>NW_026136722.1:16516257-17116257 GCF_905237075.1 Dicentrarchus labrax
TTATTTAAAGGGCCGGTGTGCATTAGCGACATCTAGTGGTGAAGTTGGAGATTGCGACTAACTGAACACTGCGCGTCTGTATCTGACAACGAAGTATGTGGGAGAAACTACGGTGGCCTTGCAAAAAGAAACTTAAAGGACCCTATCTAGTGCCAGTGTTTGGTTTGTCCCTTCTGGGCTGCTGTAGAAACAACATAGTGGACATCAGCTGTAGATAAAAACAGCTCATTTTAAGGTAAAAAAAACACAACAATTCCCATATTCAGCTGATTATACACCAATAAAAACATACCTATTAATATAATATTCAATTTCTGCCAATAAATCCTCCTAAATGTGTAAAAACTGGACCTTTAAGTAAAAGTATAACATTTAAAAGGTGCTGCAGACTGCAGGCTTAGTGGTGGCTGTGAAAAAACTGTGAAATCAATACAACAAAAATGACCTTTAATAAAGTATAATTCATTACCAAGCCTGGTTTAAACAGTTCTTAATAATTCCTTAATACTAAACAATCTGTATAAGAAATGAAAGATTAACTGAAGAAGAAAAAATAACACAAATGAATGAGTGAAATGTTTGAAATAAAGTGCTGAAATGTGAAAGTATATCACCATAAAGTCTTATTAAATGGACGCTGGTTGCAGTTCAGCAGCAGTGGATTCAGCAGTAATCACACATTCACACACTAATCAACTTTAGCATTAATTCCAAATTGAAATAATCGGTTTTTAGGGCACTTTTCCTCCCGAATCAGCCGTTGCATTGCAAATAAGCAATGATAATTAATTCTGCATGCAACAGCAAAAAACTTTAATGCTTGTCTAACATTAGTCTGCACAATCTTTGGTTAACTATAAGACACTGAGGCATTTAAACACCTCACAGCTTTCTGATCATCTTAGGAAACGAGTGAGAGGTTTAGGAATAAAGACACTTGTGTACCATTTAAAAATCACAAATAATATCAAAACTGACTTTAAAAAAAATATCGGTATCGATCCTTTTGGGTCTGGGAGCGTGCTGCGTTGCCGTGGCAACAGGCTGCTGCTGCTGCTGCGGAGGGCCAGGGATGCAACAGTCAGTCAGATGGTAGATGTCCCAGTTAGCTATTTTTAACAAGTGTCTTCATAAGTAGCCACTCACCAGACCACTCACTGTAATCGCTTTTTTATTTTTTAATAGAAGCCACTTAGAAGCTTATAAATGTGCATTTTTTTTTTTTATTATTATTATTTTTTGTGTTTTTCTGAAGCTGCAGACTTGTGACTGTTCATTATACACTTATTCTTCTAATTATCATGGGTGTCTTTCACGCCATTGTTCTGAATTTCACAGTGCATCACTTACAGTTCAGTACTGTACGAATATACTTTGGTTTTGTACAAAATTGTAGAAACTAAAACTTTCTTGAGAGAGATAGCAGAATACATTTGTGAGGAAAAGTACCCAGTGTCACTATTTTTATCTTTATATGTGCTTTAAAGGGTTAGAAAAAACATACATAAATTGACAAATTACAAACGAAAAATCCATTTACTATAACAAGAGACATACTGAAGTATTTATTGTCATTTTCTAATAAATTTAGCTCTTATTTATTTATTTATTTATTTTTAGAATAATAGAAAACTGGCAATTATATTTAATAAGAAAAACAAATTACAAAAATAAATCATAGAAAACCCTCTACTGTAGTCATTTTGAGACCTAATTACACTGTGGTATTTTAATTTAATTTAAATTAATCCTCTAATTGAAAACAGTAACGTGTTATAGGGAGGCTGAACTGAGGCGTTTGAAGGCTCCACGTCGAGGATTACGCACATAAACTGATCAAATTAAACATTTTAGATCAGATTTAGAAAGTTTGGTCATCGGCGTATTAATGAAAGGTGTTAAAGAATTAAAAAATAGTCCTAAAAACGTTCATTATCTTGTTATATTGTTGTTTTAGTAGTTAATAGTCGGTTTCAACACCGCCATCTTTTGTTACAACAGCAGAATGCAGCCAACGGTTACATCACCCATAATGCACTGCAAAAACACCGGTCAGTACCATTATTTTACAAGGGATGTGAGAGGGGGGGTTTCGGCGAGTTTAAGTTTTAAAATAAACTCAAGACTTCCTTTGTGTGTATTAATTTCTACCAGTTTGATCTTTACACACGCACATATTTTAACACTGCGAGAGGTGTATGGCATCACAAATGTCCGGTGTGGTCTGAGCTAACGCTGAGCTCTCCCGTGTTCACAGATGGACTCTCCTCTATAATGGTATCTCCCGGTCCGTCTCTGAAGCCTTCCTTTTCCTATTGAAGTAGCAGCCATGAGGTAGGATCGCCCTTCGATGGCACAATAAAAGTCATCATTTACCGGTTAAAATACACGTTTGTGAAATCTACATCGCTTCACAAAGTCACTGGCGTGTCGCCTTTACACACACATACAGTTTATACCTCATTCCAAAAGCAAAAACCCGTATTTTTAACGCGGTTTTGTGTCTCACGATGTAGCAGACGGCGGAGAGAGGCCATGTTGCCAAACCCGGCTCTTGTTAGCTCTCAGCGGCTAAGTTGCTGTTAGAAACTGTGCGATAACACTTTAAATCCTCCATTAAACGTGCCCGTGTTTGGGACACCGAGTCTAACACACCCGTAGAAGTTGATATCGATGGTTAAATGGCTGGTTAAAAGTGTGTAACGTGGGTTGTACGTGTCCTCCAGCATGCTCAGGCTCCAGAAGAGGCTGGCCTCCAGCGTCCTGCGCTGCGGGAAGAAGAAGGTCTGGCTGGATCCCAACGAGACCAATGAGATCGCAAACGCCAACTCTCGTAAGTTTGTGCAACAAGTCCTCCCGTAGTTTGTTGGTTATCGTTACTTTCTCACTGTTTACTGAGGTAATGATGTGACAGCTCGTGGTTGGAGGGGGTTGGCTTTGCTCCACAGTGAAGTAAACGTGTCTTTTTTTTTTTATTAGTGATGAGAAACTTTGTGATTTCTGTAAATAAACCTGTTTATGGTTATGTAAGTAAGCAGATGCAGATGTAAACCTACAGTCAGCAGTGTAAGTGTGGTAACTCTGGTGAGAAGCAGGTGTTTATGGACATTACTTATTGGCAATTAAAGAACTTGTGGGAAGATAAAGAACGATATTGTGCATTTTAACAGCCACATCTCACCACTACTAGACGACATCAGGTTTTCTGATTGCCATGACACAGATTTAATATATCCTAGTGTGTAATGATAATGGTTGAGGTCTAAAAATGATGCAGATTAGAGATTTTATGCTACTAAGAGGTGTTAAAATGGTGGTTTTCATTACAATCTTCCTGCCTGATAAACGCTCATGTCTCTCTAATTTATACCAGCTGACAGTTTTCTTCCAAATGATGTACTACAGATTGTATAAAAGATCCCCTAGAATGCAAAATAATGAGCAGGGAGATGTATCAGCATAATTTCCTTATTGTAAAATTAAATTACACTCTTGAAATTCATCTTACCGTAATATCAAGGGATTGTGCAGCTGGTCATAACAGCTGTGTTGAATATAAATGATACAATTTCATGTCTACATTTCCCCAACGGTTTCCTCGTGCTGATGAATCTGTGCGTCCCAGTGGCTGACTTGTTTTAATACGTCTCTCTTCAGGCCAGCAGATCCGTAAACTGGTGAAGGATGGTCTTATCATTCGCAAACCCGTTACGGTCCACTCCCGGGCCCGCTGCCGCAAGAACACGCTGGCACGCCGCAAGGGAAGACACATGGGAGTCGGTAAGTTGAAACTGTCGACGTTTGCATGAAATTAAGTGGCTGGACTGTATGAATAAGTAAGTTTATAACAGTTTAAATTGATCCACTACACTAGTTGAATGAGGTGAAATGAGCAGTGTAATGTTTTTAAGTATTAAGACATCTGACTACCTGGATGATGGAGAACAATCTCTGCAATAAAGCTGACATGCCTGCCTACTAATCTCCTTCCCCAGGTAAGAGAAAGGGTACAGCCAACGCCCGTATGCCTGAGAAGCTGTCCTGGATGCGCCGCATGAGGATCCTGCGTCGTCTGCTGCGTCGCTACAGGGAGTCCAAGAAGATTGACAGGCACATGTAGGTTCTTCTTCACCGGTTGTTTCTGTACATATTTTATTTAAAACACTGGAGATTATTATTTTTTCTAGGGTTTTAGATGGTGCTTAAAGTTTATTTTATTCTTAAGCTTGGGTTTTTAATATTTCACCTTTTAAACCTACAGTTTTTTAATACTTTGCATATTTTATATGAACCAGACCTGAGGGTGCTTGCAATACAAAGATCTCTTGCCTCTGAATTACAAGCAGTTTCTGTATTCTGGTATTATTTTAATGCTCCCCCCCTTTCCTCTGCCGTCCCCCAGGTACCACAGCCTCTACCTGAGGGCCAAGGGTAACGTGTTCAAGAATAAGCGCATCCTTATGGAGCACATCCACAAGCTGAAGGCAGACAAGGCTCGCAAGAAGCTCCTGGCGTAAGTCTCGAACCAAACTAGAGTTCTGTTTTTATTCAGGTTCATTATTCTGAGAAAGTGTTTGAATTAGAGACCTAACATTTAAATTGTCTACAGTGTTATGTTGTGCTGCAGATAGTAGTTTTATTGTCAGTGGTCTTCAGGATTTCCCCGGTCCACTAACATTGAATGGAACAACCATAACCAGACATTTAAAACCAGTTCAGCTGTTTAAGTGTGTATGAAAAGTTGAAGATGGTGACACCGTGTGAACACCCGTTAATGTCTCTCTCTCTTTCTGCCTGTTGTGCAGTGATCAGGCAGAGGCTCGTCGCTCCAAGACAAAGGAGGCCCGCAAGCGCAGAGAGGAGCGTCTCCAGGCCAAGAAGGAGGAGATCATCAAGACCTTGTCCAAGGAGGAGGAGACGACCAAGAAGTAATCTGGTTCTGTCAATCCTGCCTGACTCGGCCAGCGGTCAAGTGCTGACAATAAAAGTGTATATAAAGACACTGATGGTCTCCTGTACTTTCTTTCCTCATGAAGCTAGTAGTTGTTAAGCAAGGAGGGAATAATTAGTTTGTGGTATAAAGCCAGACGGCTAAAACCTCCTAATGATCATTAAATTAACTTGATGAATATGAATGTATTTTAAACACATTTCTCCTCTTGACCTCATGTATTTTTCATTAGTTTGACATTCTCCAGTTGGCTGTACTAAGTCCAAATGTCCATTATCTGTTAAATTGATGTAGATATTTAAGATGATGCATTATTTACAGCTGATTAACATCACATTTTTGGGCTCTGTATAATTGCCCACCTAACAGAATTAATTAAGAATGAGCAACATGACATAATTTGAAGTCATGTTTTCTCTACCTGCCCAACATAAGTCTGATATTTACTCAGTTTTTGGTAATATCTGACTCTGTTATAGCTGATAAATGCTCCACTATGTCCACACGTGGACAACATTGTTGATACCCTTCCGTTAAAGAAAGGAAAACCCACAATGAAATGATTTCACCCTTTAAATAGGCAGACACAAGTTTGAAGACAACTGTGATGCTGATTACAGGACACACTTTAGTTCGGCATTGTCCCTGTGGATAGAGGTACCATTTTTTGCTTTGCTGTAGAGCAGGCGATGTTCTGTGGGTTTGAAGAGCAGAAAACGGCTCCACCAGTTACAGTCAGTGGTGGAAGAAGTACTTAAATCTTGTACTTAAGTAAAAGTAGCAATACCACAGGGTGTTAGTTTGTACAAGTGAAGGTAAGAGAGTGGCCCATCTCAGAATAATGTGTGATATTCTTGTATTATATTTAGTAAGTTATACTTCATTATTCCACATACTGCTGGGGCAATACAGTCTTATCTTAATGTATAAAGATCCATCATAATATATTTGTTAATTCAACTTTGTATTATAATCAGAATATGCAAATTACCACCAAAACGGTACAAATACCTCACAAGTAAATGTACTTCCACCACTGGTGAAAGCTGCTTTAATTCATTTTAACTCCGGTAGGGATATTTAACATTCTACAATATCAAAGCTTCACTGAAGAGCTTACAGCCAAGATTTAGTCTGCATTAAACCTTCAGTACAATGTGTCAGTCAGCTCTTGGCTGTTATTGTCACTCTGGAGTTAACATCTTGTACAGGAATAAGTACAAAAGAAACTCATGTTTACTGGAATTTCTCAGAGGAACATAATCTCCTCTGGCTACAAAGTTATCTGGAAGAAAATGTATTTCTAGCAGAGGGAGCCAAGCGTACATGGAGTCCAAATAAGAGCCACTTATTTGGTTTTACACACTTTGAACAGTTTACTTTAAGTAGTAACTTTGACAAAGGTCACTTAAAGTTTCTTTCTGCTGTTGATGACTGTGAGAAAAGACTAAAAGCTTCTGGAAAAAGCCAGCTGCTTATCTGACATTTGGTTACTTTATTTGTACCCGAAGGTGGATGTGGTTTGCTGTAAAAGATAATTCATTCCTCCTTGACAAAAACATTACAAAAAACTCAGGCAACAGACAAACATGATACATGATTAAAAGATAAAGGATGCTCCCTTTTTGCTCATATGTGACTCGGAGCTGAGTTTTTTCACGAAATCACATTGAATCTGTTATTTTCTTCTCTGATTCAAGCTTCTTTCACATGTGGTCCGAATCAGATACAGGTGTGATGTTTTTCTTTTGCAATGTGACCTCAGTGTGAACAGTCTTCGTGAGACATTTACGTCACTCTAGACAGACATTCTTCATGCGAGTCACTTCCGGATCGTGACCTGTTCACACTGGAACCTGATATGGGCCAAATTTAACAAATAATGTGACAAAAAATATCAGATCTGAGCAATAAATCAGAATTGAGCGCTGAGGCAGGGAGAGAACAATAAAAACCCAGTAAAATAAATCATCACTAGAATAAATAAACCACCAGAATTCATGGTGGAAAACATACAGTGAGGGCAGAAATAATCGCATTAGCATTTAGAATATAGATTTTAAAGATAGATTTTTTTGGAAGTCGACATTACTTTTTAAATACTGTATTTTACACAGTTAATCAGAAAACTGATGAAAACTAATGACAAAAATAAATTCTGGTAGTGGATCTGAGGGTAAATAAAATCTGTGCAAACTGAATTTAAGACGTCTTTCACTGCATCCTTGTGTAAAAGTTCCTCTGATGTTTTAATGCATATGGAATAAGATGTTTGTCAGTTGTCTCTTAAGTATCAGTATTTCTAGCGTGTTGTTTAATTTGTAATATTAAATTAAGTTTGAACGCCGTCTTCATCTCATGACCCCCACCGGGGAACATGTTTAATCTAGTTTGGCACTATCAGACCATTCATATTGATCTTCAGACCTCTGATTTCAAGCCAGTTCTGATTAATGTTATTTCCTGCTCTCTGAAAGGAATTAAAATCCTTCTGTTAATGTTCTTTCAGGACACCATGATGACCTCGAGTGACACAGCACAGCTTTAACTGGTGAAACAGATGAGTCCTCTGTTTCATTTTTATTAACTGAAATGTCCAATCTGTGAATTATTTGAGGATATATACTGGACATACTGTGCAGAAGATGTTTGTAATTTGAAAGGTTTGTTGCCATCTAGTGGTTGTAGCTGGTATGAGAAACCCAATGTCCAAAAGTTAAATATCAGCCAAGGATAGTGAGTGTTATACTTTACATTTGTATTTCAAAAGGTGTGATTTCTTCTTAAGGTCACTTTGGCAAATTGTATTTCACATCAAGGGTGTCTCGTCCGGACCAGATTTCTGATGTGATGATCTCATATTTCAGTCTTATTATGCACACATGAGTGTTAACCCTGCTCTGATTCTGAATCTGAAGGTTCACCCATTTTAAATTCAGTGTGTTTCTGCTGCTGGTTCATGCCTGTGACCTTCAAGATTTAAAAAAGACAAACTTAAAAGCTAGCTGTTCATTTATCAGCAGAATCTTACACACGCAATGCGGCTGAGCTTAGTCTCACTTCCAACCACAGTTTGTGTAAAACAGATATGGAGGCAGAAGTTTCTTGTTGCTTCACGTATGAATGTGTTTGTTCTTGAAGAATGGAAATGATTTGTGCCTCTAGAGTGCCAAAAGACACACACTGCTGTCAAAGCCAAAGCCTTAAAAATGTGTTTATTCTTTCTGCACATTGCACACAGTCAACAATAATCCACTCTGTTCAGGCTGTTCAAGGATTGATTTGTAATACGTTGGAATGGAGGGTCTCTCATGTCCATTACAGCCATGGCAGGATGTGTAAATTATGCATGTGCCCCTCTAAGTGATTGTATGTGTGCTATATACCCAGTATATCTTAGTGTGGTTTGTGCACAGTGTGTGTGTGTTTATGGGACCTGCAGGGTGGTAATAGTTCAAACAGGCACGAGGGCACCAGGCCTCATGCTAAGCACCAGTGGAATGCAGTGGGATCAGCTGTTACTTAACCACATGACCCCATTACTGCCCCCCTCAGGCCCGCGTCTTCCATCACACCTCCCTGTGGAGCCGTTCTCCAAGTGAGGCGGAAGGTGAGGAACAATTTCAGGGTCCACAGTTGGAAGAAAAGCCCACAAAATTATACCATCAGGTGACTTCGGAGGTCCCAGAGCTCATGATTAGACCTCCTGGCACCAGAAGCTTTGCAGTCGAGCCTCATCAGATGGGTTAACGAGAGGAAAATGGTGTTTAAAATGCATAAAAGTGTTACATACTTATACATATAATGTCTGAAGATTTAAGGTGAACATACGGCGGTTGTAGAGGTCTTTTAGAAGAGGCTTAAAGAAGGAGAAAGCAGGACAAATTTTATTATAGTTACATTATTTTAATTTAAACTAGGTGTAAAAAAAACATTTTTTATTAACGGAAATAAAAACAAATTCTAGAGTAGAAAATAAATAAATAAATGAAGCAATGTTGTGTACTTACAAAAAACTAACTTACAGGAAATGTCTTTAGATTTTGTGGTCATGTGTTAACACGATAACATGAGTGAGACGTCACATGACTGTGGATCAACTGTCTTCACAAGTGTTTGTGTTGTAGTACCTTAAATCTTGCCCCTTAAAAATAACATAAGAATACACATATAAAGAATAACATATAATAGTTTATTTAAATTTAATATTTTTTATATAATGCATGTGACTGTAATTAACTTTAGCTTGTAAAAAACGGTCAAATTATTTATTTTAAGTGGAAAATTCGGGTTCGGATCAAAACTCTACTGACAAACAGCCCCCATATCATTGTTTTAAAAGACTAAAACTAACATCGAAACTAGTAATTAGTTATTACTAATAGTAAACTCACTCTGGAAACTACCTGAAACTCAACTGAAAACAAAACGTAAAAGCAAAAAATATGTAGGACTGCAGCTAACAATTATAGGAGGTCCTTTTGCTCCAGACTCTACAAGAGCCCTCTTGGCTGCTGTTAAATGTATCAGGTTACTAATATCATTATCAATCAATCAATCAATCAATCAATCAATCAATATAATGAGGGAAAGGCACACTAGTATCAACAATACATATATTTTCAATAGGCACAGCTTTTCGGTTGTCGTCAGCTGTGGGGCGTTACTGCAGGTTTGGGATTTTTGTGGTCAACATTGAACTCAGCAGCCCCGTCTGGTACTCACACACAGTTATGCTTTAGCTCTCAGGTTATCATTTGCTATGTTGTTTTAAAGGACAGACGATGCAGTCTTGTGTGTGCAGCTGCTGGGTGCAGAAAGTGCAATCAGGCAGAAAGATATGTTAAAGAGATATGGTACATTCATATTGATGTGATTGAGTTCTATGGTTTTTGTGCCACTGTAGTTCCTCATTGTGTTACATTTTTGGTTCTTTCTAAAAAAAAAAAAAGCCATCTTGATGTATTTTGGTTGACCTTGTTTCTGTTGATAGTTTGGACATAGTTTGTATTTTTTACATTCTTGATGCTTTAGTTAGTCCAGTCTTAAAGTGCACAAATCATCTGATGATCTATTTCCAGACCGTGAGTTATTTTGTATTCCTCCGCCTCTCTCCAGCTAAAGAAAAAAACATCAACACACACTTTGGATCTTGTTGCATCATCTGTTTTCTCTGGTCATTTACTCACTCACTCATGCTTTTTGTCTGCCGTGCTGATTCATATTGTATAGCAGATAACAGATTTGTGTCAGTTCAATGCGGTCACTGGAGTTTTATAACAGGTCACATAACCTGTTATCAGGCTCACTGGCACCAACATCTGAGTCAGACCAGTGCCAAAGTAGGAAAGGTTGACAATGACAGGGAAGTGCCAGTTCTGTTTTGTCTGTTGGTATTTGCAGGACAACTTCTGTGTCCTTATTTAAATAAATAAAAACCCCCTAACCACAATAATCTAGCACACAGTCTCACAGGAAGCTCACTGCTGCTTGGGGAATCACCATTTTTTTGAGATGTAAGGCAGAGACGGAAGCGAGGCTGCATTACATCCTGTCACTGATGTACAGTATCTCACAGTTGGTATTGAAACCTGCTGAGGAAGAGGCAACGGCCTCATCACTGCTCAGGGAGTAAGGAGGGAGGGGAGGAGGGGACATGTGAACAAGGTGGAGGAGGGGCAGGACAGATTTATTGGGTGCTGTTTGGATGACAATGGAACATTTATGCTTCTGTCTGCCTTGTGAGGATGTCACATGGGCTCTTTAGAGGAAGTACTTCGCATCCACTGAAGCCACTCACCCACTCTTCCTCCATCACTGCATACCACCACGAAGACTGCTGCGTCCAGACTTCCTGTCAAGAGCAGCTGGGAAGGGTCATCTGGGAAAAACACACACACACACACACACACACACACACACACACACACACACACACACACACTATACCAGAACTATACAAACATGTGTGTTAACTGTCAGCTACACACACATTGACATCCTCTGTCAATTGATCCTTCATTAGTTCCGCTGCTTTTTGCTCTGTGCTCCAATAAGAGCTGAGCAAACCTCGTCAGGTCAGCTTTCTCCTAACCAACATATACACAGTATTGTAGTGGTAACTGGAGAAAGTCGGCATACTCTCAATTTATGCCCCAAGTTTGTTTGTTTTTAATCAGTCTTTCCAGCAAAGCATAATTATAAACAGTGACGTAAGACCACTGAAGTACAGTGTTTGCTTATTGCCACTTAACATCTGCTTGACAGGAACTAAGACTCATTATAAAATGAAAGTTTTTGCAATCAATACTGGCCCACAGACATGTAAGAAACTACATAATTATGCATTTTGAGTGAAGTATTCCTTATTTCTTATTCCATCCACTTGGAAAACTATGAATAATGTGCATCAGAGGGGATTTAGAAGTGGGTATACCCAATGCAGATAGAAAAATAAGCGGGTATACTATGTATATCTGTCATATACCTTGCTACACAGTCACATCTAAGTTATCTAACTAATGTTAGTGAAATGCTAGGTAACTACCTACCTAATTTACATCAATCAGTAGTATGCAAATTAGCTACTGTTTTGCTAACATTTGCTGACTTAAGATGTGACTATATGTCTCTTTTATCTTTAAACCATCTTCAAAAATGTGGTTGTCCTTTAAACATAGATTACAGAAAAGGAGAGAGTTGCTGGAGGTTGTGACCAAAGCTAGTTCGACCGTTAGTGGAGCACGGAACCAAAAGGGTCATTTACACACCCGAAGAAACCTAAATGAAGAGCCGAAATTGTTTCATTAATGTGTCACTCTTCCCCAAAACGTTAGCTCCCAATTACACGACCATCCATCACCGAGTATAATAAGAGAGAATGATTCGGTGGGCCGTGATTCATCCATGCTGAGTAAAAGAGACCGCGGGCTTCCTGCAGGCGCACGACAACGAGCACAACGCTGACAAATCTCCCGGGTTACAAGATTATGAATGTCATCTTGAAAAATCACTCCTTTGGCTTTAATGCGGTTAAATAGCTTATGGAGTCTTTGGATGGAAATGGCACCGTCTGTAATAAGCTAATGACCGACTGTTGTGCGCGGGAGGACGGCCTGTGATGAGGGCAAACCAGATGAGAGGTCTGGATATTTGATTTAACAGACCGCCTGAGAAGCAAGGTGTTTTGTTGCTGTACCTCCTTCTATGATACACTACTATTATTCTGGGGCAGTGGCTCCATTTTTCTTTTTCTTGCTCTCAGCCTTGTTATTATCATAGTGTGTCCATGCTGGAGAAAAAAAACATTTTTTCCCCACATTTTCTCTCCACATTCCTGCTAGTGTCTCATGACGCATGAAAGGTCATGGATATGTGTGGTTTTTTTATTCCCCCAGAGGCCTGGCTCTCAGGGGGTTGGGGTTTGTTATCTCTTGACCGAACACTAGTGCGACAGAGAGGAACAATTCATAGTCATCCCTTGATGTCAGGAAATATACAAAACCCAGGCAATATAGTCATTTAGGCATTCACCTGTACTATTGTGATCACATAGCACACATTCTCAATGAGATAGCTCCTCACTGGATTCACCATACCGGCTCATCAGTCAACAAATCATTACATAAAAATGTGTCTCTATTGGCACGATTAGTCTTATTAGTTGCGCAACCTTCTTTATCGATTGTGCCCACGTCCTCTGTCTGGTCAAAACAGCCTCCGAGAGCGAGTTCTCTGTAAAAAAAAAACCCTGACATCTGCCAAAATAAAAACTTTCCAAGAGCTCTTTTGTTTTTGGATTTTCTGTGTGTGTGTGTGAGGGGGGGTGGAGTTGCTGTGGCATAGCTCAGCTTACTCAGCATGTAGTTACTAGGCATAATTGCTTTATTGCGAGGAGCTCAGCGTGGAGTTTTCCACTGAAAATGCAAAAAAAATATATATATAAATACAGGAAAGCTGGGTGTGGCCATATGTTTGTGGGTCTTTATTGTGCAATGCATCCCATGTGCCAAAGCATTTTATCCCAATATATTTGCAAGAGGGCTGGCAAATACAGAGCTCCCCCAAAAGGAAAGCCAAACAGCAGATGAGTTATGGCTCCTCTGGGCATCAACTCCCCACCTCTCTCTGCTTTTTGTCTCTCTGTCTGGCTCCCTCTGGCTTGTCTCGTCGCCGCTGGCTCGCTATGTTGTTCAGTCACTCCTGTTGATCCAGCCTAGCAGTACTGCCATGTTTTACGAGCAGGTTCCCATCTCAGCTGAGGGGAGACTTCCCTTCCTCGGGCCCCAACCCCCCACCAAACTCCCTCCCACCTCTTAAAAATGGAGAAACACACACTTTGATTGTAAGAGGAGATGAGTCGATACAGCTGGCAAAGTTTGACACTGGAAGAAAAGAAGCTTGTGTGTGTGTAGGTAAGAGTTTGAGGGGGTAGAAGGAGTCTCTCTGATTGGATGGGACGCTTCTGCCCCTCGCCTGCTCTGCCCCTCACTACTTTCCTGGCACACACACACATACACACACACTAGTCAAGAGGCAAACTGTGGGCTAATTCAGGACTGGGCACTCATGTTACTGCCTCCTTTTTGTGCAAAGGGGAGAGGGGCTTAAGGGGTGTGGGCGGAGGATGGGTGGGGGGAGGGAGGGGAAAGCAGAGAGGGGAAGGCTGGAGCTCACGGGTGGGGGCGGAGAGCAGAAGGAGCTCTGGCTTTTGGGACTACAGTGGAAAGTAGGATTGTGAGTTTTGTCTGTGTGAACACATGAGGAAAACAGGCAGGGACAGAGGGAAAAGAGATGGGAGGACAAAAGAGACAAGATAAGGTTTGAAGGTAGGATGTGGAGCAACAAAAGATTTGCTTTGTCTCAGCTGACCTGGACGCAAACAGGAAGAGGGAACAGATAAAAGTAGAGGTGCACACAGGGGACTCGTCTGAACAAGAGGCAGAGAAAAAGAAGACATCTAACTGAGGGGGCGGGCTTTCGCTCACCCAAGGTAGGACAGAGTGAAACCAGACAGACAGGAAGAGTGTGGGGAGGAGGGAGGTAAAAGAAAAAGCAGAGGGGCAAAACATTAACAGTCTAGAAAGAGAGAAAGAGGGAGAGGGTGTGAGAAAGGTTCATCCGGGTAGAACGAGCCGTGGAGGAGGGAGGAAATCTGAAAACAGGGAGGGTGACGGAAGTAGATAACGGGTGAGTGTTGAGCAAGGTGAAGTGGGACAGACAGACAGACAGACAGACAGAGGCAGAGAGAGACAGAAGGTGAGGGGGCTAGCGGGTGAAGTTAGCAGGAGGGGAGAGGTATGAGGGGACAGCTCTTGAAGTCACTCTTCTCTCTGGTGATCACTCTCTTCTGTTTGGGGAGCCTGCTGACCACTCTCCTCTGGTACATGTTCGACCACAAGTAAGTGTCTAACTACCTTTCTCTCTCTCTCTCACACACACACACACACACACACACACACACACACACACTTGAGTTCTTGTATTGTATTGTATTTTTTTTTTAAGTATTGTTTTCATTTATTTTGTTTCGTTTTTCTTCACTTCAGCCTTAGTTTTTTTGTTTTTTATTTTTACTTATATTTATCTATCTTATATGGCATATCCTTTCTGAAATTATTGAATGAATATAGGGAATGAAAGTTTGAATATATGTGATGAAAGTTTGAAAAAATGAGAGGAAAGTTTGAAAAAATGAGAGGAAAGTTTGAAAAAATGAGATGAAAGTTTGAATATATGGAATAAAAGAAGCTCGTGCACCAATAGATTTTTGATATTTAAATGTATTTATTTATCTTTTATTAGCATTATTTGTTTTATAATATGTGGGTATGATAACTTAACACCCAAGCCCTGTTCCACAAGGGTACAAACATGCGTCGTACCCTCAGTTTCAAACTTTATTCAAACTTCATATTATATATAATAATTTCCTAAACGGCATGCCATTATTATGACTTCTATATTTTTTTATAGTAGTTCTCAGGGTTTAAGAAGTTCAGTAAAGGTATTACAAAACACTTAATGAAGGTATTTGACTCATCCCAGTCTCAATAAACATATGTACCTATATATACCCGACATATTTCACCAAACTGACAGAGACAAGACATTTCCTGCATATTTTTATTTTATTTTATTTTATTTTTTATTACTGTTAACTAAACTGTTTAGTTTTAGTTGACTATAATAACCTTGACACACACAAGCTTGTCTAGCTATTGTGTTTCATGTGCACATGGGTGTGTTAGTGGAGTCAGAAGATAAAGATGCATCCTGTTGTTTGACAAGACTAAAAGACAAAAGTGGTAAATGCAGATAGCAGATAATAATGTATTTTATTTCCCCACTTTTGTTAATTTCTTTGCCAACAGACACCCAGTTTGTGTGTGATAGTGTGAAACAACTACTGTAAACAAACTGTTTCCCCACGTCAACCTCTCATTTGGTTGATGCTCACTTTGAATAATGTTAAAACAATGCTGTGTTATTGCCATCAAAAGTTCATGTGAAGAAAGTTCAAAGCAGCAGATTTGTATCTATTTTTGAAAAATTGAAACCTAAAGAGTAATTGAAAGTGAAATATGAGAGATTGCTTCAGTTCAGCAGGAACCAGCCATGCCAACACCCACCTACAATTAAAGGATATTTAGCTGGATACACTATGACATTTAACAACACTCTGCCCTTGTGGGTTTTGGTTCAGGTGATCCTTGAACACTGAGATTCAGACTCCAACTGGATTCTATCTGAGATTTTTGACAACATTATTCACAAACCTAAAAACAGGAAGAGAAGATACATGCACAAACTACTGCAAACCACAGACGTTACAACACACACATGCACGAAAAGAGGCAGAAGGCTCCTGCTGAAATGTAACTAAGAATCAAAGGTCTCTGCTCTTGAGTTTACACACTGGTTGTTCATTTATTCTTTATGAAGCTGACTGAATGACCACTGAGAGACATTGTGTTAGATATTCATGCATACAGAACTTGGTGTTAGATGCTGAATTAATTACTTAAATAAAGCTGCAGTAGGTAACTTCTATATAACATTATGAAACCTTCACTATGTGCCTGACAGTAGTACAGGAGACGGATAATCTGTGAAAAAAAACTGGGTTACTCTGGGTCGTCCTAGTGCTCCTAATGACAATTGCCAAGAATCCACCCCACCCGAACGGAAACAACCAATCAGAGCTGAGAAAGACAGTTGATTGTTAAGTCTCATTCCTTGGGACCCAAAGCTGTATTTGACGACCTGGGAATGAGACTTTCTATCTAAACAATACAGCACTTTTAGAACAGCGTTTTCTTCTCAACTGATGTGAACAGAATATGGAGCCTAGAAAACACAGGAGCTCAGAGTCTATTAGATTATCAGTTTCTTCCCCTTCTGGCTTCTGGGTTTTACTCATCTGTTGCTGTTTCTCTCTCTCGTTCTCTCCACAGCAATGTAGAACCTCGCAAACAGTCTCATAAGAAAAGCATTCCTGAGCCCACTGACCTCTGTAGAGGCTGTAGGTGAGAGCAAACACCGTCGCTGCTTCTCCCCATGTGACCTTTTTGTTTATTCCTTCATCAGATCAACAGGGATTAAAGACCTGACTGTTGTTGTTGTGTGTGTTGTGTGTGTGTGTGTGTGTGTGTGTGTGTGTGTGTGTGTGTGTGTGTGTGTGTGTGTCACAGGGAGGTCATCGACAAAGTGGTAGAGCGTTACTCTAAAACCTGGAAGAAGCAGGAGGACAATTACCAAAAATTCAGGTGAAAAAACACATGGCATCCTCTCAGATTTTTTTTTTTACTCTAGTTTGAACTTCTAGAACAAGCTAGACAGATGATATACAGTATCTCCAGTGTCCATTTATAGCCACCGTGATGGAAATACAGGCAGGCAAATGCCCGTTCATTTGCCTGTGCAGGGGCACAGAAATCAACACACACTACTTAGATGCAAACGAGTCTATTTGCTTTCTGATATAATCAAAAAAGAGATCTGAAATCCAAACAAATTTACATTGTAAGTCAGATGAGAAATACCAGATCTCTTCCAAATAATGAAAGTAAACGTCATATCGTTATGACACTTCTTAAAACAAGAAGAAGAGGTCCATTCTCTCAAAATAACCCTTTAAGCTAGAAACAAGCATTAAAGCTTGCTGGGTCTCTATATGGCAGTTCTGGGGAGCTTTCAGATCAAACCCAAAATAGCATCTGTGTGGATTTCTTTCCCAATAATTACGCTATGTAATTAATCCATTATCTCCCAAAATGTTTTAACTTTAGGGAAAGCTCAGAAAAGATGAGTCAGGGTCCCCTCACCTGATTTAGTCTACATTTGTCACAAATGGCTCAAACTGTAATAAACTGAAAAGGTTTAAACAAAAAAAAGCATTAATTTGCTTCTTATATGGTTAGAAGAAGTAGAGACATGGAAGGAGAAGTAGAGGAAGTTAACATGCGAATGTTGACCACATGGTTTAAATATAACGCATGTTGAGGTCCTGTGAGTTTTAGTAAAACCTAAAAGACAGCTTTCACTGAATTTAAGTTATTAAAATCCTTATATGAGAGCGGTAATGGTTTATTTATGAGCTGAACAAAAATGGACATTCAGTTAGCTCTTACTGTATTTTTGCAAATTAACGTTGTTCCATAATTGTTTAACACCTAAAATCACTGTCAGCGACTCCTGGCCGTCTTGTATGTTATTTAATTTAACGGAAGTCCTTGTGGTTCCCCAGATCTCAGCTGAACAGCAAGTGCCATGGTTTTGACAAGGCCATCATTTCCCAGGCCAACACTCCAGTGGGATCAAAGCTTGTGTACGACGGGGAAAAGAAGAGGACCCTCCAGGTGACCCCGGAGCTTTTCAGCACCTTTGCAAAGGTATGGTGGTCTTTCGTGAATGTTACTACTACATCTGCTGCTTGTTTGATTGCTTCTCAAATGTTAACATGTTCTGAGTCATATGTCTCACATCTTGGCTTTTTCATACACAAGACTAGACAGCACAGTTTATTTTTGGACTTCCTGAACTGGAGACTGTCTGTACTGCTGACCACTTCACACTTTTCACACTTAGTCCTGATCAGTAAACACATTTTGGTTTTAGTGTAACACATGTAAGCTTTAAATGTGAATGAGCTGCAGTTTAGAAGTTACCAATTGCACACTTCTGTGTTATTATGAACAGAACGAACATTTATCTTTTGGATTTTAGGGATATGTAATAAATGAAAGTTTTTTGGGTATTAGTATTTTGGGGGTGAAAACTGAAGGGGACACCCAGATTTGAACTGAGGACCTCTTGAGCTGCAGCCAAATGCTCTACCACTGAGGTATACCCCCCTGTGCATGTTAAGTGTATTTCATATACTATAATATGATTTCAATATACACCAAACTCTACTTTTCAGGACATAACTTACTTATGTAAACACAGAATTGTAAGAACACATGGTACAACTCATCAAACCCTTTACACTGACAAATGCAATACACATCAGAATTAATCACATAATTATATTGAAAATAACTAAATGTTATGGGTCCATTATTGTAGCAAAACTATGTACAAATGTGAGTGGAGAGTTGTGTATCTGCATCTCAACTGTGTGTTCATTATCAGAGTAGTAAATGTGTAAAATGATCTATAAATACATACTGAGATGTACACTGGTTGTGTACAGGAATCTGCCCATGTTTAGAATCTGCGTGAGTGTGATCAGATTTGTCTTTATTGTCACACATGAGGAGATTGTTTTAGCAGCAAAGCAGAAGCAAGAACTCCAGAAAACAAAACAAAACAACAACAAATAAACCCACAAAAAATAGTGACAACTATACACACAATACAAAGAACAATAAAGCAGCCATGTGATCACGTTTTTACACAGTATTAAGATCCTCCCTGAGGAGAGAGGAACTACTAAATGTCGTGGCTGTGGATCCCATTATTGAGACATTTCCCTCAAAACCACAAATGTCAACCTCATGGTGGTGCTGGAGGAAAGGTCACACGATCATTAAAGTCTGGGAACCTTTAATATCTGTACCAAATTTCACAGCAGTCCATTCACTGTTTGTGAAGACATTTCACTCCATTTCTTGTCAAGTGCACGGTACTCTCAACTCCTGCCACAATGATCTGGTAAAGTGGAAGCGAAATATTCTTTTGAATGCACAGTTTCTGGAACTGATCATCACATGACTGCACACGCTCACTGGCCACATCATTTTAATGAAGCAAACTTGCAACAACTGTGTCATCTGTAAATTTAAAGCTGACAGCAGCTTCATGGTGAAGCATACTGATGAAGTGTAATGACAGATTAAATTATCTTGAGTCTAAAAACACTACATACAACAAAAAAAATCCTGCAAGGGGCACCCAGATTTGAACTGGGGACCTCTTGATCTGCAGTCAAATGCTCTACCACTGAGCTATATCCCAATGTACATTTGTCAAAGCCAGATACATAATAGATGAAGAAATATGTACCATATATTCTCATGGTTGACTTAGTCCCGAATGGCTTCCATAAACAGCTGGGCACGATCCAAACTATTCGTGATCAGATTTTCCGTGAGCACAGAGCACAGCAGATGAATGTGAAAACAAACTTCTATTGTCAGACTCTGCACGTACATCATTCTGCACAGTGAAGCCCTAACATCCAACTACAGCAACAAGAAGAGGAGACTTTAATCATCTTCATCCAAAAACAAACACTCTACCACTGAGCTATCCCTCCTGTTACCAAATACATTTTTGAAGCTTGTGTTTTGACCAGAAGGACCTGCAATGAATTTGGTCTAATGGTCTAATGTCTGAAGTGAAGAGGCTGCATTTTGCTTTGTTATGTGTTCACTTCAGTCCCAATTCACATTTCTAGACAAAATATGTCAGGCTTTGCAGGCTTCTTTTGGTTAGACGGCACAGCTGGTCTCTCCTTAATCACCATAGTAACAATAAAATACAGCTTTATTGCCCAATGTGGTGGAAATCTTGATTTGGTTTGAAACACACAAAAACCGTATCACACTGATAACAACCCAAACCACTGATTTCACCAAGACATGAATAAGATCTCTGTTTGTCACAAAACAAAAAAACTTATTTTGAATTGTAGCTGTTTTTATATCTTTGAAATTGCAACACTTTATAGTAAATCCTAGACTCTAAGGCAATTTAACCAGAGAAGGAGGGAACATTAATGTGGTACATTAGCAAATGAAATTAATAGACACAGATGTTAGCACTACTGTGGGGGGGATTTCCCAGAGTGTGGGGTGTTGAGAAATCATTTGCACATGAGATGGAGCCATTCCCTCCCCTAAAATGGCTCTTTGTCTTTCACACAGTCCTCATCATCAGCATATATGTTGTTGTTTTGTAATGCATTTTACCGTTTGTGTTGATTCCAGGAGCGTCCTTTCCCAAATAAAACATGGGACACGTGCGCTGTTGTTGGGAACGGAGGGATACTGACCAACAGCAGTTGTGGAAATACGATTGATTCAGCTCAGTTTGTGATCAGGTGAGAAATGTGTCTAGTGCTGTGGACTGACAATGTCAACCAACAGAATTAAACTCACCTCTGTTTAACTTCTGTATAACAATCTCTATATATTCTCTGTTGCTTGTTCAGGTGCAACCTACCTCCTTTGAAGAACGGCTTTGAGAAACATGTAGGCATCAAGACCGACCTTGTGACAGCAAACCCAAGCATCCTTCTAGAGAAGTGAGTGAGAGGAAGAATCTTACTGCACTGTCACCCTAAAAATGTTCCTTTTTGTCTTGTTGCTTCACATCTTCTGTTTATTTTCAGGTATGGAGCTCTAATGGGGCGTCGCCGTCCGTTTGTGGAGAGTCTGCATAGCTATGGCAACTCCCTGCTGCTCCTTCCCGCCTTCTCCTATGGCCACAACACTCCTGTGTCCCTGCGGGCCTTCTACACCATGGAGGACTTTGAAAGTCCCAACCGGCCCATCTTCTTCAACCCTGACTACCTCCAGAGACTGGCGCTCTTCTGGCGCTCCCAAGGCCTCCGAGCAGTGCGGCTCAGCACCGGCATAATCATGGCTAGCCTGGCCCTGGAACTCTGTGCCAACGTGCATCTGTACGGGTTTTGGCCCTTCAGTAATCACCCACATGGATTCCATGCCCTGACTAACCACTACTACGATGACAGACAAACTAAAAAGAAATTCCACGCCATGCCAGCTGAGTTTGACCTGTTGTTGCGGCTGCACACTCAGGGGGTGCTAAAGCTTCACCTGGGAGAATGTCAACCGGGTGCAAAGTAAGTTCCCAGACTCAGAGGCAGCTGACAGGACAGGAACAAAGTGCCTTCTTGGTAGCCTCAGGAAGAAGCTAGTCAAACATAAAGTCTTTCATATACTTTTGAATGAATGGAATCTTTATTGGCTAGTGACACGGATAAACGCAAGTAAGACTTGCAGTGACTGCTGAGTTCAGCGGCCTAGACATTTGCACTAAAATCAAAATGCAATGATCACAAGACTTTCTGTAAACCGTTGTGTAGTGTACCTAAAACTGTATTTATTACCACAAATGTTCCAGCTGGAGTCTGGAGGAAGATATTTTGATTTAAATGGAAAACCGTTGTGAGCCTTTGGTGGTGGGGGTCTAAATTGTAGTGCCTTATGTGATTCAATAACTAATGACATGTAACTGACCATGGGAGCTTTTTGCAACAAACTGAATGTATTTTGAAGAAATACCTCCTTTACATGAAGATTGTCTGGCTAAAACGCGTTTAATGGAAACAGCAGCACAATGAATGTGAAGAATCTTTTGTTAAAAATCACATCACACATTTAACCACCTTAGACAGTAATCTAGGAACTGTTGAGGGGAAAAGTATGGTACTCACACAATTTAATCACACACATATTATAAAAAGGTTGGTGCTGGTTGTGGACAATCATTTTCCGTACTCTTATTCTCATTGTACGCCACTGACACTGCTGGATGTCATACAGACATGGAATAAGCCTCAGATCTGAGAGTGTCTGCGTTGGTCGTGTCCTAGTAGCGTAAACTACCGACCATCATGGCTGCCCTCTGTGGGCTGTGGTCACCAGAAGACCCTATTAAGTGAGGCCTCTAGCTAACTAAACAGACACCACAGAACGAAAAAGGAATAATAACGTTCTCTTCACAAAGGTTGCTATGGGGAGCCTCTGTTACAATGTGCTACCCCTCGTCACCACAGTGACCAGACGGAGAGGTAAGCACTGTCACAAAGTGGCAGCATACACACATTGGTACAATGTTAGTTTGGAAGCAAATACTTTTTAAGTTGATGTAAATCAATGCAGATTTAAAGGGCCAGTGTGTAGGATTTAGTGACATCTAGTGGTGAAGTTGCAGACTGCAACCAGAAGAATATAACTCGCCTTCAAAGCTTTCAGAGCCAGTGTTTGTTTCGTCCGTTCTGGGTACTGTAGAAACATGGTGGTTAAACATGCCAGCCTCAGTAGAAGAGGACTTTTATTTTCTACTTTTGACAATAGATCCTCCTAAATGTTACACACTGGACCTTTAATTAACTCCAATGTAAGGTGATGTAATGATTGTGAATTGTGCACTTTGGGTGAAAATTGTAACCTTCTGGTAAGCTTTCTTTTGTAACACTTACATCAAGACTTGGGTGGGTCTTGAACAACAGGGAGTATTGCCTTTTATGCTGACACTTCTAAAGTCTTAACAGTGATTTTTGTCATCCAGACTAATTATTTACAAATTGTAGATGACCAATATTGAGAACTCTTGGTGAGCCAATCTTTAGAACCGTTTGAATGTTTGGGATTTAGTTTTTTTCTTGAACAGCACGAGACGAGAGGGGAAATTAGGTTAAAGTGAATCAGTGAATAAATATTTATCAGAAAAAAAGTTTTTTGTATTTGTGTGTAATCAGTAGCTGAAGTAGAATTCACTTGTCTAACCAGGAGGCCAAAGCTTTTCCTCAGACGTCTAAGCTTGCATGATTTACTGTCTTTTGAGCCATTAAGTGGCCCAAACCTGCCAAGATTTCTCATAAGAATGCAGTATTTACTGAATACTTGGCCATTTTTATCCCTTACTGTTTGCATTGTAGTAGTTTTTAACAACCCTTTTGTGTGCATTCTTCTGTTGATTAGTTTCTCCTTTGTTTCATCTCATACGGCCTTTTTTGAAACCTGATTTAAGCCATGTGTTGGTGTAGTGTATTTGCATATGCATGATTCCATCATAATATTCATGTTCATTATTTGGCCTCAGATTTTTCCAAATTTGACACAGCTGTGATATTAGTGGCCTTTACATTACTGCACCTTCCACTTCACTAGGTTACTCCTGCGTGTCCTGCTGCAGGGCATCCCACAGTCAGTGGATGGACGAGACACGCAAACATCTGGATAATGCTTCAACAGGAAAAACTAACCAGAGAAGCTTTGTACTGAGCACTGGAGCGTGTTTTTGTCCTGCTCCTTTTTCCCCTGTCCCAAAATTCATAATAGTAGTATGTGTACACTGTCTCTAAAAAGACATCTGTGTAGGGTTAGTGCACCCGGCCAATTAGGCCGTTAATGGGATGAAATGTTTCTTTTTGGAGAAAATAGCCCGCTGCCACAAGTTGCCATCCCAGACATTGCTTGTGGGATTCCTCTCATATCGGCAGTGACCTCGTTGTACATCCAGCTGCAGCACTCTGTTCATTCCCACTGGCTTGTCTCACAAGGGAAAGTTTTTTTTATTTCAGACAAAAACATACTTTCCATTTCCATCTTGGATGTTTATTCTCCAGGCAGTTTGGCTGTGAACTAATGACAACAGGCACTAAGTTGAAAACTTGGTGGGAAATGTAAAGTTCTTATTCATCTATTTGAATAAAACATCAAGAATCGAACTTGTGCTAGCTTCACCTAGCTGTTTTTAATATTGCCTCTGCTCAGTCTACTCTCACTCCCTGGTCCTGGTACAGTCAATCCAGCACCTGCTGATGTTAGAGCTCCACCTATTGGTAGCTCCTTTGTTAGCACTTATCATTACAGAAAAAAAGACAGAGGACATTACATTTTCTAAACATTCCTGTTCCTGTTCAGTCTGGATTGATTGAAGAGGTGAGATTGCATTATCAAGGACAGTTCAGCTCCCAACATCAGTGGCTAATCGGAACAAACATTAAGCTCGTAATGCATTAATGTAATTTAAAGCCTCACAGACTCAGTTGTTCTCTCATCAGCAGCTGAAGTTCAACTGTCACCGAATGAACTGCCAAAGTGACAAACAAAATGACACAGCTGACATGAGCTGAAGTGACATCTCTTCGGTCTCCTGTGTTGTTCCTGCCAGTGACACAACATCAGCCTGTATGACTGTAATTCTCCTGATAGGACTGCAGAGACCCCCCTGTTCTCCACCAATCAAAATCAGACACAGATCTCAATCCGACAACAAGAATAGGACAATACTCAACGTTTGAAGAGTGGGAAAGCCTTTTATTTCCTCATGTTTTTGTACTTTTTTTGTTTCTTTTTACGGAGCCCAAACAAAAGATGCAGAGACTTTAGTCAATATGCATTTTCTGATTTATTTTTGTAGGAAAATAGGTCTTTTACATGCAAATCAAATGAATTCATCAAAGAATATGAAAACAAATCTTTGCCGAGGGGATACCAGAATGGCACTCAAAGAAATGTACATTTTACAAAAAGGCATAGAAAAACACACAAACACACAAATGCATGTATGAATCAGAGTTTGTACTGGTAATACCACTGGTTTTATTGTCACATCCCACATGGGTGATTATAAGAAACATGTAGGGAAACAACAAGGCCTCACTACAGCCTTTCTTCTGAACACAGACATTGTTTTAAATACAGACAGACAGATGCTGAGGGTGGACATTGTGGTATCCCTGATGAATAGACCCACAAAAGACTTCATCTGGAACAACCGGTTCTAATTCTCTGTCTGTGGTAATGTACAGTACAGGGATAAATCACCAACTCTCCATATGAGCATTGTTCAAATGGATATGGGATATGGAGCAACAAAAGATCCGCTTTGTCTCAGCTGACCTGGACGCAAACATGAAGAGGGAACAGATAAAAGTAGAGGTGCATACAGGCGACTCGTCTGAACAAGAGGCAGAGAAAAAGAAGACATCTAACTGTGAAGGACAGAGTGAAACCAGACAGACAGGAAGAGTGTGTCGAGGTAAAAGGAAATATAAGAAAGCAGAAGGGCAAAACATTAACAGTCTAGAGAGAGAGAAAGCGAGAGAGTGTGTGAGAAAGGTTCATAGAACGAGCTGTGGAGGAGGGAGGAAATCTGAAAACAGAAGGAGGGTGACGGAAGTAGATAACAGTTATGGGTTGAGTAAGGTGAAGTGGGACGGACAGACAGAGGCAGAGAGAGACAGAAGGTGAGGGGGCTAGCGGGTGAAGTTAGCAGGAGGGGAAAGGTATGAGGGGACAGCTCTTGAAGTCACTCTTCTCTCTGTTGATCACTTTCTTCTGTTTGGGGACCATGCTGACCAGTGTCCTCTGGTACATGTTCGACGACAAGTAAGTGTCTAACTACCTTTCTCTCTCTCTACACACACACACACACACACACACACACACACACACACACACACACACACACACACTTGAGTTCTTGTATTATTTTCTTATTATTTTCTTGTATTATGTATATTTTGTTTCATTTTTATTCACTTCAGTCTTAGTTTTTTTGTTTTTTATTTATATTTATATTTATCTATCTTATATGGCATATCCTTTCTGAAATTATTGAATGAATATGAAAGTTTGAATATATGAGATGAAAGTTTATTATATATGAAATAAAAGAAGCTTGTGCACCAATAGATTTTTGATATTTAAATGTATTTATTTATTTTTTATTAGCATTATTTGTTTTATAATATGTGGGTATGATCATTTTACACCCAAGCCCTGTTCCACAAGGGTACAAACATGCGTCGTACCCTCAGTTTCAAACTTTATTCAAACTTCATATTATATATAATAATTTCCTAAACGGCATGCCATTATTATGACTTATTTATTTTTTTATAGTAGTTCTCAGGTTTAAGAAGTTCAGTAAAGGTATTACAAAACACTTAATGAAGGTATTTGACTCATCCCAGTCTCAATAAACATATGTACCTATATATACCCGACATATTTCACCAAACTGACAGAGACAAGACATTTCCTGCATATTTTTATTTTATTTTATTTTATTTTTTATTACTGTTAACTAAACTGTTTAGTTTTAGTTGACTATAATAATGTTGTTTGACAAGACTAAAAGACAAAAGTGGTAAATGCTGATAGCAGATAATAATGTATTTTATTTCCCCACTTTTGTTAATTTCTTCGCCAACAGACACCCAGTTTGTGTGTGATAGTGTGAAACAACTGCTGTAAACAAACTGTTTCCCCACGTCAACCTCTCATTTGGTTGATGCTCACTTTGAATAATGTTAAAACAATGCTGTGTTATTGCCATCAAAATTTCATGTGAGGAAAGTTCAAAGCAGCAGATTTGTATCTATTTTTGAAAGATTGAAACCTAAAGAGTAATTGAAAGTGAAATATGAGAGATTGCTTCAGTTCAGCAGGAACCAGCCACGTCAACACCCACCTACAATTAAAGGATATTTAGCTGGATACACTCTGACATTTAATAAGATTTTTGACAACATTATTCACAAACCTTAAAACAGAAGATACATCCACATCGCCTCCTACAAGACCACTCTAAATACTGCCAAATCTGCCTACTACTCCAACATCATCCAGCACGACGGAAACAATACCAGGATTCTATTCTCCACAGTAAATGAACTACTCAAGCCCAAAGAAACTGCCACCCACTTCACGTCAGACGTTCAGTGTCAACAATTCTTGGACTTCATAAATCACAAAGTTTACTCCATACACCACCATCTCACCCCTTCCCTGTCCTCTCAGTTAAACACTCCTTGTGCTACTGTCCAGCCCACCAGTACTCTATTTGCTTTTCATCTTCCCTCGAATCAATAGATATCCCAACTGATCATGTCTTCCCGGTCTACTACTTGTCTACTCGACCCACTTTCCACCACCCTGGTCAAGGCTTGTCTCCCTACACTCTCCCCTCTCATTACACAAATTGTTCACTCCTCCCTGTCAACTGGTACTGTTCCCTCCCTGCTCAAAACTGCTTCAGTCACACCCTTATTAAAGAAACCTGGCCTGGACCCAAACAAACTCAATAACTATCACCCTATTTCAAACCTATCATTCATCTCAAAAGTTATAGAATGTACAATAGCCTGCCAACTTCAAGATCATCTATCAAAAAATAACCTCTTTGAGCCTTTTCAGTCTGGTTTCTGTCCCAACCACAGTACAGAAACAGGTCTCATTCCAATAACAAATGACCTTCTTTTAGCTGCGGATTCTGGCCTTCTCACCATCCTCATACTCCTAGACCTCAGTGCCGCCTTCGACACAATATCTCATGCCATCCTCCTAGATCGTTTGGCTGGCACTGGGGTCTCTGGCATCTCTCTCCAGTGGTTCCATTCCTACATATCTGACCGTTCTCAGTTCATCCAAGGAGAAAATACCAGATCACCACCCTCACCACCCACTCACTGTGTTCCACAAGGTTCTGTTCTGGGTCCCCTACTTTTCATCATCTATATCCTCCCTCTCTGCAATATTTTCCGTCATTTTGGTATTCACTTCCACTGTTATGCTGACGACACCCAAATCTACCTCACCACCAAACCAGACACTGCATCGCCCCCTACTGCCCTCACAGACTGCCTGGAAACCATTACAAACTGGATGTCAAACAACAAGCTCAAACTCAATGGCAATAAAAGTGAAGTTCTTCTCATCTGATCCAAATCATCACTCTCCAAATCCCATCCCCTCAGTATTCTCATCGATGGCTGTCTGGTCCCCACTTCAACCGAAGTTAAAAGTCTTGGCGTCATCTTGGATAGTACTCTCTCACTCACATCCCACATCAACAACATCTCATGTACATCCTTTTTCCATCTCCGCAACATCTCCAGAATTCGTCCCTCCCTCACCCAGCACTCCACTGAAGTCCTCATAAATGCCCTGGTCACTAAGCGTCTGGACTATTGTAACTCCCTTCTCATTGGTCTACCACAAAAACTCATCCACCACCTATAAATCATCCAGAACACCGCTGCCAGAATCATAACACCTACCAAGTCCTCGGATCACATCACACCAGTGCTCATTCACCTCCACTGGCTCCCTGTCCAACAACGGATACAATACAAACTCCTACTGTTAACATTCAAAGCTCTCCATAACCAGGGCCCCCCATATCTCTCCAGTATGCTACAGCCATATATCCCATCCCGTTCACTCCGTTCCTCATCTATCGCCCTGCTTTCCAACCCTTCCTTCTCACTTACCTCAATGGGTGCTCGGGCTTTTAGCTGCTCTGCACCTAGACTCTGGAACTCACTTCCACTACACATCCGCTCTCTGGACTCCATTGACACTTTCAAGTCTCAACTCAAAACACACCTTTTTAAAAAGTCTTACTTGCTATAAATACTCTGGCCCCCAACTGTTTTACTCTCTGCATTCATTTATTTAACTACACTGTATTTTCTTTGTAATTTTATGTGTATTTTATATGTATTTACTGTGCTGTGTATTTTATGCCTATTTCTGCAGTTGTTTTTACCTGTAAGGTGACCTTGGGGGTTGTGAAAGGCACCAACAAATAAAATGTATTATTATTATCAGTAGAACACGAGACAGATAATAACAGGTAATATAGTAATATAATAGAGTAATAACAGTTTACTCTGGTTTGTCTCAGTGCTCCTAATGACAATTGTCAAGAATCCACCATACCCAAAGGGAAATAACCGATCAGAGCTGAGAAAGACAGTTGATTGTTAAGTCTCATTCCTTGGGATTCAAAGCTGTATTTGATGACCTGGAAATGAGACTTTCTATCTAAACAATACAGCACTTTTAGAACAGCGTTTTCTTCTCAACTGATGTGAACAGAATATGGAGCCTAGAAAAAACAAGAGCTCAGAGTCTATTAGATTATCAGTTTTTTTCCCCTACTGGCTTCTGGGTTTTACTCATCTGTTGCTGTTTCTCTCTCTCGTTCTCTGCACAGCAATGTAGAACCTCACCAACCGTCTTATAAGAAAAGCATTCCTGTGCCCACTAACCTCTGTAAAGGCTGTAGGTGAGAGCAAACACCGTCGCTGCTTCTCCCCATGTGACCTTTTTGTTTATCCTTCATCAGATCAACAGGGGTTAAACACCTGACTGTTGTTCTGTGTGTGTGTGTGTGTGTGTGTGTGTGTGTGTGTGTGTGTGTGTGTGTGTGTGTGTGTGTCATAGGGAGGTCATCGTCAAAGTGCAAAAGCGTTACTCTAAAACCTGGAAGAAGCAGGAGGACAATTACCAAAAATTCAGGTGAAAAAACACATGGCATCCTCTCAGATTTTTTATTTTTACTCTAGTTTGAACTTCTAGAACAAGCTAGACAGATGATATATAGTATCTCCAGTGTCCATTTATAGCCACCGTGATGGAAATACAGGCAGGCAAATGCCCGTTCATTTGCCTGTGCAGGGGCACAGAAATCAACACACACTACTTTGATGCAAACGAGTTTATTTGCTTTCTGATATAATCAAAAAAGAGATCTGAAATCCGAACAAATTTACATTGTGAGTTAGATGAGAAATACCAAATCTCTTCCAAATAATGACAGTACAAACAAGAAGAGGAAGTAGACTTCCATTCTCTCAAAATAACCATTTAAGCTAGAAGCATACAAGCATTAAAGCTTGCTGGGTCTCTTATGGCAGTTCTGGGGAGCTTTCAGATCAAACCCAAAATAGCATCTGTGTGGATTTCTTTCCCAATAATTACTCTATGTAATTATTCCATTATCTCCCAAAATGTTTTAACTTTAGGGAAAGCTCAGAAAAGATGAGTCAGGGTCCCCTCACCTGATTTAGTCTACATTTGTCACAAATAGCTCAAACTGTAATAAACTGAAAAGGTTTAAACAAAATAAAGCATTAATTTGCTTCTTATATGGTTAGAAGAAGTAGAGACATGGAAGGAGAAGTAGAGGAAGTTAACATGCAAATGTTGACCACATGGTTTAAATATAACGCATGTTGAGGTCCTGTGAGTTTTAGTAAAAACCTAAAAGACAGCTTTCACTGAATTTAAGTTATTAAAATCCTTATATGAGAGCGGTAATGGTTTATTTATGAGCTAAACAAAACAGGACATTCAGTTAGCTCTTACTGTATTTTTGCAAATTAACGTTGTTCCATAATTGTTTAACACCTAAAATCACTGTCAGCGACTCCTGGCCGTCTTGTATGTTATTTAATTTAATAGAAGTCCTTGTGGTTCCCCAGATCTCAGCTGAACAGCAAGTGCCATGGTTTTGACAAGGCCATCATTTCCCAGGCCAACACTCCAGTGGGATCAAAGCTTGTGTACGACGGGGAAAAGAAGAGGACCCTCCAGGTGACCCCGGAGCTTTTCAGCACCTTTGCAAAGGTATGGTGGTCTTTCGTGAATGTTACTACTACATCTGCTGCTTGTTTGATTGCTTCTCAAATGTTTGCATGTTCTGAGTCATATGTCTCACATCTCGGCTTTTTCATACACAAGACTAGACAGCACAGTTTGTTTTTGGACTTCCTGAACTGGAAACTGTCTGTCTGCTGACAGCTTCACCCTTTTCACACTTAGTCCTGATCAGTGAACACATTTTGTTTTAGTGTAACACATGTAAGCTTTCTATGTGAATGAGCTGCAGTTTAGAAGTTACCAATTGCACACTTCTGTGTTATTATGAACAGAAAGAACATTTATCTTTTGGATTTTAGGGATATGTAATAAATGAAAGTTTTTTGGGTATTAGTATTTTGGGGGTGAAAACTGAAGGGGACACCCAGATTTGAACTGAGGACCTCTTGAGCTGCAGCCAAATGCTCTACCACTGAGGTATACCCCCCCTCTGCATATTAAGTGTATTTCATATACTATAATATGATTTCAATATACACCAAACTCTACTTTTCAGGACATAACTTACTTATGTAAACACAGAATTGTGAGAACACATGGTACAAGTCATTAAACCCTTTACACTGACAAATGCAATACACATCAGAATTAATCACATAATTAGATTGAAAATAACTAAATGTTATGGGTCCATTATTGTAGCAAAACTATGTACAAATGTGAGTGGAAAGTTGTGTATCTGCATCTCAACTGTGTGTTCATTATCAGAGTAGTAAATGTGTAAAATGATCTATAAATACATACTGAGATGTACACTGGTTGTGTACAGGAATCTGCCAATGTTTAGAATCTGCGTGAGTGTCATCAGATTTGTCTTTATTGTCACACATGAGGAGATTGTTGAACAAAACAAAAACAACAACAAAATAACCCACAAAAAATAGTGACAACTATACACACAATACAAAGTACAATAAAGCAGCCGTGTGATCACGTTTTTACACAGTATTAAGATCCTCCCTGAGGAGAGAGGAACTGCTAAATGTCGTGGCAGTGGATCCCATTATTGAGACATTTCCCTCAAAACCACAAATGTCAACCTCATGGTGGTGCTGGAGGAAAGGTCACACGATCATTAAAGTCTGGGAACCTTTAATATCTGTACCAAATTTCACAGCAGTCCATTCACTGTTTGTGAAGACATTTCACTCCATTTCTTGTCAAGTGCACGGTACTCTCAACTCCTGCCACAATGATACGGTAAAGTGGAAGTGAAGTATTTTTTTGAATGCACAGTTTCTGGAACTGATCATCACATGACTGCACAGGCTCACTGGCCACATCATTTTAATGAAGCAAACTTGCAACAGCTGTGTCATCTGCAAGTTTAAAGCTGCCAGCAGCTTCATGGTGAAGCATACTGATGAAGTGTAATGACAGATTAAATAATTTAGTCTAAAAACACTACATACAACAAAAAAAATCCTGCAGGGGACACCCAGATTTGAACTGGGGACTCTACCACTGAGGTATACTCTTGTACATTTAAGAAAGCCAGATACATAATAGATGAAGAAATATGTTCCATATATTCTCATGGTTGACTTAGTCTCGAATGGCTTCCATAAACAGCTGTTTGTGATCAGATTTTCCGTGAGCACAGAGAAACTTTCCACTTTCAGCAGATGAATGTGAAAACATCCTTCTAGTGTCAAACTCTGCACGTACATCATTCTGCACAGTGAAGCCCTAACATCCAACTACAGCAACAAGAAGAGGAGACTTTAATCATCTTCATCCAAAAACAAACACTCTACCACTGAGCTATCCCTCCTGTTACCAAATACATTTTTGAAGCTTGTGTTATGACCAGAAGGACCTGCAATGAATTTGGCCTAACTGGTATGAAATGGTCTAATGTCTGAAGTGAAGAGGCTGCATTTTGCTTTGCTATGTGTTCACTTCAGTCCCAATTCACATTTCTAGACAAAATATGTCAGGCTTTGCAGGCTTCTTTTGGTTAGACGACACAGCTGGTCTCTCCTTAATCACCATGGTAACAATAAAATACAGCTTTATTGCCCAATGTGGTGGAAATCTTGATTTGGTTTGAAACACACAAAAACCGTATCACACTGATAACAACCCAAACCACTGATTTCACCAAGACATGAATAAGATCTCTGTTTGTCACAAAACAAAAAACTTATTGAAATTGCAACACTTTATAGTAAATCCTAGACTCTAAGGCAATTTAACCAGAGAAGGAGGGAACATTAATGTGGTACATTAGCAAATGAAATTAATAGACACAGATGTAAGCACTACTGTGGGGGGGATTTCCCAGAGTGTGGGGTGTTGAGAAATCATTTGCACATGAGATGGAGCCATTCCCTCCCCTAAAATGGCTCTTTGTCTTTCACACAGTCCTCATCATCAGCATATATGTTGTTGTTTTGTAATGCATTTTACCGTTGGTGTTGATTCCAGGAGCGTCCTTTCCCAAATAAAACATGGGACACGTGCGCTGTTGTTGGGAACGGAGGGATACTGACCAACAGCAGTTGTGGAAATACGATTGATTCAGCTCAGTTTGTGATCAGGTGAGAAATGTGTCTAGTGCTGTGGACTGACAATGTCAACCAACAGAATTAAACTCACCTTTGTTTAACTTCTGTATAACAATCTCTATATATTCTCTGTTGCTTGTTCAGGTGCAACCTACCTCCTTTGAAGAACGGCTTTGAGAAACATGTAGGCATCAAGACCGACCTTGTGACAGCAAACCCAAGCATCCTTCTAGCGAAGTGAGTGAGAGGATGAATCTTACTGCACTGTCACCCTAAAAATGTTCCTTTTTGTCTTTTTGCTTCACATTTACTGTTTATTTTCAGGTATGGGGCTCTAATGGGGCGTCGCCATCCGTTTGTGGAGAGTCTGCGTAGCTATGGCAACTCCTTGCTGCTCCTTCCCGCCTTCTCCTATGGCCAGAACACTCCCGTGTGCCTGCGGGCCTTCTACACCATGGAGGACTTTGAAAGCCCCATCCGGACCATCTTCTTGAACCCTGAGTACCTCCAGAGACTGGATCTCTTCTGGCACTCCCAAGGCCTCCGACCAGTGCGGCTCAGCACCGGCTTAATAATGGTTAGCCTGGCCCTGGAACTCTGTGCCAACGTGCATCTGTACGGGTTCTGGCCCTTCAGTAATCACCCATATGAATTCCATGTCCTGACTAACCACTACTACGATAACAGACCAAGTCATGCGAATTTCCACGCCATGCCAGCTGAGTTTGACCTGTTGTTGCAGCTGCACACTCAGGGGGTGCTAAAGCTTCACCTGGGAAAATGTCAATCAGGTACATAGTAAGTTCCCAGACTCAGAGGCAGCTGACAGGACAGGAACAAAGTGCCTTATTTGTAGCCTCAGGAAGAAGCTAGTCACACATAAAGTCTTTCATATACTTTTGAATGAATGGAATCTAGTGACTGCTGAGTTCAGCGGCCTAGACATTTGCACTAAAATCAAAATGCAATGATCACAGGACTTTCTGTAAACTGTCGTGTAGTGTACCTAAAAATTGAGCATAGCGTTAGTTCAGGCAGGGCACGAAGTCGGGCTTAGCTTTCAGTTACAGCTATATCATACGATCACAGCTAGTCATAAACATACATCAGCTGATTCCTCTAAGCTTCCCATTGGATACCATGCACAGTCAGCTGACAGCTCACCTGATTTCCTCAAGCATCCAATTGGCTAACATCTACATGGCGCCTTATTTAAGCTGCTTTAGCCTGCCTGCCTATCTCTGCTGCTCCTCTACAAGCCTTTTTGCACCCACCTCCACCCCAGCTCCTCCTTTTTTATATTTCTAATTAATCAATGTCATTTCTGATTGCTATTGATGCTTGCTCTGTTCTGTACCCTGGGGGGTCTCTGCTGCCGCTCTCCTTGTCTTAAACTTTTCCATGTATGCACATGGAAGGGCAGGGAGGTGTGCTCTCCCTGCCTTAAGGTTTTCCACGTAGGCACGCGGAAGGACAAGGAGGTCCCAGAACAGAGCCATACCGCCAAATGTAATTCTGCTTGGAATATAAGATATTTTGACGAAAGTGGTCCTGACTGAACTGTATTTATTATCACAAATGTTCCAGCTGGAATCTGGAGGAAGATATTTTGATTTAAATTAGTGCTGTCAAACGATTAAAATATTTAATCGCCATTAATCGCATTAATGTCATAGTTAACTCGCAATTAATCGCACATTTTTATCTATTCTAAATGTCCCTTGATTTCTTTTTGTCCCATTATTTTTTCTCATTTTAATGCTCTTATCAACATGGAAAAGTGGATTGGCTTGCTTTGTGCAAATGTTGTTTTTATTGAAAACAACATTGGCATATACTGTAGTGTGGTCTACATTGTAGTCCCTTATGTGAATCAATAACTAATGACATGTAACTGACCATGGGATCTTTTTGCAACAAATACCAAAAGAAAAGAAATACCTCCTTTACATGAAGATTGTCTGGCTAAAACGCGTTTAATGAAAACAGCAGCACAATGAATGTGAAGAATCTTTTGTTAAAAGTCACGTCACACATTTAACCACTTAAGACAGTAATCTAGGAACTGTTGAGGGGAAAAGTATGGTACTCACACAATTTAATCACACACATATTATAAAAAGGTTGGTGCTGGTTGTGGACAATCATTTTCCGTACTCTTATTCTCATTGTACGCCACTGACACTGCTGGATGTCATACAGACATGGAATAAGCCTCAGATCTGAGAGTGCCTGCGTGGGTCGTGTCCTAGTAGCGTAAACTACCGACCATCATGGCTGCCCTCTGTGGGCTGTGGTCACCAGAAGACCCTATTAAGTGAGGCCTCTAGCTAACTAAACAGACACCACAGAACGAAAAAGGAATAAAAACGTTCTCTTCACAAAGGTTGCTATGGGGAGCCTCTGTTACAATGTGCTACCCCTCGTCACCACAGTGACCAGACGGAGAGGTAAGCACTGTCACGAAGTGGCAGCATACACACATTGGTACAATGTTAGTTTGGAAGCAAATACTTTTTAAGTTGATGTAAATGCTATATCAATGCAGATTTAAAGGGCCAGTGTGTAGGATTTAGTGGCATCTAGTGGTGAAGTTGCAGACTGCAACCAGAAGAATATAACTCGTAGGGATGGGAATTGAAAAGAATTTAATGATTCCGATTCCATTATCGACATTGCTTATCGATCCGATTCCTTATCGATTCTCTTATCGATTCTCTTATCGATTCTCTTATCGATTCTCATTGGGTGAGGGAATAAGTACAAGCTTTAATATCTGATCAGAAGACACAGCACAGAGTATACACAAATTATGTGTTGCAACCTCAGAACAAACCTAAAAGTAGGTGAGCTACTTCTCAAAGTAAAGTCCAGGGACCCATAGCCTAGGGCAGTGTTTCTCAACCAGCATGCCATGGCACGCTAGTGTGTGCCTTGAAAGATTATCAAGAGTGCCTTAGGATTAGGAAATTGTTAATGTTCACATTAATTGGTCCAGACAAAGAAACAAATGTTTGGCTTTTTAAGCCCAACCGCCATTATGTGCCATAAAAACTAAAAACACAGACTGAAATAGGGTGGCCATTTCCTTCACATCAAAAAGGAGGACACCTTGCATACACAGGGACACGCAAGCAGATATTTGTTTGGTATGATCTGGTTTTAAATTTGAATGTTTTTCCAGCAGATTACATAAAGGTGCATACACATACCACATAGCTCATAATAAATATACAAGATACAGCTCATGACAACGTGGCCTTCCAATTCAGATTACATAGGTCTAATAAACATCATACTGTTGATGTTTCTTGCAGCGAGCGGAACCGATAAGCGGAATCGTTAAGCAGGCACGCTAATGGTTCCAAGGAATCGATTCACTGGGCACTGGTTCTGAAGAAGAACCGGTTCTCGATTCCCATCCCTAATAACTCGCCTTCAAAGCTTTCCGAGCCAGAGTTTGTTTCATCCGTTCTGGGTACTGTAGAAACATGGTGTTTACACATGCCAGCCTCAGTAGAAGAGGACTTTTATTTTCTACTTCTGACAATAGATCCTCCTAAATGTTACACACTGGACCTTTAATTAACTCCAATGTAAGGTGATGTAATGATTGTGAATTGTGCACTTTGGGTGAAAATTGTAACCTTCTGGTAAGCTTTCTTTTGTAACATTTGCATGTAGACTTGGGTGGGTCTTGAACAACTGGGAGTATTGCCTTTTATGCTGACACTTCTAAAGTCTTAACAGTGATTTTTGTCATCCAGACTAATTATTTACAAACTGTAGATGACCAATATTGAGAACTCTTGGTGAGCCAATCTTTTGAACCGTTTGAATGTTTGGGATTTAGTTTTTTCTTGAACAGCACGAGACGAGAGGGGAAATTAGGTTAAAGTGAATCAGTGAATAAATATTTATCAGAAAAAAAGTTTTTTGTGTTTGTGTAACAGGTCTCAGACAGAGTACCTGTAAACAGATAAGGTTCTCCTGTAAAACAGGAGAAAGAATGAGACAGGCGACCGTTGCTTCTGTTCTGTGTAGCTTCGCTCAGCAGAATCCTTATTAACCAATTTGCAAAATATCTCTTTTCTTTTTCTCTTTTATCCTTTTTACTGCATTTTGTCTTTCCATATTCAAATGTCATTCAATAATACAACATCCACAATATCAAAACCAAAACCAAAATACATATAGGCTAGTTATAGCACAATGTTCTTACTTCTGAATAAAACAAACATTTTCCAATTCTTCATAAAGAGTAATTCTGAGTTCAGTATACAACTGCATTAATACATCCTCATTCAGTTAATTAACTGAGCTACAATTTAGTTCACATCTTCTGAAAACAGTACCATAACACATAAAATGTATTGGTCCTCACATATTCCCTTATTTAATCTCACTCATAGTGCAAATAACAAGAAACTAGCATATTGCTCTTTATGACAGGGTTGGTTCAGGAGAAATGCATGAGCTGAAGACTTGCAAAGTGTAACCATCTTAACTGTTTGCAATATACATATATATGACTGTAGCATTCAATTTATTTACACAGGTAACAAAATACTGTACCAAAGAATAATTTTTAACCCAACATAAAATGCGCTGGAGCCAGAAACTTCGACGTGGTTTGGTCACAACAAAAAAAAGTATACAGGCACCTTGGGCCACACGCGACACACAGAGAAACTGTATGTTTGCCACTTGTTCAGAAAACCATTCAAACATATTCAGTACTCTTACAAAATCGATCTAGCATCTCATCTACATGTATAACAACAAGTGTAGGTAGTTATACAAGTTTTAAAACACCACCAACCTGTAAAACAGGAGAAGGCTTTTGCTCTTATCAAGAGGCACATTTTTCCAAATTTGACACAGCTGTGATATCAGTGGCCTTTACATTACTGCACCTTCCACTTCACTAGGTTACTCCTGCGTGTCCTGCTGCAGGGCATCCCACAGTCACTGGATGGACGAGACACGCTAACATCTGGATGATGCTTCAACAGGAAAAACTAACCAGAGAAGCTTTGTACTGAGTACTGGAGCGAGTTTTTGTCCTGCTCCTTTTTCGCTTGTCTCAAAATTAATAATGGTAGCATGTGTACACTGTCTCTGAAAAGACATCTGTGTAGGGTTAGTGCACCCGGCCAATTAGGCCATTAATGGGATGAAATGTTTGTTTCTTTTTGGAGAAAATAGCCCGCTGCCACAAGTTGCCATCCCAGACATTGCTCGTGGGAGTCCTCTCATATCGGCAGTGACCTCGTTGTACATCCAGCTGCAGCACTCTGTTCATTCCCACTGGCTTGTCTCTCCAGGGAAAGTTTTTTTTTTTTTCAGAGAATGACAAAAACATACTTTCCATTTCCATCTTGGATATTTATTCTCCGGGCAGTTTGGCTGTGAACTAATGACAACAGACTGAAAACTTGGTGGAAAAAAAGAGAGAGGACATTACATTTTCTAAACATTCCTGTTCCTGTTCAGTCTGGATTGATTGAAGAGGTGAGATTGCATTATCAAGGACAGTTCAGCTCCCAACATCAGTGGCTAATCGGAACAAACATTAAGCTCGTAATGCATTAATGTAATTTAAAGCCTCACAGACTCAGTTGTTCTCTCATCAGCAGCTGAAGTTCAACTGTCACCGAATGAACTGCCAAAGTGACAAACAAAATGACACAGCTGACATGAGCTGAAGTGACATCTCTTCGGTCTCCTGTGTTGTTCCTGCCAGTGACACAACATCAGCCTGTGTGACTGTAATTCTCCTGATAGGACTGCAGAGACCCCCCTGTTCTCCACCAATCAAAATCAGACACAGATCTCAATCTGACAACAAGAATAGGACAATACTCAACGTTTCAAGAGTGGGAAAGCCTTTTATTTCCTCATGTTTTTGGACTTTTTTTGTTTCTTCGTACGGAGCCCAAACAAAAGATGCAGAGACTTTAATCAATATGCATTTTCTGATTTATTTTTGTAGGAAAATAGGTCTTTTACATGCAAATCAAATGAATTCATCAAAGAATATGAAAACAAATCTTTGCCGGGGGGATACCAGAATGGCACTCAAAGAAATGTACATTTTACAAAAAGGCATAGAAAAACACACAAACACACAAATGCATGTATGAATCAGAGTTTGTACTGGTAATACCACTGGTTTTATTGTCACATCCCACATGGGTGATTATAAGAAACATGTAGGGAAACAACAAGGCCTCACTACAGCCTTTCTTCTGAACACAGACATTGTTTTAAATACAGACAGACAGATGCTGAGGGTGGACATTGTGGTATCCCTGATGAATAGACCCACAAAAGACTTCATCTGATACAACCGGTTTTAATTCTCCGTCTGTGTTAATGTACAGTACAGGGATAAATCACAAAGGAGTAACTGTCCATGTGAGCATTGTTCCAACACAGTTAACCTAATAAACGATGACACCAAACCTGCTGTAGCTGTGAACAGCAGCATCACACCTGCAGCTTTGAAGAATAACTTTTTCTTTCACTTATAATTCCTTCAGTTGCTAGGAAAAGGATCAAATGGCTTTCAGTTCCAAAGTGTGTCTCCACCTTTAGATGTATCGGTGCTCAAAGCATATTGTCACTGTCAAGTGAAACTCAAATTTAGGTGATTCTGTGTCATGTATTTTTTTGTTGTTGTTGTTGAATTCCTGCATACTTTCAGTGCTGCATTTATTAGCATGTTTTAGCTGTAAATCCTTAAAGAATCACACAGAATTACTGTAAAACTTTGATTAATAGCATTTTCTTTGCTTCAATCACTGAACTCAACCTGCCTACATTTGGGACTGGCATCTTTAATTCCTTTTGCACAAAACTCTTGCTCAGCAAATATGGCAAATACTATTTAATTGTTCATTTAAACCAGTGTAAATATAAAAGGTATAAAAATAGGTAAAACCTAAGCTATCGAATAACATCAATTACGAGTCATTCATTTGATTAGTTGATACACTTGGTGCTCATGATTTCATTAAAATTAACTGAATGAATTGTGGAGAATCTAACTGATTGAGCAACAAAAGTTTAAACATTTGTTTAGGCGATCTAAGCAGCTTAGAACTTCTATAAAATTCAGACCAGGCGTCTAATTGAGACAGTTTATTTCTCAAACATGTATAGCCACACCAGTCTAAGAAAGGGGACCTGCGTCTAATTGGGACCCTGCTTTTACTTGAAGTTTTAGAAAATACATTTTGAAACCCATGGTTTTCACAAGACAGCGATAATATGCAGAGGAGAGTAAACCCTACAAAAAAATAGTTGTAAAAGCCATTTCTGTCTAGTGAGCACACTTTGTTTCTACCTTTCTTTCGCAGCCACTCAATAGACAAAAGAAAACAGGACCACACAAGCACATAACTGTGCCACAGGGTAATTCTTTTGACCTGGATAGCTGCCCGAATTCCTTACTTTTTCCTGAAAACAGACACGTCTGAGCCATAACCTAGAATAGTTTTGGAGATGTAAGGCCAAGCTGCCAGTCATGCAGACTCTGAGCAGATGGGGTCTTTGAGTACCCCCATGGCACGTCCTTAAAAACGCCCCTTCCTCACTCTCTGAAGTGCTCCCTCCTTTGACAGGAAGTCGCCCTCTAGTGGCCCCAGCTGGCTCTCACTGCAAAGCATCACCAGCTGCCTGTTATCCATTTATACTTCAGCTTGTTTCCTTCTTTTCAAAAAACAGCAGTTAATACTTTAGTTGAGAAACTTTGCTCACTGGGGGAGAATTTGATGAGGGCTGATTGGCCTTCAGGGGAAGAGACTGACACTAACTGGGAAAATCTAAATCACCTGTGGCTTATTGGCAACAGAGCAGCGCGAGTAGAGCCAGTGTCAATCACTGCTCTGGTGAGCGACTGACTGGAGTACTTCTGGAGATTTATGACTGTCTGCTGGCTGGCTGACTGGCTGGCTTGTTGAAAAGGCTTGTGGAGCCTGATGGTGAACACACAAATCAGAAAGACTCTTTCTACTTCATAACCCTGTTGTATTGTACACAGTGTCCAGTCTCACAACTTCACGTGGTTGATGATTTGTTCAGTTAGTTCATTGTTTTTTCTGGGAAAGGTCTTTCAGGTTGAGATTCATTGTGTCAAGAACATAATGTTCAAGCTCTTCAGATTTGCTCCCTCTCCCATAAATGATTGTTTGGGAAGCTACTGCGGGGCAAAGTTTGTAATGGTTTGAATAATTTGGCACTTGTTATGTCCTTTCCCCCACAACTGATTCTATTGGTCAGTTTGTGTCCATACAGCTGTTCAGCAGATCTCAGAACAATGTTGAAAAAGGAGCAACACAGTTTATTAAAACACAACCCAGAGGGTTGCCACATACATTAAATACTGATACTGTAACATACAAGGAAAAGTCTGGCTTTTTTTTCTCTTTACGTCATTAAGTCACTGTAGCCGACATTTTATAAAAATATACTATGTCATATTTCACATTTTTTACAATTGGAAGGCAATTTAAAACACAATAACCATAAATATCCATACAGCTGTTTCATTTTTAAAAGAACTTGCTTTCTTTTACTTTATTTTACAAAAAAACTTTATTGAAAAAAGAGTGTTTTCATATAAAACACTGGCTCGAACATAAAAATTGACTCAGTTTTCGAGTTTGCTATTTTAAATCCCATTCCAAAAAGCAATACGTACATACTGTAATACAAAAAACAAGTGGCTTTTACAAAAGGGTTGGTCTCATGTAGGCATTTTTCCACAACTGGAGTAGCATGGCCACAGTATTCCAAAGCTACAAACAACCAGGCTTCATAGCAGCCTAGCATAAGATCTTGGCACTGACACTTGCATCACACAAACAGTGTTTGGTCTCACTATATTATAGTAATGGCTTTAAACCTTTTCCATTACAACGTGGTGATATTGCAGCCTTGTGCATCTAACACTGAACGTGTAGGGAAGACTCAACTGACACGAGGCTTGTCAATAGAAAAGGAACACTACAGCTGGTTAAGGTGTTGCTGGATGCAGGTAGCATTGGCAACTGGTATCTACTCTCCAATACAGAAAGGCCTGTAGAAGATACCACCAGGTGGCAGTCAACTACAAGGCAGATGGACCACCAGTGGAGTGCGGAGCAGCCTTGCTCAATAGCCATGAAGAGACAGAGAGAGAAACTAAGAAGCTGAAGAGTAAGGTATAAAAACTGGATTGTTTATGCACCTTGTTATAAAGAACATTTTCTCTCAGCAAAGTTCAGATGGATAAAAAGCCACCTGCTTGTACTCACCGGTTTCTGAGCAGCAGCTGGTGTAGCACACATGAAAAAAAAGAACACATGAAACATATACAAACACACTGTCAATTGCAAAGTCACAGCAACATAACACTGTGACACTGGAGAAAAAGCAGACAGAACATGACTGACAGGACACAGCCTTCAGGAAGGTGATGTTCTCACCGCATCATAAAGTCATTGTTTTAGGCGCCGCCACTGAATTATGTTTCATTTTATTGCATTTATGTTGTAATGACGTGCCATGGTAACATCATACCATAGTACGAAGTCGTAGCTTTAGCTTGCCAAGGCATAGTGATGATATGGCATCCCTTTGCCTTTGTGTTATGATGATACTTCATTTGGATGTCATTGTATTTTGTCCCAAGAATTAGGATGCCAATGTTATAATGGAGACAGTGTCTTTGCAGAGGAGCGGCCCGAAAATGAGCTAAGCCAAATCTGGGATCAATCTGATTTGCAACAGAACTCATTATCATTCAGTAATTTTCCAAAGTTCAAATCCCTAAGAAAGGATGAACGGGAAGACATCAGAGGTCAAAATCTGCTTTAGGACTTGAGAAGAACGAGACATGTAAACGACAGACTGTAGCCTATTACAGTTTGTGTTGGTGTGATGTTTCAAGCTAGACAGTGATAGCCCAGACAACACAAATCGTCAGCTGCAACATCACGGGTTTTACACACCTTAGTACACAAACACACATCTTCTCCAGCTTGCAGGATTCTTTAAGGCACAGTGGTGTTTAAATATCCAAGGAAGATTGCAGCAGCTCGTCATCCAGTCTCTAATATATACATGGTTTCAATACATGTCACTGTTCTGGGATTAAATCCATACAGAGGGCTTGCCCTCTCCTGATTTGCTGCTGCTGCTGTTGCTGCTGCTGCCTCCTCCACTGCTGCCTCCTTTCCCGTGCTTGAATCTATGCTTGCGCTCTTTCTGAGCCTGAGGCTGAGGCTGAGGCTGCGGTTGGGCCTGGATGATGTTACTTTGGGGCTTGTCATCCTGGTTGTCCCCAAGCTGCTCCTCTGCCCGGTGCTGCTGACTGTAGGCCTGGATGGCCGCCTCCAGCTGCTCATGAGCTTGCTGGATCATGTCTTTGTTCAAAGCCACACGGGCCTCCCCTCCAGTGGGGAAGTTATCCTCATTGCTACCAAATTGCTGCTGCTCCTCTTGAGCAATATTTGCCCGGTTCTGCTTGCATGCCATCTTAGCGTTGCTAAGGTCCGTGTAGGGCATCTGCTCTGGCTTTACCACAATGTTGTAGCCAGGTGGAGCCGATGGGGTATTCCACGAGAAGGGGTAACCCACGTAATCGGCAGCTCCATCTCCACCCACCCCTCCCTCAGAACCTGCCTCAGGCCCTGGCCCCCCTACTGAGCCCTCCACACCCCCGTTGGTGCCCAGCAAGCCCAACTGGTACTCATCCTCCTGAGGTGGGCAGCGCCGACGGCGAAGAATGTCACAGATGGAGCCAATCCCCAAGTGGAGCATCTCCCAAACATTAAGCGTGAGACAAAGGACAGTGACACCGTACATGATGCGCAGGAAGATGGTCTTCTCTGTAGGTCGGGACACAAAGCAGTCAACGCTGTGGGGACAAGGTTTCCCTGAGCACACAAACACAGGCGTCACACGGAACCCATACAGCAAATACTGGCCTGCAAGGAAGCCTGCTTCTAGCACTGTACGAGTCACCAGCTGCAAAACATAGACCCGCATCAGTCCCTCATCTTGGATACGCTTGCGCCCGTCATGCCGGACTTTCGGTCTGGGTGTGGGTTGCAGTGGATCCCGTGGCCTTTTTGGGGGCTCGATCTCTGGCACCTCATAGATCATGGGATCATCCTCCTGGTCCTCCTCGGTCTCCTCGATGCCCCGGTGCTGCCGTGCTCCAAAGCAGATTTTCCTGGGCTTCCTGTGCGTGTAGCCCCCTCCTCCTGTTCTAACTGCAGCAGAACCACCTCCTCCTTTGGCTTCATCTAATCGTGCGATCTTATTCACAGCATAGCCCATGTACATGAGAGAAGGCATTGCCACCAAGATAATCTGGAAGACCCAGAAGCGGACGTGAGAAAGAGGGGCAAAGGCGTCATAGCAGACATTCTCGCAGCCCGGCTGGCCCGAGTTGCAGACAAACTTGCTCTGTTCGTCGTAGTAGATGGACTCTCCCCCAACGGCAGTGAGAACGATGCGGAAGACGATGAGCACGGTGAGCCACAGCTTCCCCACGAAGGTGGAGTGGTTGTGGATCTCCTCCAGCAGCCGCGTGAGGAAGCTCCAGCTCATGGTGTCGCTGGACAGTGGGGCAGACAGTGTCCCTCTCTCACCTTTTCACAGACTCTGGAGTAAGTAAAGGAGGAAGAAAGAGGGAGAAAAAGAAAGACACCATTAATGCAAAGTAGTAAGATTCGTGCAGATTTTTCTAGTCAGTTCAGTCCCTGAGGAAACAGTATTAGTTCTGCAAGTTCAGTGACAAAATGTGAAAAGGGGTGACATAATAATTGCTTTAATTAAAATAAGTGTTCCTCTCTGCGCTCAGGCAATCAATATATCTTTAATTTGATCTGTTGCTTCTTGCAGCACAAACACACACACACACTGAATTAGGAGCTCAGTTCCACAGTGAGCTTGCTGTCAAGTTCGGGCTTTTTAGGGAATTAGAAGACCAAACAGGGTGGAAAGAGGATATCGGTATTAAAAAATACCATCAAGCAGCACGGAGAAGGAGACGAAATAATCCAAATAGGGAATTTGCTATCATCAAATACACACACACTTTATTTAACAGCCTATCTCTTTTTGAAGAAATAAATCCTCTTAGCGAGCCTTCTTCTGTGTGAGGTGCAGTTTTCGGGATTGTATTAACTTGACTGGTTTGTTCTGGTTGAGAGGTAAATGGCATTGTGCTGTGCTTATGTGCATGTCTGTATGTGTGTGTGTGTCTGGGCACAGTTTAGGAAGAGGGACATGTTGCCTATGTAGGTTAGGTTTGGGCTCCAGGCAGTCCATCCAAACCAGCAGAATCAGCAGGTGGCCGGGCACAAACCGTTGGAGCGGGGAGTCAGACAGCAGACCCACATTAGCTCGGGCAGTGGAGCTGAACCCAAACACTGCTGTCCCTCAGGGCGGCTTTGGGGGATGAGTGTGACACCTCCACAGAACTTTTCCCCTTATGAAGCTGCAATGGTGCAAGGCTTATTGTCAGCTAGACTGAGAGGAAAATCCAACCATGAATACTAGCTTAGTTTGGGGTTTAAAGGGCTTCCAGGGACGATATCCTTACCAAGCAGGTTGAGAGCTTAGTCGGAGGGAGCTGCAGCGAGAGGGAAAATTTCACCGGAGGAGATGAGAAGGAGCTCCCAGCCCTCTGCTTTGTGTCTCCAGTAGAAGCAGAGAGGGCGGGAATGTTTTGAAGGAGGCTCGCGATGAAACATGTGTCATATTGATCACTTTGACCATATAAGGACATGACTGGGACGCAGGAGGTGGATGTCAGGAATTTTTTGTGTGTACATGCACTCTCCAGTACGCATATTACCGACATGCACTAAGAGGCCTGAGCTGTGTTCAATCCTGCAATCAGACCAAGCAGAAAAGTCCATGTGAGAGTGTTAACTGTGAGTGTCTGTGACCGACATGTATGAGTAAGCAGCAAATGGCCGGAGCTGAGTGAAAGGTTGCCACAAGCAAACAGAGTCATAACGGTGTCCTTCCATGATCAAGCTCTGTCTCTCTTTTCCTGCATTACATCACTGTATTTATTTACATAACTCTCACTGTGCTGCACAGTTTTCCTTCCAATAATAATATCCATATTAACTTACAGACACACAGCTGGCTGTTTTGCTTTAATTCTGCTCTGATTTAACATAAGTCTATTCTGTTGTTTAATGCTCTGGGTTAAGAAAAGTCTTTTTCTACGTTTTCTATCTACTGCATTTTTTTCTGTATTATTTTTATTAAAACTGCAATTTAAGAGGTAATTTATTGGACTTTATGGATTATTTGTTATTTGTCATACAGTATTTTTTGTATTGACATTTTTATATCAAATAAATTGTTATATCTATTCTGATTTGTTTAATTTGGGAGTAGATTATGAATTTTGTACATAACAATAACATGAGTAATAAGTGTGTTTGATTATATATTGCCTTACATTACATTTTCCTCATATAAAACATCTTTTAACTTCTTCTGAATCTACTCTGGGTGTATTCATATTAAAGGCAAAATATAATTCTTAACATATAGTTTTCTGCATGTTCTGTCTATATGTTCCAACTCTAAAACACCATGTTTCCATGTTTTTGAGGCTACACCACTGGCTTAAATGGAAATATTTTACATGTCTTGTGCATACTTTTATACATATTTCTTCAAAATTCACAAAACCATTGGATCTCTATTAGAATTTAGAAGCTCTGTGTGTTCGATAGGCACTGAAGACACTGGAGACCCAGCTGAATACAGTCCTTAAGGAAATTCCGTGTGTCCTTTAATTAAGCCTTGTATTAACTTTGTAGAGTTCTTAGGTAGATTGTGCACCAGGAACTGTCACACTCCCACCTGACCACAAGGGATGCTCCAGCCAAGGCGCACGGCTACTTCGGCTTAATACTCCTCTGCTACCTCAGCCACATATAACCTGGCATTTTGCTTTCTCATCCAATTTATGTCTGCAGGAGCTAGTGGGGCAGTTAGGGGTAAGGAGCTGACTCTGTGCATTAAGTTACTGGGGTGAGTCAGCCCCCCGAATAGCACCGCACAGACACAGCAGGCAGGCTTTCTGTCTCTCACTCTGATATAAACGATGAACAGCAAATTGGTGGAAATCATGTCCCACGTGAAAACATCAAAAAGCACACCATGTTGCTGAAGTCAGGAAAGGAAATAAATCTCCCTTCAGTGTAATCCCACCGTGATTTTATATAATAGGACGCTACTAATGAGTGTTGAAAGAGAATAACTTTCAGGATCAATGGCTCTATAGCCATCAGCCCAAAAGGTCACGACTGTGTAATCACGGGTCATCAAACTATCATCCTCTCTGATACATCTGAGCCTGTGACATTGCTCATAGCCCTACCAGAACAGTACAAGGTCAAGGGTCAACAAGATCAGTTCCTAAGGGGCGAACTCTCCACATCACGACCTCACGCGCCGAATCAAACAGACACTTACAGATACAGTTAGCGTCACTAGAGGGATCCCCTCAGTCACTGGCTTTCATTCCTCGGGATCCACAGAGACTCGCGTCCAGATATAGTACATAGACAGACTCACACACGTGCAACAGCCTCAAAAAGCATGCAGAGTAGAGCAACAGTGTCCCGCTACAAAAAAGCACCATGACTATGAGGAACACGGCACCAGGGTTAGCTGAGGTGCTCCTTATTCACAGCAGTGACTCATGATGTGGACACAGCGCTCCAGCTGGAGGGGGCCCCCGGGCTTGGGAGGGACACCAGGGGAATGAGCCCACTACGGGACAAACCCCTCCCCCCCACCCGTGCAGGGGACCACTGCAGGTGGATGAGGGCTGTAATTGTGTAACAGGGAGATGTGCTGTAACTGCATGCATCATCTAGGGGAGTTCTGTGCAGCAACAGGTGGAGGTACATAACAGGTGCACCAGGTCATGGTTTCTGTATCGGTTGGAGTTGGAGTTTTAATGCTATGTAATGCACATGTAGATGTATATATTAACCAGAATATGTAGTTATATTTCTGATTATTTAGTGGTGTCTTGTTATCTCATGTAGAATGAATAGATTTATTTTTGTGTAATTTAATGTATTTATTTATTTGGTGTTACTGCGTGATCTGTTTGATCAAGATTTTAAGGTTTTATTTGTCACATCCTCTTGCAAATGAAATGCAGGGTGGCATACTCGAGATGTTGTGTTAAAAACGGCTAGTGTGTAGAGTCTCTCTGTGTTGGACTGTTTGCCGGACTGTTAATAAACTGCACTGTTAATGAAGGGGAGTTTGAAATTAAAATGATTTGTCTGTATCTCCTCTCTCTCTGCCTCTAAACTGTTTGTCTACATATTACATATTCCTGCGTGGCTTTGATATATGCAGATCCATGTATAAACACATACGCACGCACACACACAAAGCCACATTTATATTAATAAACACAGGCTAAGGGCAGTTTGGATAATGAACATAAAGTAAAGGGAACACAAAAGCTCTAATGAGAGTATGTAAGGGTAGCTTTATTAGCCTCTGGATGAACTTTCATCAAGTGAAGCATACTAACATGTACATTTACAGACAAATGAAACGCAGCATACGTAAAACTATTATTGTACATAACATCAATGAACGTATTGTGTGGTCACTGAGTTATTGAAACATTTCATTGCTATTTTTAGGATTATTTTGTCTCTGCTTTTCTGCTAACCTCGTATAAACATCCGCACAGATGCGGCAGCCGCTATCTGTCAGTCAGCTCACAGCACAGATGTTCTTTTTCCACTATGAACGTCAGTACAGCACATTTTCTCAGTCTGCTTTTATCATCATGCTAATTATCAATTAGATGTATTTTACAGTTTTTAAAGTAATTGTAAAAGATCTTAAAAGCAGATCCAGTAAAAGAATCTGTCAGCGCTTCCTTCAGCCAACATTAATTTCACCCTGATCCTGCTGATCTGCTGCCTGTAAAGCACTCTTCATCTTGACTTTCCACTTTTATGTGAATATGATTGCGTCTTTGCTTCAGTACAGTGCTTTATGAGGCTTGTCTGCAACTTTTAATGATTTCGGCTTTCCCTGCAGTCTCTCACTTGAAAAAGATTGTCTGCATCACCATGGTGGTACAAAACATCCCGTTAAATGACCACTGAATTATATTAAGCCCTTCAGCATTCAGTGAGAAAACTTCGGCAACTACAGTAGCAATTACTTTTTTAGCTGTGTTCGCTACCATCACTTTGATCCTTTAAAAAGGGAAACAGGAACGATAGTGTATGGTTGATTGCTACTGAATCGTTTTGTCACATGTTCAGAAGTCCCATATGCAGTTTTGCCTAATGGCCACATGTTACAGTATTAAGTTGATTAACTTTTTTGCTTCAGTGCTTTTATCTCTCGCTATAGTATCTCAGAAAATGGCATGAATGTTGCACAATATATTAGCTTGAGTAACATAAAAAGAGATTATTAATTCAGGAAGAACTATTAATGTCTACTCTGGATGTATCGGCTTTTATTACTAAAACACCTGTTAACTCAAAACTTTTCGATTCACAGAGAAAAGGGTTTAGACATTTTATTGCTGAAACATATTCAGCAGTCAAAGTACAATTTTGTGGCCGACAGTGAGGCAAAGTCGGAAAGTGAGGGTAGAGAGTAAATGAGAGTAAGGTTAATTACACTGCTTTTTTTTACTTTTGATCTTAACAGAAACCCTCAACGAAAATTTAATCGGTGAAGCTCCCGACCAAAGGAAGTCCCAAACCGGCGGCGGCAGTTTGAAGCCGTCCTCACCACCGAGATTTTATATGCTGTCTTTAATCATAAAAACACCTTCATTGTGAAAAATGGACAATGTAGCTAATAATTGATTGAGATGAAATAAAAAAAATCTGGCACGATGAAGTCTTGTCTGAGTGACATATGTAGCCAATAGTTCTTCTTTTTTATTAATTAAAAGAATCTGACATCAGTGTAACCCCAAGCCAATGAGAGATACATGGATGATTTTGGTGTCTATAACATTATCTCATTAAAGTTAATGTCACAACAGATCGAGTCACCAGAAGCCCTAATACTCTCTTTTAGCACAATGTAAGCCACAGATATAAGAGGAATGACTGGGACCTCTGACTGTGTTCTGTAGGGGCCGATGTTCCCCTGACTGTCCTTATTTGAGGGTCATTCCCACAGTGCCCTGTGCCTCTGTTCTGCCAGCAGCATCCTCAGGCTTTACTGATGCCCTCCACCTTGTCCCACACACACACACTGCAAATCAAATTAATCTGCTCGCTGGCCAGACATCTGTGCACGATAACCCCCTGGATCGTCATATGTGGGTTAAATCGTGGCTGTTTTGATGCGGGGAGAGACCTCATATAAAACCAACACATTTATGTCACAAAAAGGTCACCAGCCTCCGCCTGTGAATTCACGATGTGAGTAGAGATAACAACTATAACAGCGGCGTGTGGAAGACCGACTGCCGGCAAATGCTCGGCTTAAAAAGCACAGGGGGTTTCTTATATTGTGGTTTCCCTTCTCCTACTCTGAAGGGGCTGGATAAGCTCCTTTGTTAGGCACTCAGAGATATTCAAATCACCCCAAAAAAAATAATCCAGCATAGCTAAAAGTGGATTTCTTATCAACACTTTCTGGTTGTCTGCTTTTTTTTGTGCTGCAACTTTGTTCAAAAGAGTCCTTGAAGTGATTAAAAACATGCATGCCAAAAGTGACTTTGCATTAAGTTGACTTCACTCACAAAGAAGGTTATCAGTGTTGTTAATCACATCCATTTCATAAACTAATCCCTACCAGATTGTATGGTGCATGTATTTACACAGACACACACAAACACAGACATGAAACTTACTTGCAGAGTGATCAATGCATGCAGCCATGAAACACAAATAAACTATAAATTCCAAAGTGTTGAGTAGACAGTTGCACCCCATTCTGGGCCTCTGGCTCATAAAATGTGTAGCAGAAGACGTAAAGAAATTCAAATCAGAAAAGCTCACTGGTGAGGGACAAAAATAGAAGCTGCTGAACATTTTGGTTGCGTGGTCAAACATGAACCTCGGCCTGTGAGAGACTCTTGAGACGAGGAAGTCTTTGCTGAGATGGATGAATGAGCTATTCTTCTTCATTTCGCAGGGGGGAGGCGGGTTCTGAAGGAGCATTTCTCCCTCTGTATTCGTGGGAAACTAAAAAATTCCCTCATTAACAGTGTCCGAAGGGAAGAAACGCAACGGCAAACCAGTTCCATATGTTACAGGATGAATCTCTGAGGCAGGAGCAGCCTCTCCGGGTGCATCTGTGCCTTTTATTCAGCTTCATCCCGAGAAAGAATACACGTAAATGATCTTTTTAGTGTTAGTGATAATAAGTTCTCTGAAAGATTATGAACAAGTTCAGGAAGACATTGCAATGTCTCCTTACTTAGGAAATATCTGTCCTTTGGTCACAAGATCTGGGGTTTGACTTCCTGATAGACCTGATCAGTTACAAATGAAGCTTATATCCTTTTGTCATCAGTTAAAGTCAATTTCAAATGATTAAATAAAAAATAAACAAGCAAATACAGTCAACAAACAAGCAGAGAAGTAAAGTGATGAAGCAGCATACTCACTCTACTCCTTCTCTCCCAAATGCCAGGTACTGTGTCCTTTGTCTCTCAACCTGAGGCCCCTCATCTCTGTCTCTGTCTCCTCGTCTCACTTAGCCTCCTTTACATACCCCTTAACCTCGGCTGACATCAAACAGCCCCGACCTAAAATCATCAGCGGCATCCCGGCAGCAAAAAAACTCAAAACAAAACACACGTCTCCACGGCCGCTCTCTCGTGAAGAGCCTCAGTGTGTGTGCTTAACCAAGTGTGAGCTCTTCCTGAAAGAGAGAGGAATGAGGGAGGCAGAGCATCTTGCCTCTCTCCCTGTGGTACTTACAATGGTCCTCACTTACCCCCTTATCCCCTCCAAACTGGGTCATGGTTGGGGGTGGGGATGGGTGTGCGTTTGTATGTGTGGTGGGGATGAGGATGAGGAGGAGGTGGTGGGATTTTAATACCCCTCGGAGGGCAGAAGGGAGGGGAAGTCTGGGACCGACAGACAGCTACAGGGTGGGAGGAGAAGGACGTGGTTTTGGAGGTGAAAGATATTCAAATCACCTCGACAGGACGAGGCTCAGGAAAGGATAAGGGTAGCAATTAGAAATCTGGCCTTTGTGCTTTCATAACACTGTTAACGAACATCCATAATGACGTTTATAAAGGTGCTTCATGCAGCCATATGACACCAGGAGACCCTGAATGAATAACTTAGTATTAGTATTTTATCAGCATAGTGAAAAGCTTTGTGATTGGTTGATGTGTGTTAAATTGAAGTAACCAAGCTCAGATGTTTTTAGTGAAACCAAACTCCCGATAGAAGCATCAACGAGATGATTTTTAGTCTCTATAAAACAAAAGGAGAAGCTGTTTTTGCAACCCCCTTACAACATGAAGCATGGGAATATGGGAAATGTGGTTTTAAATTCCGATACAAGCTAGAGACGGATATATTGGCTGATATTAGCTTTCTGGAGATATGGCATACATACATATGTCAGCCAATGAAGAATTACCAGAGTTATGTTTGCTATCGTTTAACAACAGTGATGCTATTACACATACACGTGTTTCTAGGGATGGCAATGACGGCCCATCACCATCAACTATTTTGAAATTTTGCACAAACTAGTTGCTTTATGCTGTATTTTTGCTCATACAAACATGCAAAAACATCCACAGGCATAAGTTGGATAGTAAAGTGTGTACGACTGATATGATTAGACTCATGAGACAGAAGTGTTAATTAACAGAATATTGGAAATATCTTGGATTTGAAGGTCAGGTTTGGTGAGGTTCTTCTGACTTTCGTAGTTGGGAATCCAACCTCCGGAGACTCTTGTTCAATTATAAAACCCCGCTCCGTACACATCTCGCTCATAATACCTAACTATAAACTTAACTTTATGTGACCTATATCAGGATCAGGATAAGTTATGTGCTTATGTGAAAAAATTAGATTGAACCATAAAAAACTTTTCTGTATTTTGTCTCAAAAATCCATTGTCAGATGGGTAATACTTACAGTATTCTACACACTGGCACTGACTTTCATACCAAGTTCAATGAGTCAACAAATAATTGATGCCCAACATGCTGCATGTTGTGAGTGCCAGTGGATTTGGGTCTCCAAACTGAGCTGCCAACTATAAAATCTAACGACAGAAGTTCATCAAGAAAGTTGTTAGTAAAGTCATGAGAGGACACTGTGAACTTTTTCTGAGATAAAAGTGGGGAAATATCCAAATAATCAGCTGACCCTGTGCTAAACAACCACATGTAGTTTCCTCTAGCAGTAATATGGACTGTTGGTCATAATCCTCCCCATCAGTTTCAGCCTCTGCATGCCCTTCTCACTCTGCTCCCTCCCTAATGCCCTCACATAAAGTCATAATCATGCCACGCTCCAAACAATGCTAAGATGTTCGTTTGATATTGTCCAAATCCACTCACCAGCGGTGGTTGCTCAAATTAATACTGCACGCTATCTCAGCCTCTTTTTCTTATCTGTGTCTTATGAACGGACCAATGGCTATCTCCACATTTCACAGATCATGTGCTGAGAAATCAGAGGCTATAAATCCTCTTTAAATTTATATTGTGTCGCTCAAAGTCCACAGCTTCTGTTAAATATGTTTTTCCTTAATGTAAAGCTATCGCAACGTTAGCATTTTTTTCAGAAATGTGAAGTTGATAAGTACTGATTTTTTAAAAACATTTTTGGATGTGTCATCTTGGTAATAACCTTGAATAATTTGACCCCTTTTGATCTGAGTGGTTTTATGGAGCACTTCAGTCTTCAGTCAGACTGATTTTTATAGGCAAGAGCACTAAATGTGATGATAATAATGATTATCCAAAACCATCACAGAAAAAACAAATTTGTGTTGGCCTTGCGAATACACACTCATAGTTATAACTACTAAAGAGTAATGATGGCGGCTATTTACAGTTAATCCCATTAAGGGCCTTCCCCATGTGGCTCTGAGTGACGGCAGAATAAAAAGTCCACAGTTCAGTTCTTGTTACCCCGCTGTGTTCAAACTCTAACTTGTGATTAATACACACTAAATCGCTATGTAAGTCACTTTTTTTTTATCTGTCCGTGTGTTTGTTTATGCCACAGTCGAGGTCGTGTTTGCAGACTCAGCCGGCACAGGGGTAGAAATGATTTATCGCTTTCATTTTCTGCTGACATAAAAACTCTCTGTTACTGTCACTGCTTGTTATGGGCACAAGGGGGTATAGCTCAGTGGCAGAGCATTTGACTGCACATCAAGAGGTCCCCAGTTCAACTCTGGGTGTCCCCCTTTAAAAAAAAGAACTTATAGTGCAGAAATATAGCCAGATGTACAATATATAATACATTAAAACTTTGACTTGTTGGCCAGTCCAATAGAAATTCTCTTTCTTGCTTGATCATCAAAGGGTCACATTGTTGATGCAGACTTTTCAGCAGCAGATGCTCCTTGGATGCAGTTCCACCTCAGCCAAACCAGCTCTCTTATGCTGACAGACTCAGTGTATCCCAAAATCCACACTACAGACTAATGCTAAGCAGGTTTTTAGTTTGTAAAAGTGACACAATGAAGTGTACTCAAACCAGACATTATACACACTATATATGGTAGATTTCTGAGCGTGCTCTTACTGGATACTATTCTCCCACAATGCAATGTATAAAGAGGGGAGCTCATAGCTGGGAGAAAAATAAATAAGCAGTGGGTGGATGTTTTTTGAAAAAGTGTTAACTCTTAAGGAAGACATTTAGCTTTTTGTGTTTGGGAAGTTGTTAAAGTTGCAGTTTGATGGACGTCGGACAAATTATATAACTTCCTGTGAGTATAAAGCAGTTAATTATGTTGATGTTTTGTATTAGTATATGTTGTGTGGGACTAGTATGTAGTATGGATTTGGGATACTACTGAGTATGGAAGTAAATAAAGTTACCATAATATGCTTGGAACCATCTTGAATAATGTTTGTGTAATACAATTAAAGAGTGCTACGCAATATTTGTGCAGTTCATCCGTATCAATATCACATACAGCATGCATGTAGAAATATGTATATTTATGCATATATTATTATTTTTGAACAAGCGTACACTGCTAAGCCTGTACATTATGATTATTTAAACTCAGAGTCAAAGTCAGAGTGGGGCAGGTCATGACTTTGCTATCCTGGGAAAAAAAGGCAAATGAGACACTGCTGGGAAGTAGTGTGGTCCCATTTCTGGACTAATAAATGACATGGTATTAAATCAGTGCACAGGCCCGCATACTTATCAGTCTCAGAGGAATTTTTGATACTGGTATTGGTATCATAACTCTAATTATTGCTAATTCATCATAGTTTCACTGCTAACACGATTAGCTGTTAAGACAACTACTATATACTGTATAACTATATTTAACCACGCTGTAGCTTCTCCTGCTGTCATAGTTGTCTCCAGCAGAGCCATATCATGATACCTTTGTCTTCAGTGCAGCATTACAAAGGCTGTTAATATTAGATGTCTGTGAGCTTTGGTTTGTGTTGTGATGATCTGCTGACTTCCTCCCAGAGACAACATCCGACAGAGACTGGAGTTATTCTGTTCACTCTTTCATCGGACTCAGCTAAGACTGATCAGATGTCACTGAAATATTCCCCAACAAAATAACAAAGTATGAAAGACAAACTGTTGGTGCCGGTTTGTTTGTGCAACCTGGTGACCACTTACTGTAAAGGCTCCCAGATTACAGGCATAAAAAACAAAAAAGACACTTATTTAGAGTCGGAGTTTGAATTTTTTGAGTTCATAATTGATGTATATTATCCTCCTTGGGGATAATGTACCATATAAAAACACATTCAGTGGGTGTGACTTGCCCTTGGTGAGTAAATCTAGGCCTGCATGAAGTGTGTATATTAGATAGATTACATACAGAATAAACTGTATACTTTATATAGTGTGGTTTGACGCCATGAGGATAGTGTCATATTATGTTGCAAAGAAACCTTTAATTTCACAGCACTGCTTCATATTTGCACCAACTTATCAAAACTGAAGGTCTTGTAAATCTTTAGCATTAAAAATTGTATATTCAGAATGCATATAAGCAGCCTTAAAAACTCTATATATCAGCATGTCATAAAACAGACAACTCATAGATGGATTGAGGAGATTGGGATTGCTTAACTCCCATAATCCTTCAGCCTGTCTGCATAAACCAAACGAATTTGGCTCATTTGACAGTGGATCATCCATGTAAGCATCAAAGCATTTTCAAGAAGAGGCTTGAGTGAAAGATTGACGTCTACTTGTCATTTTATTTTTTTTTACAATATGGTTCCGCTCAAGCCATTACAGCAATTTCTCTATTTCCGTTTGCAGACTGACGGGTTGCTATGAATGTGCATTAAGCCTGAGGCATTTCATGGAAAAGCTGTGGGAAGTAGTGCATCTTTAAAGATGACAACACAGTAGATTTGAGTGGTCCTCATCAACAAGTGAAGTCAGGAATTTCCAAGTTTACCACCAGAAAGTTTGAATAGCAACTAACTTTGACGAGACTCCAACCAAAACACTTCCTCACCTGCACTCAAGTTAACTTACTGTAACATACTCAGTGTTGTGTTAAATGAGCAATGTGATTTGTGATTTCCACCTCTAGTTTCAACATAAAGTATATCACATTGAGAGAGTAAAGACAAAAAGGGGGACTTTACTGTAAGTCAACACCTCCTACCAGTTCTGATGTTTAGTCAAACAGTAACTGAACCTCTTGACTCTGTCTGCATATGGTATTTCATATACAGAGTCGCAGGAGCAGCTGTTCCTATAAACTACGTGTGTGGTATAAATATTAAAGTGGCAACAGATGTAACATTACAGTGTCAGAGAGGCAACAAGTTGGGTGAAGCTTCCTCATCTCCTTTTTAAACCAGCTGTAGATTTAAGAGGTAGTATAGAATAAACTGCGATAAAGCAACCAGAGAGAAAGAGACGTTTTTGGTGTTAGGGTTGGGTGAGCAGCTTCCATTGGAATGAATGTTTGGATGCCATTTAGCCTCATTTCATCCACTGGTATAACTCATTGGCCAAGTATTTGAAAGCAGGCCCGGAGGTCTCCTGTTTAACTCTGTCCCTTTTCTTTACACAGGGATAGTAGGTAGGTAGTTTCTATTTCTGTGCATTCAAAACAAAAAGTGTGAGCAGACACAGAAGCGCATCAGTGAGAAAGAACTTCACTCAATAGGTTATTTCACTGACTGATACAAAGAGGTGAAGAGCTTCTTCTTTTATCTCAAGTCTACAGACTTTAAGTAGTTCAAATCTGAGTACCAATTTAGCTTAAATGTGGTCGGGATAATGACGGATTTGCATTTTTTTGCAAGTCATGAATTCAGTCGTGATTATGTATCTTAAATCTTAGGCGCACTTGTTCTAATTGTGTTATTTTGATTATATTCATTTATAAATACACCGTGTGCAGGGGCGTCACACAAGTCGTCATATACGGCAGCTTGGTCATTGGCCCAAAATATGATATCCCTCTAGTATCTTTTCTGGACGCACCTGCTGTCAAAGTCAGGTGCTGTACTATAATGAATAAGACAGTACACACATGGAGGTGGTGGGGTGGGGTGGCTGTTTGTGCCCCACATGAAAGCAAAAGTTAATATTTTCTTTGAAGTAACATACTGTACTTTAATTATTTCAGGTACGTAATGTAATCTAGTTCTTATTGTGCCTACATCGAAGGAGTAGTTTTTATGGCTACACTTAACCCAACTGTGACTGTTTCAACCACACCAGCTTTATTTGGAATAACAGGACGTTGCATAATTATTATTGCTAGAGGAAGGAACGAACTGGGAGTGAGAATGTGTTGACCTGTATTTGTTATGGACCCCTTCCCACATCCACTGCTATTTCAGTATCTCCTCACATGAGGGACCTGTATAATCAGTCCCCCTTTTTCCCCCCAGTCCCTGACCACGTTAATTATCTATAGCGCAGTCAACATGTTCTACCATACTGCGGGACAGAACAACTAAGTGATCAGAATATATAAAGTAATGGTGCATCGGTTAATTTAAAGTTTAAAATTCTTTGTATAAAAATAGTTCTGGGAAGTTAAAAAGGTTGTAAAGTTTCTTTAAGACTCCTTTACCTGTCTACAGCTGCCCTTGAAGTCACATCATTTCATTCTTCTCAGCCCTTAATCGTCAGCCATAATAATAAGCATGAAGGAAATGAGTCTGCAACATTAATTATATGTGAAACGTTTTACTGCCTTTATAGATCATTAAGGGCATCTTCCACAGCTTAATTGCTCACACTGTTGCTTCAGTACAAAACCACTTCAGTGAATCGATATTAGAGCAAAGTGCTCGCCGCAGGTTAAACAGCGTGTTTCCGATCACTTTATTTAGCACCCTGTAACTGCAGCCACTGATTAGAGCTTCAGGCAGAGAGGAGGAATTTATAGGCACAACTACCTGCAGTGTCGTGTGTGGTGTCTGGCTGGAACGGAAACCTGTAGACTTTCAGAAGACACTAGTACACACTTTTTGACACCTGTGGCTGTTACATAATGTTCTGTGTTATATGCCAGTGGTTCTCATTCTCAGTGTCAGGGCTCGGATTCCTGCTCGTTTCATTTGAGCCTTTCCAGCCTCAACGGAAAGAGACAACAGAAAATCATCAGTGAAATAAACAGCATAAAAAGGATCAGTATAAACTCTCCACAGGGGGCACCCAGATTTGAACTGGGGACCTCTTGATCTGCAGTCAAATGCTCTACCACTGAGCTATACCCCCCTTTGCATGGTGGGCTTGTGGAGGTGGCTTTGTTTTGTTTTATCTGGCATGACCTCTTCATCCCAGAGAGAATAGTATATGAATAGAGACATGTATGCTTCATAGGGTGATGGATGAATGGATGGATGGATATAGGGTCTAAAGATAGCACACCATAAACAATGTTTACTATAAATAGTGTTGCACTCTAATGAAAAAAACAATCTAAACAACCATATCATGCAGTCTATGGAAATCATCCTGCTGAGACTTAACTAATGCACACCAGAGGACAACAATAAACCAAGTCCAATAAATAAAGCTCACAGTGTAGATCATTTCTAAAACGCAGCACTTCTTTTCAAGTAATTAAATTTGATTAATTGACCAATGGCAAGACAATTCGAGAAAAGTACATTTTGCTAAGTGTGAGTTCACTGGAGGGTTCATGTATCTCCGTCTCATGTACACCAGTTTGAAACGCTTTGTTTCACCCTTAACTGCAAGGAAAGTCCTTGGGAATATTAAGCCCTTGTTGATTTTTGTCCGTAATTAGCATGGAGCAAATTAATTAACACGGGGTGAATCTACAAGGACATGTTCATTATCAAACACAGTGCTAAGACATTCGGAGGCTCACGAGTGAACCCACATATTCGAGATATCTGTGACTGAGAGGCGAGGCGATTCCTCCTTGACTCGGGTCTGGTTTGTTGTAGCTCTGATCTGAGGGTCTCTGGGTGAAATTCAGCATTAAAAAGAGCCAACCTGATACATGCATACACAGTACATGCAAGAGGAGTATAGCTCAGTGTTAGAGCGTTTGAACTGCAGATCAACAGGTCCCCAGTTTGACTCTGGGTGCCCCCTGTGTTTGTAGCCAATGTAAACAGTTCTCAGTGCACGTGTGACCTTGCTGTGTGTTCCAGCAAACAATAGGGGAGCTTATAGCTGTGTGAAAAGGGGCTTCAAAGTGTAGAGCTTTAAACCATATGAGAGCTGTAACACACACACACTGTCTTCTGTAGAATACAATCATGTTGGTGCATGTTTATTTAATCTCTGCTCAGTTTTTTCACGTACCCGTAGTTATGTATTTTAGGTACAATTTGTTGCCCAAAGACGGCAAAACAAGACTATAAGAGCCCTGTATCACGCCACCTTACGATAAACATACATTATCTTATATTGTTACTGTCACACTCATGTGGTTATAGCTCAGGAACATGCAGCTGCAGATAAAGAAGTCCCTTTTTAAACTCTTAGTAGCCCCTCTGTTAATAATACACAATCCTAGCTGTGAGTCCGTATGTGGAATGTTATCCTCGTTCGTATTTATCTGCTGCGTTGCTTTAATCTGGAGTTCGTTGGTTAACACACTGACCATGATTTATTTCCAGTAATGTAACTTCATGTAGAAACCAGCTGAAAACTATCAGAAGTGCCGATGTGGGACTTCCACAAACTATCTCACTCATGTCTGTAGAACATAACATCTACATGTAAACAGAACGTAAAAAGAGTGGAATTTCTTTCTGCTGTATAAAAACTGATCTCAAACTGTTTGAGTTAGTTACTTGTGCATTTGTAAAGGCCTCTGTGTCATTTTTCTTGTATTTTGAGTTTATACCAGCTTTATGTTTTTTATACTTGTTACATTTTTTACATGTTTGTGCTGAAGAAAAAAGGATACCATGTAGGGTAGTGTGGACAGTTTAAATTAGAAAGAACAAGTATAACACTTCCTGGCAGTGTATGTTGAACATCATCTACAAATGGAGCATAAGAAAACAACCCTAGCAAATGTGTGTTGTTATGTATCGCTATTAAAGTGGAAGATAGAGCAGCAGGTTGTAGCTCAGTGTCACAGACTCTGACAGCAGATCCAGAGGTCTCCAGTTCAACTCTGGATGGCCTCTCATCAGCAGAACTAATGATAACTTTCTGGCATAATAATAATTGATGATACTATTATGATAAATAGTTTTCCCTTGCTCAGCATTTGTTTGTGCATTTAATTTATTTTGCTAACCTTTTCTTTTGAACCCCATATAATTAATTGCTGCAGACAGATGACTACACGCGCTCTTTGGACCATCACATGTGGAGCAGCAGCAGCAGCAGGACTAAGCTGCACTTCATTTCATACTTTGACTCATCAGCCTTAAGATTCTCATCTCTAATTAGCGGGGAGGAGAGGAGTTAACCGGAGGTGAACGGATGCTCGGGCATCTCCATGAGCATGTGTCCATTATCATCCACAATAATGCAATGCCAAGACACACGTGCACACACGTGGAAGCTATCGCCTCCCTGGGGTCAGGCTCACCTGCACTCTCAGAGACTCATTAGAGAAGGAAGGAGGAAGGAGCTGAGGCAGGGAGGGCTGACAGAGGAGGAGTCTGAGGGTCTGTGTGTGAATGAAGGCAGTTGTTTGTGTGTGCAATGTATTGACTTAGTATGAGTATATAATATATGATGAATTACAGATAAAATATGTCCCAGTAACCAAGTTAAAGGGCATTGGTAAAAGCTAGAGCTCCTGGGGGAAAACTGCTCTGTGGTTGTGTCTGTGTATACATGTGAGTCAGGCTTAGAGTGACTCAGAATTAGATGTTTCTTGTTGAGTCTTCAGGCGGGGATGGAGCGTATTCGACGTGTGGATGTGTGTGTGTGTGTCTACATGTGTAGGTGCATGTGCAGAGCACCTTTGCCTTTGGTGACAGGTTTAGAGGGCAGAGGGAATGGGCGTGTGTGTTTATGTGTGTTTAAACCTATGAATGTGTGCGCTCGCAAACTACTGTACATGTGTGTTATTCTTATTCATATTATTCACATTCTCCAGGGAAGTGGCCAGTCTTTCATTACAGTGTGGGTTCACTTGTCTGACAGATCTGTTCCCGAGGCAACTGCTGCTGCTAAATATCACACACCTGGATGCACAGCGTGTGCCGCTCCCTCTCATTCCATGTCTTCTAAGACCCTATTACCATGCTAATAATATCCAACAAATCACACAGCACTTTCACCTTGATGAGTCTTCGTCAGGGGGGCCATACAGCACATACGGGATTAGGGATGACTTCATTTACCGCAGCGTATCTTTAATACCACAGGAGCTGAAAAGCCGGGCAGAGGGAAGACGGATGAAGGAGAGGAATGCTTCTTTAAATAACATCCCAAATATGTATAAATACCACAGCTGTTTCCAAAATGATCATCATGTGTTTATGCTGTGAAAGGGAGAATGTGAATGGAAGAAGTTGGATTTAGTAGGCCTTTGACGATGCTTGTACGTGCATGTTTGTGTGCATTTTTCATCTTATATGAGACAAAATATGAGAATTAAAGAGCTAGAAAGCATTTTGTAGTGGTTAATATCCTATGATACTTATGATTTATACATGTATGATGTATGAAAAATTATGTCACATGATATCAGTCACAGCAATTGTTTAGATCTTTTGCTATTAACATAATATAAAACGTTCTGCATTTACAATTTTAAGTTAAAGTAGAACATTTTTACCATCAAAAAGTCAAACAATAGACCTATATGAGATTATTATATCATATTGTATAAATGGTTTATTATATTATTGCAGCGTTATTATTGATGCAGCATTTTAATGTTGTAGTAATGTCTTGGTGGAGTATAAGTTTAATTTATAAATAAATATATTTATGGTTGTTGTTCAAAAGTAGGCATTAGCATTTTAACTCTTTTTTATATTTTCAGGAGTAAATCATTTTTCAAATTAAACTGTGCTTTCATTATTTATAGTTTCATCAGATTCTGTCATCGTCAGAGCTCAGATCAACTAATGTGCAATGATGCTCATCACCTTGAGCTCGGGTCAAACATAAAGTACAGGATCTTGGAGTATAGCAATAGTGATAAATCTTCTTTATATACTGTCATTTAATCTCTGACAATGTGTCGTATTTTATAAGATGATTTGTATGCTTTGTGTGGAAAATCTTAATCTGCAAATAAAATAAATATCAACAACAGCTGTCAAATAAATAACAATGAAATCACTGCATAGCTGATAATGATCATTAGTAACACAAAGCCCAGTCGATGCTCATATATCAAGGTTGTGTGAGATATAAAACATTAATCTCTTAATTGAAATTCTGGAAGTGAAAATGGCTGCACAATCATTTTGAAATGCTACTTTGGAGCTTAAATGATTTTTAGCAGCATGCAAAACGATGCAAATTTCAACAACCTTCACGTAGCAGATCTTTCATGTTTGATTCCTTTATCAGTAAATAAAGTTGAACTGGCCGTATAGGCAACGCTGCATTCACTGCCCTCGCCTGTGTGTCAGTAAAGGACTTTGGTAACCCACTTATGCAGCTGGATTTGCATTGAGTGAATTGAAGCGAAAGATTTAAATGGCATCAGTCTTGCTATTAAAGCAAAGCAAAACATCAGACAAACAGGGAGGAGCAGCTCTCTCTCTCTCTCTCTCTCTCTCTCTCTCTCTCTCTCTCTTCTGTGTGTGTGTGTGTGTGTGCGTAGAGGAGCAGGGGGAGTGCTGTCCCTTGCCTCCGCTCAGTGTGTGCAGCAGCTGCAGCTTTCAGCCTCGGTCTACACTGTAGGGGCCATTCTGCTGTCTGAAAGACTGATAGATACAAAGAGTAGAATGGTGATGAGAGATGACTCGGAGGATAGCGCTGATGGTGCGTTTCAAACACAAACTCATTCGCCCTCTGCATGTTGCAATTCAACATGTGTATATGAAGTGAAAACAACAAAAAAAAAACACGCTTACGGGTCAAGGATTCGCAGCGGGCTCTAAAATAAGGTTTGCGAGCTGTTTTTGGACGAGGCAATCCCGAAGGGGAACGCGGCCATCAAAGCGTGTGTCGATTTCACAACAGGCCTGAGGGCGGGAAAATCTTGACTGAATTTGGAGAGAGTAGTCCACCCCCTCCCTGCTTCCCTGATATTAGGTTCTATCCTTTGTTATCCTCTATCTGCGACACAGGGAAGAAACAAAATTAAAATACAGATGTTGACCTAAGCCTCATGCACACATATGTTACAAAGGCAAACCCCTACGAGCAGAGCGATCCCTTCTCACACTCTATAGAAACAAACAGGAATGCATGTATACACAAACACACAAAGGCGGCTCCACACGCATGGCGCCCACAGTCTAATGAGACAAACTCGCCGAGTGTGGGTGAATGGAGCGCCCTGTTTCAGCACATGGCACCGAGCGCTGAGCAGAGACAAAGCTCTCATGCAATATCCCCCATTCATAGTCTGGCACTGAGGGCAGAAAATGGAGCTCGCTCACTAGCCAGCTCGCAGTGTAGAGGTATTATAATATCTGAAAGTGTGTGTGTGTGTGTGTGTGTGTGTGTGTGTGTGTGTGTGTGTGTGTGTGTATGTGTGGGGGGAAGCAGTAGTATCCCCTCGTTCCTCACCATCCCCCACCTTCCTCCCTGTGGGCCCTCGCTTACCCGCCCCCACGAATCCCAACACACTCGCACCCTTCCGCCAACCTCCCTCATTCTGCTCTTGCTACTGTTCTCTGTCGACCATCCCCCCTCTCCAAAACCTCCACCTCCTCCTGCTCATCATCATCCATAAGGAAAGACAGTCTCTCTTTACACATCACATACACCGCCTGCCACTGGATGAGAATAATGGCTCATTCCGTGTTGAGTTGGAGGTCACGTATAGCGGCCTATAGTACGGTGCCTGCGGGACAGTAACCACCTATTACATCCCCACCATAACTCATGGAGAAAAAAGCTGGTTTTGAACGATATTGCCGTTCAGATTTGACCTTGATTACTAAATACACTGCAGGACTGCAACTAATGATTATCTTCATTATCAGTTAATCTTATTAAAAGTAAAAAAAAATGCCCAAAGTTATGTCTTCAGAATGCTTGTTTTGTCTGACCAACAGTCTGAAAGCCAAAGATATTCAGAGCAAAATCATATAACACAAAGAGAAGCAGCAAATCTTTACAATTAAGAAGCTCAAAACAATAAATATTTTGTCCACTGATCAAGTTATTAATTAATTAGTTGTTTCAGCTTTTAAACCCAGCTTTAACTTAAAGCCTCCAAATGGTACAGATTAGGTTGCCAGGCATATGCAAGGTTTAAATCGTGACTACTGCTTTATTAGTGGTTAATAAATCATTTATTAATGCTATATAGACTTCTAATAAGCCAGAAATCGGTGCAACGTTAAGCTGTTCAAGCTTTTAAACAGTTACTTACTATCTAGAAAAGTTAAAATAAAAAATAAATACATTATTAGGAACTTACTAAGACTTACAATGCCAGACTCAATGGATAACTATAATGAAAGAAGCTTTTATTAACAATTTACTAACATCTATATATGTATTTCCCTTTATTAATGACTGGCTTGCCTTCTATTTTTGCCGCTTTAACTGTAAGTTGTAAAATTATGCAGTAATGGAAGGTCACGACCCCCCAAGTTGGAAACAACTGCTGTAGGTTATGACCAAAGAGTGATTCTTTTATCTCTCCCTCTTTTAATTGAATACATTTGTAGTCCGGTAACATTTTCTATTAGTTCAAATTAAAAAGTTTAAAAGAACATCTAAGACATGTATCTGTTAATTGCCTGGTGGTTCCTTAGATTTGAGTCTGCAGTTGTAAATATCAATAGTCAGTTTTTACCTTTAATAAGCCTTCAGTTAGCTAGACAAAGCAAGTCATGTTAGTATAATAACTAACTATTAAATTGTAAAAATGAAAAAAAAAAAACTGAAACCCTTCATAAGGCATGTTTTAGTATGTGAACATCCATTTATAATGTGAGATCTGCTCAATCAGAATTAGGGAACAAGGTGGAAGGGGGTATAGCTCAGTGGTAGAGCATTTGACTGCAGATCAAGAGGTCCCCAGTTCAACTCTGGGTGCCCCCTGTTCCACTGTGGTGACATTAATACTTCTTTTGTCCCGTGCTGCAAGCTGATGCCAAATATCAAACAGTGCGCGGGGAATGTGGTGTAGAGAAGTGCAGCTCAGACACCTTCTAGCTCAACTCCAGATGCCCCCTGAATCTGTGTACAACTCAAGTACCACTTTTTACCTTGTGCTTTCCCACAGTCCAGAAGGTGGAGCTTTGCTCTGGGAATGGTGTTTATGTACATAGCTCTGTTTTGAGTGTCCATGGCAGCCACTGAGAAGCAAACAGAGAAGAGATAGCGGTTGCCAAACACAAAGAAATAACTACACAGTTTAAAATTTAAACCTGCTTTTCAGAGATGACACCTTTTTATCTAAAAGACTTCTATGTACTGTACTGTACCATCGAGGGCTATCCAACACTTTATGAATAACTAGCATAGATATAAGAGGGTGATATAGTAACATTTAAATGATTATGGTCTCCTATTAAACAGCACTTGAAGGAGAACAAAGGTGGCTCTTCACATCCTTTATTGGTGTTCCTCGTACAGGATTTCATATTTTTTACCACTAGCTCTTATTTTGGAGGGGCACGACATACAGAGGGCAGCTTTAAAACAAAGGAAAAGGTTAACAAAGCATTCAGTTCAGCACAGAAAAAGTAAAACAGAAGAAGTAATTAATGTCTGTTTGGTGTTAACAAATCAGAGGTTTCTCATGAGGGCGAAATGACGCTGCTTAATTTCAATGTAGCTATGACAAGAATACAAATGTGCAACCCCATCTTTTGTGTTTGTGCGGCTGTAGTCCAGTGCACACATACAGTACCATCTTGCTCTTATCCAATACAGGATTTTGTATGCTTTCACAAGAGGAGTGACGTAAAACAAAACGCTTACAAGCAGAGCAAAAGATTTACTTCAACACAAGGGTCAATTACTGTACGAGCGCGCACAAAAACGCAAAATTTCTTCATTTATTGATGAGATTGATTTTTTTTTGTGCTCAGGGGTACGTCCCTGCCAGCTGTTGTGTACAGGAGCTGATTAGAGAGAAGATTTATGACTGACCGTGAAAAATGGCTCTCTGAGCTCGGCTAGATTGACCTCAGAGGGAGGCTGCATGGCGAAAAGACAAATGGGTTAATCGAGGTAAAGCAGGGACAGAGGGAACGAGATGAAGGGGGACATAAGAGCATTAGGCTGCTCCTGTGCGGAAGCCTCGTTTTACTGTGAAGCTCATTGTCTCGAGCCAAAGCGGACCTGAGACCTGCCAACTGCGCTCATCCCGCTCTGCTTTTGTCAGGGTGGACTCTTTCAACGCTCACCTTACAGATGACAAACAGATTTAAAGTGAGGTATTAATAGAACATAAATCACAAACAGGTCCCTGAGGATGTAATACAATGCAACAACACTAATGAGTGACTGATTAACAGCTGTCCTATTAAAGTCGACCCTTTCTTGGCACCTGACATTTCACTTTAAACAAGTTAATAGCTTAACTTCCACCCCTCTAGCTAGCGTGAAATTGGCACTTAGAGCATCACGAATCATGGACTTCTATTTAGGGTGTGACAATGAGTCAATCAGTTATGAACACGCATGACTTCCTCCTGAAATTAATTAGCATTGTGTAATGAAATGTGGCTTTCGCCCTGCGGCAGCGGGCTGTTTGAGTCAGACATCTTAGAGGAGCATCGGCTGACTTCGGGATCTCAGCTCCGTGTTGCTGCGTCCGATGGCAGCAGCCCCACACACACATGCTGCCAGGAAGGAGAGCACACACAGGCCAAATGCCACTGCCAACCGCAGTTGAATTTGTTTACTCCAGATAAGTAGAGACATCCTTGCCATCACAGTGACTGAATGCTGAGAAGATGATTTTGGCTGAGCTACTGTAGAGGAAGGGGGGGGGGGGATGTCTGTGTGCTCAAGGCTCATGTTTGGCGTGAATGCATGTCCTTTAACACACTTACATGTTCCCTTATGATGCACGGAGCAACTCTATATTCTAATTAAGGTTATATTTGGGTTAAGCCGTTGACATGAACCCCTGATAATCTGCAACTGAGTCTCCCTGTTGACATGAATGATTCACTCAACACCAATATCCTTGCCCACTTGTGGTGTCTGGTCTGTAGGCCGAGCAGTCTGTCCCCTCCCTCTTGGGTGTCTCTTTCTTTTTGATTGCAATTTCTCATCTATCAATTTTTGCAATAATACATGGGAAAGAAAGTCCAAAGTATGTAATCTCTCAAGAAAGAAGTTGTTTCCATGTAATAAATATAAAGACATGGTGTTGTAAGTCTTTTATGGGAGATAACCTAACTAACACATTTAACGCTGAGTTTGAGTTTGTGCAGTTGGTCAAAAAGTGAAAGTAAAACAATTTTCTCACAGAGGAACAGGAATTATACAGTACCTTCTGTTTCTTTCTTTCCTAAAAATGTGCACCACATACATCAGAGGAGAATATCTCAAAACATTTTCTCTTCTTATAGCAGCCGTTTGTTTCATGCCTCGGGGGAATAATTAACCCTCTGCTGGGAGCTGGTAGGGGTTAAGCATCTTGCCCAAGGATGCTTTAGCACATCCTTCCAGTTGTGGCACACCCAATCACAAAAAAAACCTACCAATGTGCGGACAGACACTGACCCTGACCCTGTTTCTTTTGATAAGTCCACAGGACAGCATTTATATTTATATCTGGCCATGGCTGGGACATGAATGACAGGGGACAAGGATCTCCCAGGCTATTATACTTTAATATCTGGGTAATAAGTCAGTGCCAGTGCATAGCATTCATCAGCCATCATCCACTTTCATCTGACTGCACCATGGACACTATCACTGCACTGTACTCCCCCTGAGGAGCAAAGCAGGCTGACTGAGGACCCCAGCTGCAGGAAGGGCCAAGGTTTATCAAACCAAAATACTAAGAGACAGAGTTGATACAGAGTTCAGCCTGAATTCATTCAAATAGCGACATACATGTCCCTATAAAAGGATAGTAGTGTGTGGCAATAACCCTACTTCTAGCCATACTACTGTATAGATCTACGGATGGCAAAGTCGGTCCGCTTCAGTCCAGACTGAAATATCTCTACAGCTATTGGATAGATTGTCACAACATTCGGTAAAGACATTCATGGTTCCCAGGAGAGGAATCCTAATGACTTCCTCTGACCTTTCGTCTAGCACCACCATGAGGTTTTGGACATATAAAAAGGTCTTCACAACCACTGGATGGATTGCCATTAGATGTGCTGCAGATATTCACGTCCCGATCAGGATGAATTGAACTTTGGTGATTTTCTTAATATAATATAACAATAAACCTGCATAATTTTATGTTTTTTATGTGTTGCTTTCAATAATTGTGGCCAAAGTACATAATGACTTCCAAGTATTATAATATAATATGTGAATTATATTAAACTAATTTGGTGGCACATAGTAAGAGCATCTTTACTTTATACAATATCAGCATCTTCTTATTGCCCATTATTACTAAAGCAATTCTTCTAATGGGAGGTGGTAAGCGACGAGACGAATATGGAGGCGAGAGAGAGGCAGCCACTAGAGGAAGTGTATCTTTGTCAGCAGTATTGAGCTGAGCTTCTGCAACTGAGGATGACAGTCAGAGTTTGGATGGTTAATATGTGAGGAGAATTGAGTGAAATATATATATTTTTTTTCACATGCATCCTTAATTAACTCATGTGTCAGTGTCATGTGGCAGTGTTTGAAACCAACCTCCATCACTGGGTTTATTTTACATTTAAATATCACTTTAACAGTGTCACAAAAGTAGTCTCTCGAGGCATTTATTTCTTCATTTCTAGCATCCTCTGCACATCCCCGATCAGCATGCTAGCACTGTCATTGTGAATAGGTTAGCGTTTAGCTCCAAGCACTGCTGTGCCTAAGTAGAGGCTCATATTGCGACTAGCATGGCTGTAAACTCTGATCCTCCAATTATGAATAGGGCTGCATGATATGGTAAAAAATTGCGATATGATTCAAGATTAGTGGGAATTATTATTCTCCCTGAAATTATTATTTTCTCTCACATGTGCCTCTTTATGAGACATTGATTAGAAGAAGTTATTTTGATTATTCAACTGAAGATATATTTTGTTTCTACTTTTCCTATTTGTTTTATTTTTAATTATCTCTTTGGGAATAGAGTCAACGTTTAAATTATTTGGTATGGTATAGGAAGGTCTGTATGAATATCAATCAGCTAGTTGTACCACTGACTGAAAAACACATACAGTAACTGCACTTGTCTTTTGCTCTCCTCCTCAGTCCATATTTTTTATGCAGAAACACACTTCTTCTTTATTATTACTGGTTGAGGTGTTTTCTCTGTGAGCTGTCTTTTATTGAGAGTCATTGAACTGGTGTTTTGTTTACTGTTTACAGATCAAAACATGCCAGAGACCACAAAAAAATAAAAAGATTAAATGGAGGCTCAAAGAAATGTGGAGTCAAGTCAATGCAAAGCTGCCAACATTAAGAATTGATTCAGAATTACAGCCAAATTCAGCAGATGGTGAGTGAATTCAAACGGTACTGAGTAAATCAAATTTCCTACAAAACACTTAAAGGATGCAGAAGAGGGGTGGAAAGAAAAGATTGAAAAGGCATATGAGTGCTGGAGGAGAAGGAAACATACTGAATGACTGGAGAACAAAAAGAGCCCTATTGCAGCAATATGTTCTCGCCTACGGTTACACTTGTTCCAATGCAACTTTAATCATGCAATCACGCTTGCCATGTCAACTGACAGGTCTGGTTGTGCAAAAATGGGATTTTGCTTACAGTGACATTGGGATCTAAAACCCAGAAATGACAGAAGCCAGGCTCACATTGTCATCAGCACAGCCTGGATGCCGTCCAGATACAACGAGAGGAAAAGCAAAGAGAAGAAAAAGGACAGAGAGAAAATAATGGGGGGAACAGATTTAAATAGGCACAGGATCTGCACAAAAGCTATTTTGAGGCCAAGTGTAGACATAAAGCAATGTGATGTTTAATGTTCAAATCAGATTGTTATGGTCCTAATGCAAAAAATGCATTACAATACAACAACAGCAATTCAGAAATGATAGAAAAAGATGTGTCTGATTAAGAATTGCCTAAAGAAATAAAGTACACATTCTCTAAGCTGAGGGTATGGACTCCATAAACCGAATGTTGCCTGAGACAAATCCCTCAGGCCGCCTCACAGCCGAGGCGCCCACTGTATACAGCAACCTGATGAAATCTCCTACATCACATTAAAGACCACACAGTGCTGTGCTTACATTTGCCCGCATCAAGATACGGACACAGTAAAGTCACTTCTTGTTTAGGGCTATGTATGGCTTCTGTTACAATAAGAGATAAACATGAATATATAAAGTGAGATAATGTAATCATGTCCAAGGTTAGAGTCCATTGTTTTGTATTCATATATCATAATACATAAAAGGGTTTACCTGCTATGCAGCCAGCCTATACTGCGCTTTAAATTTGAATCCTTTTCATCAAATCCAACCCCACTTTTGATTTCTGACACGTAGTCGGCATTTTTTCTTTAGTAGCCAGTCTGTGATTATCTTTCTCTAAAGCAGTTTTTATTAGTAGTGGCGGAGTCTGCCACTCTGGCTCTAGATTCAGATGCCTACTTAAGCACGAGGTATTCACAAGAACTGATGTAGTGCAATGTCACAAAATTGATAAAAAGCCTCGCTGCGTACTGCTTTCTCTCTCTACAGTGTATCAGAGCTGTATTAAGTTACAGCTAACACCCTACTCAGGCTGCTACACATTAAAAGCATCCAAACTGCGAAACGGCTTTAATTGTGAAGCAGTCAAAAGAAACTTAATGTATATTTCAAAGAGAAGACATTTTTAGCATGTTGTTTTGTTGTTGCAAGGGAGTAATGAACAAGAAAGGAGCAGCCGCAGTGAGCAGCAGATGAGAGGTTGCACACTTCCAGTTCCTCAGTAAGGTAACCAACTTTACTTTACTGTATCCTGCTCATGGAAAAAAACATACCAGCATGAATTCAGATCATGGTTGTATTTTTGTTCATACAACAACATAAGATTGTTTGGCTGCACTGTAAACCGATACCTAAGTTGCTCTTCTGTTGTATTCGGAGAAAGAAGCTGCTCAAGGAGAGTTTGCTGTCGTATTAAAACGCTGCTATCACGATAACAAGGGATACAACTTTAGAGACAAAGTGAATAAGAACATGTACTAAAAGTAGTAAATCATCAGGGTTAGTACACCAGACAGGTTGGCTGACGTCAGGGGGGAAATGTGTGTATCTGCTCTGGGGGTTGGACAGAAAGGTGGGCTGAAGTTGAGGGGTCATGACTGCTCTTGCGCTACCATGCCAAACCAGAGGCATTAGCAGTGATGAGATCCAGAGACAATTGCAGTGTGCCAGCCGAGGAAGCTGCTGCTCTCCCCTACGGCGTGCGCATACAATCACTAAGTCATTATCATTCCCAGAACAAACACGCACTTTATGTAATCTTTATGTAAACGGTCTGTCTTAAGGCTTCTTTAGGGGAGAGGCTCAGATCCCTCGAACCCCTACACAAGACGGTCTGGTGCAGCAGAGGCCCAAACCAATAATAAACAGAAAGGAAAAAAACAGCACAAAGCTATTTAAAGTTGGGCCTTGAGCATTTGTGTCAAGTAAATCTTTTTTTCCCCGTTCTTTTTTTGTTTTAGACGTAGAGTCTCAAAGTGTTAGCCCGTAAGGATATCATCAAGGCTACACTAGTAGCACGAGAGCATCTGTGTGCGCCTTTGGGCTTTTTCCTACCCATCACACCATGGTGGGCTATGGCTCAGATAATCCTGAGGCCTTGTGGCCATGGAAACCCATTCATGTATGAATGTTACTTGTTTAAACATGACTCCAGGAGAAGAGACAGAGAGGACAGGACTGTCCTGGGAGACACATCACGTGTTGGCGATGTAACAGGAAAGGAAGAAGCAATAGGAGTCGTCCACAAATATGGAGACAAGAGCGGGCTGACAGGTTGTACTGTATGTGGGGGACTTCCCTCTCTTTGCTGGTAATAAAGCATCAGCAACTTCTGTATTCACCCGATTGCAATGTCATTGAATTGTGTAAATCAATCACAATCAAATCACCCTGTCCCCTGTCTAACAATTAATTTTATCACTGAATAATCTGCTGATTATTTCCTCAATTAATCGATTTTATCCACATTCACTGTGGTTCTCTTTGTCAAACTTTCTCTTGTAGCTTGCACCTTCTCAAAAAATAAAATGTGCTGCTTTTCTCTGTTTTATATCGTTATAAATAATTAACACTTTGCAGTTTTTTGACTGTTGGACAGATAAAATAGAAAATTTACAGACAGATCACTTTCAGGCTCTGGGAACTGGTGGTCTTGTGTAAAGAAATGATCACTAAATAATGAAAGGCATTGATGTTTAGAGCCCTAATGTGAGTTTCGAAGTAATACATTTATTAAAGTTAACTTATTTCAGTGGTAAATTAGGGCTGCAAAGATTGGTTTCCTCATAAATGAATCTATTATTTTCTTTAATCTCTTGTTCGTCTTGTCTATAAAAGGGCAATTTAACTTTTTTCATCCAACCATTAGTCCATAACCAAAAGACACTGGCTCATATCTTCACATATGACAAAGAAAAACTTCATATTGTCACGTTTGTGAACATTTGGTATCAGAGGATGTTGAAAAGTACCGGTTTGTTTGGAATAAAACTTAAAGCTAAAAAATATGTGATACTGAAGGACGGACAGACCTGTTATTACTGAACCATCTGAGCCACACAGTCTATAAACCTCTATTAGACTTGGAAATAAGTCAGAAAATAATCCCTTATTAGAGCGTTAACACCAGTCATGGTTACAAATTACATCTAACCTTAATCCAGACTCCTGCCTGCAACATATCCTTAAAACCTACCCTATTATTTCCGAAGCTCCAGTAAACATCCAGTTAAATCTAGTCAGGTATGAGGTTTCCATAGGAGACTGTATAAACACTTAGCATGACCCCAGAGCATCTTTGTGTCTGGAGGAACACGTTGTATATGGAACAGCGGCTATAAATAACCCTGTGCTAGCTCGTCTCTTTCTAGCTTTTTATTAGTGTCACCTCTCGTATTTGCTCAATTGAGCGAAATTATTCTCTAAGACATTTAAAGAGCCAGACCTCTGCCGGGTCACATGGATAAAACACAGTCAAGAAAGAGACGTAAGCTGGTGGGTTAAACATGGTAACATGACTCAATGTCTGTGGTATTATTACACAGCTAATTCTGTGATGAATGTCCTAAAAAAAACAAATTCATTTTTGTACTGGGAAAAAAAATATAGTGTATGCATTTATCATGGGCTAAATCATTAGCTCTGTGACCCAGTAATGGAGGTCATTCGTTTTTGCAGTACGGAGGGAGGGGGGAGAGGGTGGAGGGCCTGCAACAGCTGACACAGCACTGATGAAATGGGAGTAATATGAGCATTTGGTTATTGTTGCAATGAATCATCACAACATGGGCAACAAAAATACCTCCAAAAAAGTCTCCTTTCCAGAATTACATTTCGGACCTTACGTCATCCTCCCCGTGTCCTCAGATACTTATGGTTTTCTCTGCTCTGTGTTCCAGCTTTCTTCACATTTCTGCATGTTTCTGTACATCTGTGTGTGTGTGTGTGTGTGTGTGTGTGTGTGTGTGTGTGTGTGTGTGTGTGTGTGTGTGTGTGTGTGCCTCAGCATGTGGCGGTTTGTGCCAGGCAAGGCGGTGACAGGGTGTCGGCCGCGGTCTGTGAACCTGGCTGCTCTGCTTAGCTCCGCCAGTGACAGAGAGCGAGGGGGACATCGCCCGACCGTGGCTGCCCCAGCTGGGCCAATCAGGCGTGAGTGCTCGTGGACGGATCAGCGCATGCCTTCCACCGTGTGCAGCGCTGTGGCACAGATCCCCTTATGGATTCTAATATGTTCTCCACAGTGTCAGTGGCGCTCTGCTGATCACTCGTGAGTGTGTTTGTTCTGATAATGAAGGTGACTCTGTGTGTTTAATGAAATCTCTGCGCACTCCTTCACTGCACCTATGTTGATAGTGTTTCAAAGGATTACACAGAGCAACATGGCTGAACACTGTGGGTTTGTGAAAACTTTTTACACTTGAAATGGATCTCTGAAAGTTGAAACCAGTAACTGTATTATGGGCCTGAGGCGGATTTTTTATTGTGTCACTTTAAAAATATCCAAAATATCACACGTAATAAGTGTTCCCCCAGGATGTTGTTGTTACCAAGCTGGAAAAGTCTGTTCAACACCATTTAAACCTTTAAAACTCTCCCAGAAAAACTTAAAGCTTTCATGGGGTTAGCAGCTCTGGACCACTGCAACTGTTAAATACATGGGGTGTGTTCAAGCGTGTAAATTGAGATTAAATTACTTGAATCAAAACATCTGTAAAGAAAATAAAAATGTTACTGAAGCATTTATAAATTGGTGGGGACGTACATTCACCAACTACGGTCCAGTGTGTAACATTGGATCTATTGGCAGAAATTGAAAGTAATATTCATAGATATGTCTGTCATTGTGTTTTCTTTTGCCTTAGAATGAGCCATTTCTATCTAAAGAGGGAGAAGGTCCTCTTCTACAGAATCTGCCATGTTGAACCGCCATGTTTCTACAGTAGCCCAGAACAAACAAACCAAACACTGGCTTTATTGGGCCTTTTTACTCCACAACATTTATTTGACAGCTTTAGCAACTAGTTACTAGTTGAAAATCAGTTTATCACTGTACATCGTTTACAAAGTAGTTTAAATAAGTTCCTTTTCGAAAGCAACATTAAAGGCCTGCTGCTTAATGCATCTGTAATAACAATCCAATAATATAATATGCAAAAACATATCACTCACGGGGGCTAATCTGCAGTATAATGGGTACTTTAAGTATATTTTGTTAAGAATACCGTGGTAAGATTTTCAATACAGGACTTTTGGTTGTAATGCAGTGTTTTTAAATTGATATTACTTACAGTTAAGTAACAGAACTGCATACTTCTTCCACCAGTGTGTATCTTGAGGAACCTCCCCCATACAAGAGATTCAATTTCTATAATGACTTTTTCATGTTAAAATATTAAACTTTTTTAAGTTTTACCAATGTTGTTGTTTACTCCTGCAAGATGTAATGAAGCATTCAGTGTGACTGACTAAAGAGCCGTGAGAGTTACTTACTTCTGACATGTGGTGCCGACTTTGGTGTTCTGCACAAGAAGTGATGGGTTTTCTTTTTGTTTATACTGACTATAACAGAACTGTTCAGTTTGTTTATTGTCTAGTGTCATTAAAAGTGTACAAGACAGCAGCTGCACATTTGGACCCAAAGTATAACACAGAGCTTTAAAGGTGCACTTTTTTAATCCAAATGCAAACAACAAGTGTAGCTACGTCACCACAATTCAATCCAATGCGAGATTTTAACAGGACCAACAACAGACAACAACAAAATCTGAGTTATTAGTGTTTTCCAATGCTGCTAAATGTCATTAACTAGAGTATATAGATATCAGAGAGTTAATTTTCAAGTAAAAATGTAAGGATCTAATTCTTTTCTTTGATAGTTAATTAAAAATCTTTGGGTTTTAGACTGTTGGTTGGATAAAACAAGCTATTTGTATCCATCATCTTGCGCTCTGGAAAATGATGGTGGGTATTTTCCAATATTTATACATATGACGTTACAGACAAACCAATTAACCACTGAGAAAATAAACAGCTGACAACAGAAATGTAGGTATAAAAGTGAAATGCATCGATGTGAATATAACTGTAATTCATACACTCAAAAAATAGCAACATGAGGAATCCACTTAACCTACTCTGTGAACATGAAACGAAGCAGGGCGGCCACAGATGAAAGTGAAACAACAGGTATGAGTCACATGAGCACACAGTCAGCTGTGTAGAAGCCCACGTTACCTCACCACTACTGAACGCAGGAATGTGACTAAAACAGAGAAAAAGGTTGTGTCATTGGAGACTGACAGTTGAATGAAAGGCATTTCTCTGCCTTCACTCCTGTCACGTGGTGACTCCGCCCCCTCCGGTGACCCGAGGGAAGTGGCATAAGACCTGTCACCCCGAATCACAGCCTGGGCCACGACAGCCAAGCTCATATGTAAATGTGTCAGCATGCACAGATTCATGAGTCTGACATATCAGTTTGAATATGCATGTGCAACACTGACTGGAGCGTAAACATCTCTGTACGTGCAGGGCTCAGTACGTCTGTGTGCGTGTGTGTGTGTTTCCGGGCGCACAGTGTGTATGTCTGAGCTGATCCTGGTATGTTATAGTGACATTCCCGGTGGGAAGGAGCCTCATGACTGCTTTCATTTGCTAGAATGCCCATATCTCTTCATGAGTTCAGGCTGGGTGGAAGTGACATCTGATTTCATCCACACTCAGTGGGGTTCTCTCTGTCTGTCTCTATCTTTTTCTCTTACTCTTCATGTCCATGCTGCTTACACCTTCTCCAAGTGAGGATTCACTGCTTTTCTCTGATTCAGATCGTTGCAAATGATTTATACTTTTCAGTTTGTTTGACTGTTGATCAGACGGGATAGAACATTTACAGACATCATTGTGGTCCTCTGGGAACTTATGATGATACTTTGTCATTTATTTTAGCTAGGACTAATGCATAGAAATGATCACTCAGTCATGAAAATAATAATTACTTGGTTTGTTTCATATCATATGTCAATTTATTAAGGTAAACTTAATTACTTTGAATGAATAGTAAATTAGGACTGCAACTAACGACTGTTTTCATTATCAATTCATTTGTCTATTACTTTTTCAATTAATCTATTAGTTGTTTAGTCTCCAAAATGTCAGCAAATGCTTAGAGTGACATCTTTAAATTGCTTGTTTTATTTGACCAACAGACCAAAATGCCTTCAAAAAATGCAATTTATACTAATGTAAAACAGAAAAAGCTGCAAATTCTGACATTTGGGGACCTGAAACTGGAAAACGTCTGGCACTTTTGCTTAATAAATAAGTTAAAATGATTCATCAGCTATCAAAATTAATGGAAATTAATTTTATGTTGACAGACTAATCAATAGACTAACTGTTTCAGCATTATGCCAAATAATTGCAATTGGTATGGATACACTTTGAGTTTAATGTGTGCAAGTACAACACTATATAAAACTGTACAGCTGTTCACATGCTGTAGCAGTGCTACACGGATGACACGAATCATGGCGGTGAGGATTCCCTTTGTCACTACAAAAACAGACATTTCTCTTCCATTTTATGCAATTAAAGACTCAGAGATCTGCTGTGGCGTCACGCCGACACGTGCACCGACACAACTGGGAGCATGCCTGTTTGCGAAGGGTCAGGTCCGACTGCGGGGCTCGTTTTCCTGAGGAGTCATCCTGAGTCACGACACAGCCCTCCCCCGCTCATCGTAATATTTGGAGTCTCCCCTAAAATATCAGCCATTTTGGACACGAAGCATGCTCAGTTGTACACTACAAATGCACACATAAGACACCACATAGCAGACTCATCAATATCCCAACTGACTAAATTGGGGAAATACATGAAGGTCAAAATCTTTTGTCATTTACGGCTCACACCGTGAAACTCTTAATTTCTCAATTTAATGACAATTTAATTACAATCCAGTTTTAATCTTCACAATTATCTAAAGACACGCGGCACATCTCAGTAGTCTCATCAATTATTTTCATACCAATCTTACGGAACAAATTTCACTATATTCAATCTTCTAGATGAAACTATTCTCCCAGAAAATTACCACTTGCTCAGTCCAGAAATAATTCCATCACATCATCCAAATCCATATAAATGACATCCATACTGTACTTTCAAATGGCCCCATCAGTACACCCAAATCAAAGGTCCTACTTTTAAACAAGACGTTGTACTGCTAGGGAGTAAAAGTAGGTGTATTTGATGACCTCTAACAATCCCCATCACCTGGTAATTACACCTTCCCTCTGCTCTTACTTTAATGTCGTTTACAGGAACTGGCAACCAGAAAATGCAGAGGAGAGTACACAGTGTCAAGCAGAGGGAATCCAGACTAGTTGGCAGGCATAAAGACACAGTTTTCCCTCTGTGTGCTGCACTCTGAGGATTAAGGCTGGCAGTGTGCTCACATCTGCTAAACAAGATATAGACATAACACCTTGATATTTCATGTTGCATAAAGCCAGTTAAAGCCGCGGCGGTGAACGATCTCCCATCACCTTCACATATTCCTCAACTCATCCACAGCAGTCAACAATTGCTCACATATACTTTTTTGAGATGGCAGTAACATGTGGACTATGTTGTTGCAAAACACCTGCTCCTCATATACAAGTGGGTATGTTTTTGATGTAGTGGCTAAAAGCATAAAATTTACCTCTTACTGTACTGGCTCCACATGACACATTCTGAAGGGAAGAATTGGGAAAAACAGGAAGTGAATTACTCCAATTATTCAAAAGAGCTGCCTATAAAGCATTTAATTGACTTAAACACATCCCGCAGACATTTCACGTGACAATTATGATAATTGTAAATGCCTGATTTAATTGCAAGTGATTAACATAAGAAAAAAAAATACTTAAATAAAAGCATAAAGGTAAAGAATTTGATACACATAATATATTCTGATGATATTTAGAGATTAAAGGAATTTTATGGAGCAAATGAAGCAATTTAGGACTCAAAACTATCATCTGTGACTGACGCTGGTGAATACTGTATGTTACTGTATTGTGCACATCTGGCTGAGAGTGGCGGAGCTTTCATGCTGATGTTATCTTGACTGGTTAGCAACAAACACTGCAGTTTAACGTGGCAATAGGAACCCCAAACCTTTTTTTATTCCCATATTTGTACATGAATATAAGATAAAACCACAATGCTCTATGCATTCTGCTCCTGAAGATTGCAAGCAAAATCCACTGCACTCTTAATTCAATATACTATTATTGATTACAACCCCCAAGGAGTATTATTCTAGCTTTTAAGTGTAAAGTCAAAGAGGAACTGAATAATACATTCTACAATATATGGCAATATTGATTTTCCTTGGTTCATACGTCATTATGAATTCAATCGTATGGTTTTTAAGTATCACAAAGCGCTGTCGATGAAAATCATTGAACTGCAACAGTAAAATGCCAGACAATACAAACTCCAATAATATAATATATAATAGTATAACAAACACACAGGACATTTTTCTTTTGCTAAGTACAATGTGTTATTAATAGTTGTATATTTTTTACCTGAGTGACCTTTTTTAATTCAGTACTTAAAGATAATGATTATGGTATTTTATATTGCAGTATTGCTACTTAACCTTTAATAACCTACTTAAGTAAAAGATCCGAATACTTCCTCCACCACTGGCGCTTTTTCCACTTTTTAGCCAATTGTTTACATCTGTGTATGTGCTAAATTGTATTCTTCCATCATGCAATTTGTAAGCCAAGACATTACATTGCTTGCTTTGTCAGTGGTGCTATTCTCTTCTTATTAAAGAGTCACTCTTGGACACCTTTTCTTTGATGTACTATTTTCGTATCACTAAAGAAAACACAATGTCCTTCCTGTATACTATTGGATATGTTATCAATCAACTTTCCAGCCAGTTTAGCGGCTATGTAGCATTTCTCAGACGTTTCTAGGACGTCCTCTGATCATTTAATAAACATCCATGCACAATTCATTGCTCATATCTGCCAACACAGAAATATGCTGTATATTTTAAATGAAAAGAGGTCAGGAGCACATCGGTCATGATACTAACTGAAGTGATGGGGCATTTCCTTGCTGCCACACAGAATCTGCTCCTCATCTCTCTCTCAGAGCTGGAGTGCACAGGGGTTGACTTCCCCTCCTCCCATATTGGTACAAGTTCCTCATCCAATCCACAAGGGGTGAAATAACGGGGGGGGAGATGGTAGGGGTAACAAGGAGGGAGGGGTACCGGGCAACAGAGATGGACCGCCTCGAAGAAAATAATTTCACACAGAAAATGTTCATTGAATCTACAGTAGCTATGTAAGGATGTGAAATGCCAAAACCGCACTTACTGGATGGAAATGAAGAAGAAGGAATGGAGGGCAAATGGAGGTAGGTATGCTTCTACTGGCAGCTGACCAAAGAATAAATACATAGCATCCATATGTTATGTAGAAAGCCAGCATCGTTCACAAGCACTAAGCTCTTGAAGTTGGCAATAGCCCAATCCATCCCGATGACTTTACATATAGCAAGGATTTTCGAAAGCACAGAGGAGAAACTCATTATCGTGGCTCATATTTGAGCCACTGCTGCAGTGGCGTTGACAAATGCTCCACACAGAAACCAGTGTGTCATATTTCAAAGGCATCCAGCACAATGAAATGGTTTCTCATCAGGGTGAATAATGCCAGGGTGCTGGTCGCTCCTCACAGGTTAACCGCTCTCAATGGTGGGAGGGTTTCCTTTGATATATTGACTTCAGAAATGATGAGATAATCACTGAATCAGGGGATGAGTGTGTGTGTGTGTGTGTGTGTGTGTGTGTGTGTGTGTGTGTGTGTGTGTGTGTGTGGAGGGGCTGTCAAAGCAATAGTTAGCCCATTCTGTTGTAAGAGAGCTAGAGCACCATGGGTAAAAACACCAGCACTATAATGGACAAACCCAGGGTGTGTTTTTATACGCAGAGCTGCACAACACCAGCACATTTTGAAAATGATTTTAAGCTTAATTATTCACACCTGTAATGGTAATTGTTGGAAATGTGACATTGTTGTGTTCTTCTGGCAACTATTTAGTTTCATTTATTAAGCAATTAACCTGTTTTATTATAAAAAAAAAACTACTGCTTCAATTAGCACATTTGTCGTCCTATTTGAAATAATTCAGTTGGTTAATTCAACAGCTTTTGATAATGTGAGTCTGCACGCTGTATTACAGCACTGTTCAATACTATTCACTACAAAAAGCCCTGTAACTAAAAACGCTTTGTAGGCAAAGCTTTTCAACTCCGGTGAAATATATTCATTACTAATTAATCTCTAGAGTTTACCAATAAAGTCATTATAAAGTCTGCGTGTACTTCCACTAATTTGAGCAGCTCCTGCAGGATTTAACCAGATCCCGAGGAGAACCCCTGCACCGCCCATCTACACCATGTTCCTGCTGAAATGATTTGAGAACAAAAGATTCTGAGAGACTGTGGCTCAGTCTCAAAACTTTACGGTATTTTTAGGGCTAAAATTGTGTTTGATTTGAACCTGATGGGCGGGAATGTGGATCCCAAATTAGCAGCTTATGTCAATTAGACGCGCCGCTCAGTGCTGCTTCCCAAAAACCACGTTTGTACAGAGAAGTTGCTCTCTTGTTGCTCCCAGCTTGGCCTCGACCAGCGTGTTACACATGCAAAAATAAATAAATAAATAAATTGAGAAAATCCAATGCAAATTAAAACAGAAGAGAACCACAAATATGAAACCGTGGTCTGTGCGCTATGGTGCCAAATGGTGCGTCCGTGAGCCCCGACGTTCACACTCACCAGGGCTTCCATTGGGTTCGAAATGAGCCACATCAAGAACATAGGTGGAAATACACATCATTACAATATTGGGAATCAATAGACAGATCCTTACCGCTATGCGAGTCTGTGAAGATGCTTTAAGATATAAGATGATCCTTGTTTGGTTTTTTTTTTTTTTTGGGAGGGGAAGGTCGTTCTGGACTTGGTGTGGTCCAAACTTGAATCCCGCCGTTGATGATCTGCTCCGCTTCTCGGGAGGAACCAGCAGGCTGTTTCACTGATGTCTTTTTATTCTAATCTCATAGCATCACTACGAGATGTGTAAGCATTCTTTGTCCATGCCCGCCACACTATTCTGTCTTCGGTCGAGGAGACGTCGATTAAACTATGTGGTCTGCTGCGTAAAACCGGTGCCAAAATTCCTGCGGGCCCATTCCGTTACAGCGATGCTAGACAATAGTCTGGTCATTTTGGCACGGGCTGAACCTTCTCCGCTGCCAACAACAGTCGCATTGACTGATTAAAACCAAATCTTGAGAGCTAATTGGTTCATACCTCTGCGACTGGCTCCACAATTCGCTGATAAATATCGCTCACATGTGCCAGTTGTCTCCGGTATTGTCCGTCGGGTCCCTCATCCTTTTTTCCTCTTCGCAGGAGGAGTGGACAGTGGAGTTGCCGATCTGTTGATCACTGAAGGTCCACCGGTGTCTTTGTCTCGTATTTATCAGGAGCGGGCTTTCCGCCGTGTGCCACATACAGTCTGACACCGGCTGAATGAGGGTCTCGTTGACTGACAGCTGGATCCTCTGACAGAAAGCTCGGCGACCCGTCTTTGCAGGGGAGCTGTAAAGCAGGAGGTTGCGCGTACGCGGCTTTGACAGTGCGCGCCCCCGACAGGTCACACATCTTGGGTCCACAAACATCTGCCTAAAAGAAAGGGCAGTTACGCCTATTTTAAACCGAATCTTCCCTTTGTGTGTGTAGCTTCTATTGTGCAGCCTCTCATAAATCACTGTTATTAATTATAACAGTTTATTATAGCATAATTATACTAACTATAGACTATAAGATAGGGTAATAATCATATATTTTATAGACTAATATTTGCATAGTATTTATTAAAATATAGGATTATTCTGGTTTTGTGTGTTCGGCATCTGCTTCAGGTTTTACCTTCAATTAAACATTGGTGGTTATTCTGGTTTATAATTACAGTATTCAATCAGTCGAGAGGCTGTTTTATGGTACGCAATCTTATTTCTAGTGCAGGTTTTAAACAATTTATTGCAAATTAAAAAGAAAATGGGAGAGAAAGCAAAGAATAAAATGACATAAAATAGAATAAATACTGACACTTTCGAAAAAAAAAAAGATAAATTACAGTGCAGTCAGAGAGCTGCTGAAATAACAGAACGGTCTCTTCTATGAACACAATTGGCTTTGGTCCGGTTCCATCTGGTCTAGTTTGGTTTGTGGTGGCCCTCAAAGATGCAGTACTGGGAGTACTAGTTGTTCTCGTGGAGCCCACAAAGCTCGGATAGAGTGTAGATTTGATGAGTTTAGGCCCATTGGACGGAAAAACCGAGTGACACAACCTGACGACCCGTGACAGAAAAGGACAGATTTCACCACCAGGCCGCAAACCATATTCCAAGGAAACGACTGAAGCACCCAGGATCATTCAGTGGATGATGTCGGTGATTCCATACAGTCAGACGGGCTTCCTGCTGAGAAATGAGTGGAAATGATTTGGCTCATTCCAAGGTGCTTTACCGTCACTGCGTGAGGGCCCGCGTCTGGTCCCAATCTGCTTTTGTGGAAAGCCTCGAGCAAAGGGAGCACACATGGTTCATTTGGCAAATTGAAACGGCTATTTGATTTAGGTTTGCAGCTTGATTGTTCTAAAGCGGGAGGGGGTTGCTCACTAATTCCTCCACCAACCCTCTATTCTGCAGCCCTCTAAGGCATCCATGTATGTGCAGCCTCAATCAGTCTGTGAGTTAAACTCTCTGATCTCTGTGATTAGAGAGTGATTCAGTATTTTGGGTCCTTCAGGTGCCCCCAGGGTGCAGGAGTCACACAGTCATGTGTTTGTGTTTTTTTGTGCGTTCGCTCACAGCTCTGACCTTGCCAGACCTCAAATTGTCACTGACCTGCTGGGCGATGATGGCGCCCTCCCGTGTTTCCGTCAGATAGGCTACATCTGACTATCCAAGAGGGAGATGTCAGAACATATATGATGCTGGTTGCTAGATGGAGAAAGCGAGGATGGATTCAGGGCTGGCTTTAGAAACTTCTGAATGGGAGGGGGGGCACATTTGTAAAATGAGTAATAAATATGTTAAGACTCAAATTCAAAGCCTGGATTCTGAGTAATAATAAACTGTACAATATCAAGTCACATTTGTATTCAGGAGAGTCAATAAATGCCCACTAAATATTCTATTAAGAAATGACATCATCAAATAATAACAGCTGCTATTTGTAACTTCAAATATCCTACAGCCATGCAGAGATTATGAGACAACGGCCCCTGGACACAGACATGTAAAAGGCCCCTTCACCCCTCCTTCAAAGGAGCAAGACACTCAGACTGAAGCAGCAGTGCTGTTTTGTAGTCGTTTTATGTTTCTTTGTGGTTGTTTTACATCATTTGTGGTTGTTTTGCATCATCTTCTGGTCATTTTGCATTTCTCTGTTGCTATTTTGTCTCTTTGTGATCTTTGAGTGTCTTTGTAGTTGTTCTGTGTCTTTTTGTGGATGTTTTGAGTCTCTTTGAGGTCGCTTTGCATCTTTTTTTGGTCTTGTGTCTCTTGGTAGTTCCCGTATTCAATCTCTCTAGTCATTTGATTGACTTTGACTTCCTACGAAGGCTTTGATAAACCTGTTCAGAGATCAATCCATGATACTAACAAGTCAACTTCCTATCACTCCCTGGCTCTGGTAGGGGGGAGCAGCAGAGAGCCACCCCTGGATTAATTCTGACATTACCACATTCACATTGACTCAACCTTCATCATCTTCATTCAGCCCATAGATCTATTAATGAATTGTATATCTGGCCACTACTTCGCTATAAGCAGAGCGTCAGTGTGAAATTGCCTGAGTGGGCTCTCCCTGCTTGTAGCTTGGCTGGATGTTCTGGAGGGAATGGTCGGCTTGTGATGTTAGCAGGAAGAGACAAGTGTGATTGAGTCACAGACACATGACAGAGCCAGAGAGGTGTGTATGTGCAGAGAGACAGGACAAGATGAAGGAGAGGTAGGAGCAGAGGACAGATGCATTGCAGGGAAAGGTGACTGATGAGGTGGTTGAGAGCAGATGGAGGTGGAGATAAAAAATAAAAAAAAGAAAAGGTCTGATTAGCAAGAGGAGGGAGCCCCTAGCTGGCCCTATACAATTTCAGAGTCCTGCTCCTGTCTATATTTAGCACAGGGACCACAGATTGTAAAGAGTGCTCCGGGGCCTTGTGTTCAGACCGGCAAGAACTGCTGCCATCCGTCAGCGCCCGGGGCCAGGCACGATCCCGGCTCACGCCAGCGCAAGGGAGGAGTGATGGGACTGTGTCGTCTGAGTGCACGTTTACTTAACAAATGTGCAGAGTTGATTCTGTCAGAGCAGCAGATGCCTTCAGAGCGGAGGTGAGAGAATACAAACCCTGAAAGGAGCCGCACGTCAATGCCCTAATGAGTGGAGTGCCATCACTGCGCTTAGCTCTCCCTAATGGTGCGTTCATGTTTACAGCAATTCCTCAATCTCTTCATTTGTCCTTCCCTTAAGCACTGGAAAAGGGCAGAGTATCCCCCCATCACCATCTACCCACGTCTTGCCTCTCTGGACAGGATTGACATTCAGTCCAAATGTCAAAGCTGCTCAAGCCATTTTTGACTCTTCCTGTCCCTGTTTTTACCTTCCCCATCTCCACCACCTCCAGGACTGTTGGGGGGGTTGTCAGTGGCGACTGATGAAGGGCTGAGCAGTTCCGACACCACAGTCTTCTGAAGGTGTGGCAAGACTCACGCATCAAGCCGTGATGAAGTGTAGTTAAGAGCTGCTCTTTAGAGTGATTGTCCACTCGATCCATATCAGTCTTAAAGATAAAATACCACACGCTTTAAAGGCTGTCAGTTTCATCTCTCACAGAGCACAGTGGTTGTGGTCAGCCTGAAATCGTGTTGGTTATGATGCACGGCGACAGGTTTCACAGCAGATAGTGGCTCTCGACCCGCTCCTGCAGGATTATCCTCTTCTCGTCTGTACATTCGAACAAAAGGACTTTGGATGATGTAAACACTCGAGGCCCTTTGTACAGTGTGCACTTTTTGTTTAGTTTTCATCCCTTCCTGCCGGTGACATCTACATGGGTACTTTCATTCATGCAAACAGGACAAATGGTGTTACAATTAAGGTTAATAGGAATATTAATTTTTATTACCAAGACCACGATTAGCTTAAAGTCCTTCATCATCACCATCCACCATGCTCCAAAAGGATTCATATAAGTTGGTGTTGCTGGAATTGTCAATAATTAGGCCCAGGTTGTTTATTTCCAGTAGGTTGTGAATTTGCACTACTTCCGTTTGAACAGGTTATATTTAGCTGTGTATCTTGAGTTTTCTCCTTGCTTGATACTGATTGAATCTGAATCACAGCATGTGTTACAACTGGGTCAACCTGAGTCAAGAGACGGCAGCCATCTATTGTCTTTGGTACTTTTATCATATATTTTGGTCTTAGCTAAGCTACACCACAATCTTTCCACATACCCCTGGAGTACAGTTGTAAACACTCATTGGCATTCAAGAGATTCATAGACTGACTCAAAATACGGAGAAAGAGCAAACTTTTCATTTTCAGCTAACTCAGATGTCAGTAATAAGTTGCTTTAGTGACATCTGTCATCCTTGACATGATGCATCATTCCTCCATTTTCTTTTTTATTCGGTCATGTGTCCCTAACCTTTGGTTCCTCTCCGCCTGCCTCCAACCATCCCAAAGCCTGTCCATCAGTCACTGCCCACACAGCACCCCAAACAGACACACCACTCACTCAAACCATCAGCACAGGTCCAACTTCGCACTACTCTCGACCCACAGACGGAGAATTGAGTCCACGACGCTCCACCTTCCCAACTGACAACAACATACTAACTCCATCTATATCTCGGTTACTGCAGGAGCCCTCAATCAGTCTGAGAAAGTAGGGAACAAGAAACATCTTTCTTTGTATCACAAGGACTTCTTTTATTCAGACTTACACCAGATCAATGACATCCAATTACTTTTTTTTCTTAAAAAAAAGGATTCCAAGTTATTTTATTCTACAAAAACAATTTGTACATATAAAGAACAAAAATACAAGAAGAAAGATGTGACACAACAAACTTCTGCAATGTTTGACAAATACAGCTGCTTTCCAAAAGGAAAAAGCAACAACTCTCCTGAGACAGCAAGGGCTCTGTGTTTTCATGGTTTCCATCAACCCGATGAATGATCCATGTAACCTCCACTTTAAAAAATGATGGTCGGGAAGTTCCATTAAAAAACGGGAGACAAGCTAATAAAATAGCAATGGAGTCTTCAGAGATCCAGAGTAACCATCGTCTAACCTGAATCTATGAAAACCTATGCGTTCTGTGTTATTCTGGCCGGATTATACCCCAAATATCCTTAAAAAGCAGGATTTGCTGTTGAGTGACCAGAGGAGGTTTTGGTGTTGGGCTGCAGTTATGGTTTGCAGACAGTGTTGGCCGTCTCACATGGGGTAGTTCAGCACCACATCCTGTTTGGCCAGCTCCAACAACATAGGATCGTCGAAGAACTTGCTGATACTCACATCCTCGCTCAGACCCTGCAGAACAACAAGCGCACGATATTAGTCATGCAAAAAATACCTACGATACACTAACTGACAGACAAGGTGGACAAAAGGCTCACCTTGCGCCTTCGGGTCTTGATCATGAACTCTCTGGCCAGGTGGGGGGCAGGTTGAGGCTCAAGAGGCCTGATCACAATACTCTTGTCCAGAGGGTCACCGGGGACGATCTGAAAGGAAAAATAAAATCTAGTTAACCCAGAGAGGAGAGAATGGCAGCTATGAATAGTCCACAGAGGAAATCTCCCCTTTTGTATCCAGCCAAGCACAATCTGACAACATGAAACACATCAAATGTTGAGCTTTAACAAACTGAGTGGACACTTCTAATAGTGGCTCTGACCTTTCACTTAATATGTGATTCAGTTGCAAGTCTGTCCCATTGTTACTGAGTCAGGAGTGCGTCCATCAACATGATGGAAAGAGCAACGTGTACGAGCTGTCACTCCTTCAGTTTGTGACCAACGCAGCAGCAATGCGGTGTGAGCAGGAGTTAGAAGAAGTGTTCGCATGGCTTTTCAAATGACCCACTAAATCCATTATCTTAAGGAACTCATAGTAGGACCTTCACAAAGGGAGGAGGAAGAGGAAGAGGGGGCTTGTTGGGAATGCTGAATCTGAAGTAAGTAGGGTAGAGCGGAGTAAATAAGACATTCCCAGCCGCAGGGAAAGATTAAAACTGGAGGAAAAGGGGGAAAAAATAATCAATAAGTGGCTGAAGCCCAATCAACAGATGGATGGGAGCTGCTAACAACAGAAACTCAACACTGTGGCTGTTGGCATGCTAATACTGGCATAATCATAGTAATGAGGGAGGCACAATATGGCCTCTTTAGTTTAATGGGGCGAAAAACACAGCTCAGGGACTCCTTGGTTATTCTTCTTTTCTAGGACAGTTGGGACTTGATTGTATCAGGTATAAACTCTGTAGCTGGCCATTAAGAAAGTAATCGGAGGAGAGACGGTCAAAGAGATTGGTATGGTACCCCGGGGACGCACATGATGGTAACAAGAAGCCTAAATAGCTGAATTTTAGGAATAAGGACCAATAGTAGGAAACTGAGAGAATGTACCAGCCATAAAATTGCATCATGGATTTGAGCTTCACATTTTAAGCAGGATCTTCACCTTCGTCACCTCTAGCAAAAACGCTAACCTCTGTGACTTCACGTATTCTTCTGGTTAACTGTGTTGCCACAGCTCTAACAACATGTAATCAGATGTTACTTACGGCTAAAATACAGACATTGAGTAGAAAGCATTAATGGTAGTAAGCTGCTTTGATTCGTTTCGCTGACGCCGTGATCGGTACGGTGGACAGCGAGGGTCTAGTCGCTGCTGGTGCACATAAAAAAAAAACACAGCCATGTAAACCTTGCCGCACGCTGTGATCCCAACCTATTTACCAACCATCTGGCTGGTGACCCCAATTTATTTTCCTGCCAAACCTAAAATGTACCAACATCTGGCAACTGGCGGGTGTTCATTTCGCTGATGCTGTATGTCACGAACTTTAAAAAAATCCCATGACACAACTACAATGACAGACAATTAATAATACATTTCTATACACTTCTCAAGCCCTAACAACATTTGTGTGAAATACACGCTTGACCCATCTGTGGTTCTACAAAATAAAAATCTGTCACTTCTCATTTATTATGCATGTCCCCAAAGGATCACTCTATAGCTACGACAAATATTGTTTCCAGTGTTGGACAAGCATGTAGATAAATAATTAATGTCGGGTTTCCTGTCTAACACTTCCATTTTGACCTCAAGGGGATAAAGCACAAATTAAGACGATAAAACATATTCAATATTTGCACTGAGGGAAACCTTTTTTTCCTTCCACACGAGTGAGTTTGTTGTAAAGTATTAATTCTCCCTAAGTGGAGTTCATTTTCACTGACACAGCTCTGCAGAGTGCAGACACAAACACACGTCAGACATGGCAGGCGGAGACAGAGACAGCCACATTTTAGTTAAAACTTAATGACTCAACACTCCACTCTAGTCCACATCAAAAGCAATTTAGCCAGAGTGGCAGACATGTGCACGAGGTTGGTCACTCTGCTGCACAAGCTGCCACTTTTGTGTATGCGTGAGTTGGTGCATGTAAATAAACGTGCAACAATATTTGTTCATGTTAGTTTGTGTAAGGGTGACAGAAGGACAAATCTGATTTGGCGTCTGAATAGGTTTTTAAAAATATATTAAAAACAAATGTGTAATATTCAGAGTGCTATTCATAAGAGATGTAATAAATTCCCAGTACACGGCTTTCTTTGAATTGTTCTAGCTGCTATATATTCATTAAAAGATCCACTATCGCTTGAGAGGAATGGTTGTATTTTTTTTTTAAGTCTGCCTCAAAACTTTACTGCCATGGGCGCCCGGTTAGCTCAGTGGGTAGAGCTGGTGACCCATGTACCGAGGCTGGGTCCCTGCTGCAGCGGTCCAGGGTTCGAATCCGACCTGCGGCCCCTTGCTGTGTGTCATCCCCTCTCTCTGTCCCCCTTTCCTGTCTCTATCATAAAGGCAATAAAAAGCCCCAAAAAATACTTTACTGCCATGTCAATATGTAATACTTAATTATGAGTTGCTGGAAAACATCCTCCAAACTGGTCATGAAGAGATCTCCAATGGAAGCAATGAAGGTCAAAATCCAACATACCATTAAATATGAAGCATCATGGTGTTTGAAAATTAATTTAAAAAACATTTCCATTCCCACTAAAATAACTCCTATCGCAATATCTGTCAAAATAATAGTAATATGCTTTTTTTTTGCATATTGTTCAGTTACAGTGTTTTCAATACAAAATTCCCCCATTGTCTCTACCGACAGTGTTTCCTTAGAGGGTCAGTAAAACAAAGAAAGAAAGAAATTTGGTTAAAATCTGATTTGTGCAACATTCGGTTGGAAACCTGGCTGATATCAGAAGGAAAGCTGGTCTGTGTACCTGCCAGTGGTGGAATACAGACAGAGCAAAGGCCTGTCCTTGTGTATGTGTGCGAAGGTCAGTCTCAAAGCCGAAGGAGTCGATGGCTGGGATGAAAGCCTTAATGGTGTAGAGAGGAGATCCAGGAATAGGTGCATCCTGGGTAACATGACCCCTGTTAAAAGACAAACCAAATGTTTAAAAACGGGAATTCCTGTATTTAAAAAAAAAAAAAAATGACTCGATATTGGGATAAAGAGAGTATACAAACCTTCTTCGAGCCAGCACTGTGTAGACAGCAGACACACAATCAGCTGGAGCCTGAACCTCCACAAAGTAATAGGGCTCCATCAACCTCGGAGTGGCCTATGACACAAGGAAAACCACAGATTAGAGTGAGGACAAAAGCCTGGAGACACACTAAGGCTAGCCCAATGTACAGCTGACCCATGGATTTCTGATAAGCGCAGTGAAAGAGCCAAATGAGAGAAGGAAAGAAGCCAAAATTGTGAAGCGGGAATGTTATCGCACTACAATTAAAAAGAAACGCACGTCAGCAAAATCCCAAACCGTAATCACGGTAATGGAACATTAAAGAAAGTGGGGAAGAAAAAGGAAGCCTGGAGGAGCTAATGGAAGATGAGGAGAAGAATAGGCTTAGAGAGGATGATCTCACCATGAGGAAAGCGGAGTACACCACTCTCCTGGCTGTAGGGATGACCTGGCCTCCTCCTCTGTGGAGGGGCTCCTGAGCGATGACAGCGTCCAGGATCTTAAACTTGACATTCCTGATGGCTGAGGGCAGCAGAATGAATGAGTTATGGTAACTTAACGCTAACGAGGATAATTACATTTTCCTCGCGCACAATACATAACGGAAATATAAGAGGAAACTCCAGCACCAATGGCAGTACAGAGAACAAGGGTTTATTCCTATAACGTGATCCAGGGAAGAGAGAACTTACGCTCATCGCACAGAGGCCCCTCTCTGGTGCCCCACTGGAAGCCCTGAACGATGCTGTCTTTGACTGAGCCGAGAAGCGCCTTGTCCACCTAACGAGGAAAAGAAAGACACCACGAGTTAGGCACAAAAACAGTTATTACAGCGGTACTGACCCGCGCTTTCATGAATGGATTTGTTCCTTTTTTACCATCTCAAACTCAAATGTTTTATGATGTGCACATCGTTTGAGGGGGCAACAATGGCCTATTTAGTGTTTACGTAATATCAATTATAAATTATATAACTATTGTTATAGAATCAGAGACGTGTTTGGCTCTGGAGCCAAAATAATGACTCAACCATTACTTGTCACGCAATATTGTCAAACATTTTCAGGATCCAGCTTCTCTCGTGTGAGGATTTGCTGCTTCTACTGTTTGCAAATGGAATATTTTGGGGGGGTTTGGTTGGTGATCTAATAAAATTCAGTAATTTGAAGATAGCACTTTTTCGGACAATGGGATGTTTTATAGAGTAAATGTTTACAATTGAAGACATAGTCCAAAATTAAATTAATTTAGTTTCCCTGTTACTTTATGTTTTCCTTATTCAAATGTACCAATTGTCAAACAGGATAATAAATATATCTACAGACAAACAAACAGCCCTACTTAGCTGTGATTCGCCTGCCTGGCTGGTACAGAACTCACCTCCGAGGGCAGTGTGTCGTCTACAAGGATGTTCGGTCCCGTGGTGTCCGGTCCGAAGGCCCAGATAGACCTGGCAGCCAGCAGATCCCAGTCGTACTTCGTCTGGAAAAACTCTCCCAGCTTCTTCCTGCGGCGAGGAAAAAAAACAGCCACCGGTTGAAAGGAGGTCTGCACGTTATGTCAGCTGGAACATTAAGGAGATTGGTTGATCGGGGGGGCAGAGGGGTTAATGGAAGAGGAGGAGTAGAGCGAAGGTTCGGTTTAATGGCGTGTGAAGTGTGTCACTTCTCTGGCATCGCTACTCCATGCTGGCACCGCTGGGTCCAGATGGCCTGACGGATGAGCCGAGCACTGACAGGAAGCTGCTCTCAAGCAGGACACACACGTGCACGCATGCTTGTCGTGTCACAGCGACGGGGAAAATTCATGCATGCTTTTAGTGCATGATTCAATTACTGTGAGTGAGCTGATCGATATACCGGGGAGGGCTTTTAATGAGCACACACTTGGACAGATGGCTGTCCTTTCTCCTTTTACAGAAATCCTCCACTGTGTATCTATATTGCAATTTTTCCATAAAGATATACATCAGTGATTAACATTCATTTTATATTTAGCATTTCTTACAAGATTTTCTAACGTCCTTCTAAAGCTGACCAGGTGAAATAGAAATCCATGATTGTTGTCTCAAGTTGACTTTTAAACTTTAACACGTTATTCTGTTAGTTTTCAGAAAATCTGATCTAAATTAAACGAATATCAAAGGAAATTAAAAGACACACTGACAGATTTACTGACTGTAATTTAATTGTTCTTAAATTGCACAAAATGATTGTCTTAAAAATTAAAATTGATGGTGGGCACTTCAAAGAATGCACACCTCTTGGTCCATGCATGATAAGTTGCAATGGATTTAAGAGGAATATTACCCACACACCCAATAACTGCACATTTTAAATGACTATTTCAGCCCTGGGTACTTCTATACCTCTGTACCTTCTTCAATGACAGCATTTAATTAAAGAACCAATCATTATTCTTACTTGCTAGCTCATTTATCTTGACAAACCGAGGGAATAATGAGAATGAATGATCGGTCAGAATGGCTCTGAAATGTGGGGAAATTAATAAGGCTACAACAATATCAGACTGAACTGGAGAAAATCTATAGATACATCTAACATGAAAGGGACATTATATCATTTAAATTAATTAAGAGAACTGCAGTTCTATAGTGTGACGGTAATATCTTTTACATCATACCTGTTCCACGTGATCTGCACCACTTCGTTCTCGATGTCCTCAGCCAGACCCTTCTCCAAGGGCTCAGCAATCATGGTGATCTTATTCCTGTCAATCACATCACACAGCTGTCAATCACATCATTCTGGGCAGGGGAGACACTCGGCCAGAGGGAAGGACTCCGAACAGTGCACACATTTAACTCCCTGACAGTCTCAAAAATAGTCCATGTTAGAAAGAGAGGTGAATTTTAAATCACTCAAATCTAGCACTCGCTTCATTAAATTTGTAGATAACATCTACAAATGTTATGTCGCACACTCACTTTTTGTTGGGCGTTTCAGCAAAGCACTTAAGTGACGATGTCTCTACAACTGTTTCACAGAAAGTCACAACGGGGTCAGCAACCTGTGGATAGAGATAAGCATGATTACACAGAGAAACATTACAGTATACTGTTATCTGCCTTTTAATAGACTGAAATTTCAACTACAGCTGGGCAGTAATTAAATTAGCTTCTGATGTTTTCTTATTTTCCTGCACGAAGGGAAGCTAAAAGATTGTGTGATACAAACAAAGCAGCAGTGAGAGAAATTACTTTAATGTCGATCTCAGAGTACATCTTTCGCAGGTCGTGCATGACACAGTCCAGGTAGAGCTCTCCTGTCCCCAAGATAACGTGCTCTCCAGACTCCTCCACCTGAAAGACACAAACACACACATATTTATTGTTGAGATCAGTTTTTACCTTCTATATTTGTCTTTCCTTCAGGATATTTGTATTTTTTTAACCCAGAAAGAAAAAAAAACGTTTGTAATCTCAGTTATTACTCAGTAGATTATAATTAGTAGATTATTCATATGTAAATTAAAATCTCTGCAACGTACGTATTACAAGCCCAATACCTTTTCTAATCTCACTGCATTGCACCACTGGACCTACTTCTGTACTTGTTGTGGTGACATACCTTTGTGGTGAGAGATGGATAGCTCTTGTTGACCTTCCTCAGTCCGTCCAACATTTTCGGTAGCTCTGATGGGTTGACGGGCTCCACTGCAATTTTTATGACTGATGCTGTGTTGAACTTCAGCGGCCTGAAAATCTGAGCCTGTTAGAGAAAGTGAAAAGGGTAAACTATACTGTTTCTAATACAATATTTTAAAAAAAAGAAGGTATAAATGGTATTTTTCTATTATGTCTCACCTCTTCATTCCCTCTGGGCTCTGTGATTGTGGCGGTCTTGACAATTGGCTGGTCACAACCTTCAATGAGAACCCAGTTGCCAGCCGGCACTCTGTTCACTTCTATTTGGTATCTAGGAATGCAGATGGAATAGTAACATTTAATACAAACAATGACTGATTACTCTACAAACGTGGCTAACCAAACCCCTGCGGCATACCTGGCAACTGAGATCCAGAGACGGCCCACAGTGCAGACCTGGGAGTCCTCCTCATCTTCCAGGGTGTAGTTCTCTCCTAAAACCTTGACAGGTTGGCCTGCCTGAATGGTCCCGCTCAGCACCCTGCCAAACGCATGGAACTGAACCCCATCCTCTGTGCTGTACATCTTAGTGGTGTGGCACATCAAAGGACCCTGAGGGCGAGAGACACGGGGTGAGCAGGAAAGAGGGTTAAGAGAGAGGGACAGAAAATAGGGCAGGAAAGTCTTACCACAGTTTCTCCCTCCAGAAATATAAAGAGGCAGTAAGACTTTCAAATGGAAACTGTGATCAGTGGCTGCACTGTTTTAAATTGGCTTATTAAACAGCTCGTTCAAGTCAAGCCAATTAAAAACAGGCTTAATTTGTTTGAATGACACTATTGATTTCTCTGCCTTGACTAGGAACATACTGCAGGAGACTCCTGCTCTGTCTCCATTATACTCACGTCAGGGTCGCACTCTGCCATGGCCTCCCCCAGGTCTGAGTCCAGACCTCCTGCGTATGTGTGCTCTATCTTGTTCTTAGCACCCTCTTGTGGTGAGGGGATGTGATGTATGCACATGTCCACAAAGCCTGCAGGGAAGAGATTCATGTCTGGCTTTACATGTTCACGAGGCAAGACCATTTATCTTCAGATTAAGATTGTAATCTTGACATATTGCGTAAAGCTGTAAAATGGATACGGTGCCTCTGTAGTATTTACAGTTATTATTTATTTTTTCTATACAAAATGATAAAATACTTAATCAATAGCACAAATAAAATAAATCAAAACAAATGAAACCGTACCAGTGAACTCTCCGAAGAAGCGGTTACAGACCAGCCTCAGCAGGGGTCTGATGTTCAGCTTCAGTTCCTCTTTACTCAGGTGGATCCCCAGCTCATCCAGAACTCGGGGGAGAGATGTGTCCACATCCCCAACCACCTAGACACAAAGAGGATTTGGGTGAGGATTACACAATGAGGTTGGCAACTCAGCCTGAGCCTGATGGGGCCTGAAGGTACTGAGCTAGCTGTGTAGCCTTGTTACACATTTGGAAAATATATATATATATCTCTGACCTGTGAGAGGATCTTGTAGAGAGGCTCCAGAACAAATTCCACAAAGCTGCGCTGAGAATTACTGCTGGGAGCTTTCTTTGTGAACTTGCGGCTGAACAAAAGAAAAGACATTGACAAATAAGATTATGTTAAAAGAGGAGAATGGCTTAGCACGTAATATTAGCATTCTGTTGAAATCCAAATGAGTGACTCACGTTTTGGGGTTGAAATAAATGTCTCCCCAAAGCCTCTTTGAAAACTCATTATAGTTGATGTCACCTGCAAACACAAAGAGAGGCGTTAGTTAATACCTCACCAACTGTTTGTGAGAGCATTGTGCCGAAGAGCTGTCTTACCGTAGGTGTCTGAGTAGATCTTTGCAAAGGACCCCAGGGTGAAACAGATACTGTACTGAGAGCTGGCGAAGCACACGTTTCCAAGGAGGGGAGAGACCACCAAGTTCTCATCTGTGGAGTATGTGCTGAAGGAGGACAAATAACCAAACCATGAAGTCTCACTTGTAGCGCTGCATCGCGCTCTCCAGACAATGTGGACATTATGGATTTTAAAGCATTACCTGAGCAAACCATTGACCTCATCCACAATGTGACGAAGTTTATAATAAGCGTCTGTGGGAGGCAGTTTGAGCTCCACGATGAGCCGGTCCACCTTGTTGATGCAGATGGTGATGGCCATACGCTCCTGGACTGCGTGTTTGATCAGACGCTCTGTATTCAGCATCACCTGGGCAGAGACACGCAGAGGTCGGGGTTATATGGGAAGCTGAAGAACGTCAACATATATGCATAAGTGCAGGATTGGGAGAAGACCTAAATAAATAAATAAGTGACTCACTCCTTCTGCTGCATCGATGAAGAGGACAACACCATCTGAGATCCGGATGCTAGACGTGACCTCGTCAGAGAAGTTGACGTGGCCTTTGAGGGACACACAAGGTTTTACATCACTTTCTGCTATTAAAACATCAAAACCCCAAACACACACATTCAGGAATCAAAGCATCCAGCAGACAAACTATACCTGGTGTATCCATGATGTTGAACAGGTAGGATTTGCCTCTGGAGTCTGGCAGGACCATTGTGACAGGGGTACTCTTGATACCAACTCCTCTCTATGGAAAAAGTACAAGATATAATATAATTCTAATCCTATTATTTCAAAAGGTTATTTCCTTAAAATTATCATTTCTGGTGACACGGTCCTGCAACCTCCTCACCAAACCACTCACCTCCTGCTCTGTAAAGAGGATGTCTGTGTATCGCAGCTGGGGGGGGGAATCAAAAGTCATGTTAGTTTCTGTTGTCATACCCACAAGTGTAATAAATAATACTGTGTGTTTATTATTACAGTCAACACTCACATCCACATCATCTCTCTTCCTGATTTCTGGGTGCGTCTGTTCAATCAGGCAGTCCACAAAACAGGTCTGAATGGAATAAACAAATTCATTAAATCCCCAAATGCTCCAAAAGATTCATTTTAGAAACACGTGTCCTCTTTTGGCTAAATGCCACAGAAGAGCCTCGACTGCAAACCCGTGGCTAAAAAGAGAAACTGAGCCAGAAGCAGCCGTCGGGCAGACGCTAACCTTGCCGTGGTGAAGGTGACCACACAGGGTGACGTTACGGATTAGCTCAGGACCGTCCATCAGATCTGCAAGGAATCTGCCAACAGACAGGAGGGAGATCACAGCTTGAGAGACACTCAGTGAACACGTGTAGATGGAAGACATGAACTGAATACTCAAGATAAGTCAAGTGCTGTTAATCCAGCTACCACCTGGATGAACGATCGTATAAAGAAAACAAACATCATGCACATATTGCTGCAGATGACTCACTCCATGTCGTAAACAGTGGCAGGTAACTCCTGTTCCATCAGGGTGAACTGCTTGTTCTTCACAGGCTTGATGATGGGCTCTGGAGTGGAGAGAAAACAACAGCGTTTGTGTGTTTACCTCAACTGCATATGACTTATTAGCATCACACACTATTATAAACATGCGAAAACATGTGGATGACGTAACCAAATCCTACTTTAATGTAAACTGTGGTGCTCTTTTCTTTGAATCTAACCTGTAAGAGGTTGTGTGTCTTCCTCTTGAACAATCGTTTCCACTTCGGGCCCGTAAACCTCCTCCGCTGTAGGATAGTACTTCTTGTCCTCGTGCAGGACCACCTCCATACCCGGGACATCTTCATCCGCATCAGCAGGCTCGTCGTCCTCATCTTCATCACCCTGCGCGCGGAGAGAGTTACTGTTGCCGTCCTAAAAGCACTACCTTACAATAACTGTCTGTACTGATTTTGAAGAGTACCTCGTCAACATCTCTGTCCTCTGCATCCAGATCATCTTCATCATCATCAGAGTCCAGCTCTGGACCGATGTAGTTTCCAAACTCGTCGTAGAGATCAGCCTCCATCTCAGTAGAGAGCTGAAAGAGGGCTCATATATTTATATATATATATATATATATTCACATCTTTCATTTATTGCAAACACAATATCTAAACAGGATCCAACATTTTATATGAGACACACATAAAGTTAAAGACCTAAAGTCAGCTACCAGCAGTTGAGAGCAAGTGAGAACTTCTTAATTCTTTCTGTTTCTGACTCTAACCGGTCAACAACATGAAGTTTACCACTACAGCCAATGCTAACTCCGCATGCAGCATAAACACGAACAACCGGTTTTAAAATAGATATTTATTAAACTTACAGAAAAGTTGCGTCGGCAGAAAAAAATCTGACTAAAATCTGACTCAAGTAAAAACTCGTAGATGATTAAAAACTGCTCTTTTTCTTGTGTTAACGATACAATGAGCGAGCACAAAGCTAACGATGCTAACGATGCTAACGATGAATGACCGGCGACGTTTTAAAGCCTTTAAGCTAACGATAGCTTCCCGCGCTGAACTAACGTTACAGCACGTAACTTACCTGTGTTCTGTTTTAATGCACTCGGCGAAAAATATTCTCAAAATAAGATAAAAGTTTTGGGGAAAATCTGTTCAGAAGAAAAATAATGTCCTAAAAAACCGCCATGCGTACGAGATACGACGTCCGGCTTTCTTCTTCTGTTGCTCTGAAAGGTGTTGCGCGTTCGACGTTGCGCTCACTATCGCCCCCAGTGGTGGGCCGGGTACGCGTGAAACAGACTATTAGACAAAGTATCGAGCTTTTAATACGCAAATATCGCGAAAAAAAGATAGAATTTGCCACCAAATGAAGTTGCATATTTAGTTTATTCTTAATACATTCAATATCTGGCGCCTCAGTCGTGGTAATAGTAATTCACCGCTTTTGGTTTTATTTTGAATGCCTGCACCGGAAGTGTTAGTATACTATCACGTCTGCCTCTTGACGTTCGTGTACAAGTTTTAATTTAAACGGGTTCGCCGAAAGGTTGTGAGTATGTCCTGCATTTAACTGCATATACAGCGTAACCATGTGACAAATTAAATTAATAAATTACAACACGGTGCGAGAATAGGCATGAAATAAAGTGAAGGTAGCCGCGATAGCATGCTCTGATTTCCGGTAATGCCTTTAACAATAAAAGCCTTTAAATAGGGAGCGCTGTAGTTACGCACTGTGACCACTGGAGGGCGTTAAACATTCATACATAACATCCATAAACTCCAGTTGGTCATAAAATTAATAAACCTGAAAATAATGCGTTTGGGGAACAAGGCAGTTTGATTACTAAATAAAAATTAAGTCGTAGTAGTACCTAGTATACTCTATAAGTAGGCCTAACAGAGTATTTTATTAGAACCATAAACTTATAAACTCATAAATCTTAAACTAAAAACCCCAATATGGATAAAACCAGGGACTTTATAAGCAATAATATGACTTAAACCAATTAACTTGTGCTGGGTTGATATAGAGTTGTAGTATACATTGCCTAAATTTCAGATAAGTGAAGTATTAAGTATTTGTAAGAAGTACTGATGTTCAAATATAAACTGTCCTTTCTGTGACACTGATTGATGATTATCAGGGAGATGGTTATGGATTATTGAATTATTGATGAGGTGTAATGACAGTATAAATTCAGACACAGGCAGAGTTTCAGTTGATGGCTTTATTCCTGCTGGTGTTTAATATTTCCTTCAGTAGGCCTGGCCTACACCGTAAAGACACAGACCGATAAACAAGTCCAACAAACAAACACACTCTTACAACTTAAGTCATACATTTCAAAATCAGACATATATTCTCTGAGAAATTGATAAAAATAATCTGTTGAAATGCCCGTTTCCACCACATGGCAGTGTACTGTGTTCATTTATTGAATCAGAATCAGCTTTATTGGCCAAATATGTACACATACAAGGGATTTTACTGCAGGTTTTATATTGCTTTCAATGAACGTATACAAGAATAGACATAACAAAGCTGAACAAATATAGATAGGAGTACACAGGACTGTTTATGAGTCTATAATTTAATATTTCATATTCAATAAAAAGTGCAGTTTGTAAGAAAACACACTTATAATTGTTATTTGAGCGCAACCAGTCACTTGGTTGACATAATTGTCCATAACAATTTTAAATATTGCTAATTAAAGCAGTCACACAGATTCCCCAGCTGACCCGGTTTAACACAGAGTCCCATTGAAGGGAATTTATTATGCAGATGCCCTCAAACTGCAAAGTTATATGCTTACTAATCTTTTTTTTTTTTTTTTAAACAAAGCATTGGATTTGTCATTGAGTTCCTGTCTTTGGGTGACAGTGGCAGGTCTCCATAATCATTACCCTGCTGATGTTGAAGATAGACACTCTTTACTTTGCTTTTTACTGACAGTACAGATGATTTTATTGCCTTGAACTTTACTTTCTGGGACTATTTTACCTGAGAATATGACTATTAGTGTCAACTGGCCCATTAATGGTCTCCTTTGCCCCCCCCCACCACCTCTGTCTCTCTGTTAGTGTGTGACCCCCCCTCTACTCTGTCACCAGCTTCCTCAGCCGCTGCACCACGTCCTCCGCGCTCACCCACGGGACCGTGACCGCCTTGAACTCCCCGGGCATGGCTTCGTGGGTCTCCGTGATCAGTCGGTGCATGGGGAAGTCCCGCCGCGGGAAAACCACGTCCCGGGGTCCGAAGGAGAGCGCCGGGCAGAAGTCGTTGGCTCCGTCCCCAACGTAGAAGAGCCTCTGGTAGGGACGGCCCCTCTCCTGCGTCCTGCGGGCCACATAGTCCCTGACCACCACCTGCTTGCACATGTTGTCGGGGCACCGCGGGCAGTCGTGGGAGTGGAAGGGCTTCATCACCAGCCGGCCGTCCTTGTTGAAGGTGGCTGGGTTGGTGAAGATCCGGTGGAAGAGCTGGCGGGCCCCTGCGCGCCGGAGCCAGGACTCGATGAAGAAGGTGTTGGCGTCGGACAACAGCACCACCTCAAAGTCCCACTGGGGCCGGGTGCGGAGGAACTGGAAGAGGGTGATCATGCCGGGGGTGGCCGGTAGCTTCTCCATCACGTTGCGCATGTCGCTCTCGGTGACGCCCTGCTCCGCCAGGTAGGCCAGCACCCGCTGCATGTACTCGTTGTAGCGGCCGGGCTGGTAGGTGTCCTTCAGCCAGCCCGGGAGGTGTTGACCCGGGGCGGCCTGCACCACCATGTCGTCGCTGGTCTCATCCACGATGGTCTCGTCGAAGTCAAAGAAGATGAGGAAGCGCTTGTCGGAGGGGATGTGAGTGGACTGGGAGGCCATGATCTCCGTGCGTCTGGACCTTGGGGGCTCCCCCTCGCCTGGGGGATTGGGTGGAACATAACAGCAGGTGAAGATTGAATCCCCCATGATTGACTATGCCACACCTCTTACTGTTGCACCAAAGTGGCACCAAATCTCCTCTCCTGCTCTCCCACTCTCTCCAGCATCCCACGCAAGGCAGGCCACAGTAAGGTGGAGGCTACCGAGGATTTCTGGGAAATATCAGTGAATAAATAGACGAAGGATTGGGGGTAAAAAAAAAACAGGATCAGATATAAATGTAATGGATATAATAATCTGAACATCAGATAGATGAACGGGGTATGAAAAAGCCCTAAAGAGAGCAGCCAGCAGCGCGTTCCTCTGAACAACATGTGAAGGACTTTTCTACAGAGGTAGTGAAGAGGAGGAGGAGGAGGAGGAGGAGGGGAGGAGGGTGGGCGCATCCTGCTGAAGCATAAATGCAAATTAGGGAGATAAACATGGATTATATTCGGATCTGAATGAAAACATGTAGCTCTATGCAGATCCTGCAAGCAAGCAAGCACATTTATCAGATCCCATCAGCCCCCCTGTCTCACAGCCTGCAGGGGTTGTTGCTGCCTGTGTACCTCTGGGTTGTAGGTGGTGTCAGCAGTGGATATCCGCTGCTCTCATGTGTTTCTCTGATCCCCGATCAGGGCGCCTTCAGGCTGGCTTTGTCTGTCTGCGGAGGAAAAACAACAAAAAAAAAAACACACAATGAAGGCTGAATTACATCAGACAGTGTGTGTGACAGCATCATGCCTCAAAGAGCAGCCGAGTTTAAAGATCAATTCTTCAGCAATGCTCACAGGTAGACTCAGAGCCCCTATAATAACCTTATAATAACTTAATTAATCCTACATGGAGATTATCAATATACATATTTATTTATGTATAAACAGAAATAAACGACTACAATCAGGGTCTGTTTGGGAAAAAAATAAAATGTGTCAGTCTGCCAACTTCATCTGCAGATTGCTAAACTAACCTACTTTCTCATAATCCACAACAACCGGGAGCATTGTGCCTCAGATCAAACTTGGAGGAATAAATTCTTGCAAATAAAAAATAAATAAAATAAAAAGAATTACTGTGTCGCTGGTTCCGATCTTCCCGGTGTCGGTCAGCTCCGATCCGGTTCCACGGAGAGAAGAGGCAGAGTTCCGCCGGTCGGCCGGTGGGACGCGCACTTTTATGTGACAGTCAAAACCACCGGAGCCACTGCGGACGTGACCGCGCCTACAAAGTCCGCCCCTTTAATAGCTGCCTACTGAGCGCGTTCACGACACTTTCAAGTGAGAGAGGAGGGAGGGAGGAGGGAGGGAGAGAGGGGGGAGGGAGGAGGGAGAGAGGGGGGGGGAGCAATGTGGGAGGAAAGGAAGGAAGAAAAGAACGACTGACAGCAAATATTCTGTTTCCTGAATCTGCAGTATGACAAGTGAATGTGTGTCTGTGATCTGTGTCTCTGGGCAGGTTACAAACTCCTACTGCTCTCACCCACCGCCCTCACCCACCTCCCAGTGGAACATTTGCAAAAAGGTGAGACACACCGGTGGAGAGTAAACACTCCTGGTACCCGCTCAGAAGAGAACCGAGGGAAACATGTGTCTGGGAGGGCAGTAAACTTTATCCAACTAATGCTGTTCAGTGTCCTGCTGCTGCAAACCGTTAAAGACAGTGTAAACATGTATTTCACACACACACACACACACACACACACACACACACACACACATATATATAAGTGCTTTCCTGACAAACTAAACAAAACAAACACCCTCCCTCAACAGGATGATAAGGATTTGGGTCAGTGTGCCAGTACAGTGGAAAAACACCCATTCTGCTCCTGAATCTGTGCTTGACCTCTGACCTCTATTGTTAGGGAGAAACAGGGAATGGAATAAAACCGCAGCTCATCCGAGAGGCCGATTGGAATAAAACAAACGACGCACATCAAAAGTTATATACAATTCTTAAAAAAAAATCTGAAACAACTCTGTGTTTCCACTAATTAACTACAGAGAAACATTAGCAGTCGCAGCGAGTTTCTGCCACAGGACAGCGGTCCCAGATAAAACCTCGCACACAAACACACTGATTAATGAGGCGCACAGCAACTTTCAGAGCGGCAAACGCTCGCCTGAAAAACACGGCGTGAAGCCCTCCTCTCCTTATCTGCCCGCTGACAGACGCCCTCCCTCCTCTACACCACAAGGCGTAATGACTAACAGCTGGGGTGGGCTGACTATTTTCAAACCCAAATGGGAATGGAGATGTACAGACGGTGTGTTATTATCTCCTCTGCTCATGAAGTGAGCCTCGGTACCTGACCACCCACTCACCATCAGTGAGTCACTCACACTTTTCTCTACCCGTCGGCCCCGCAGCCACCTTATAGGATTGTGTGACTCACTGGTGCGCCACTTAAAACCACCCATGGTGATGGAGGGCACACAGCGTTTTAGGAAGCATTCCAACAACAGTAAATGTCTTAATGTGCCCTCAGAGGAGGAACACTCTGTTAATGGAGGAAGAAAAGCTGGTTGAGTTGGAGGAAACAGATATCCAGGAAAGGATGACATTCTTGTTTTGACTCTCGCTTTTGATATTTAATATAAGCAGGTTATGACTTTGTCCACACACAGCTGCTCCTCTAATGGTATGATATTACCATCTAATGGCTAAACAGAGGTTACAACAATCCAATGAAACCTACTGCAAGGCTTCCTCGGGTCATCTGCACAAACAAACATACACTCGATTTAAAAAGAGTCAAATGAATGGGGTTTTTTTTTTTTTTGCTCATAATGCGTCACAGGGGAAGAACAGGAAGTGGTCACAAAGAGAACCTAAAACCACGCTTGTCAAATAAAAGCCTTGGAAAGCAAAGGTCAGGGACTGAACCTTCAGTGTCGTGTGTAGCCAGCAGACGTTGTTTGGTTACAGGCGTTATTGCCAAGAACCCAGTCACCCAAAAATAGTAAAATTTAGTAAAACAGCACTCAAGCTAATCGAGTCTGTGCAGTTGCAAGACTCAGCTGGAATTTAAGCTGTACAGCAAAGCTTAGTGTGAAAAGCTGAAACTGAACCCTCTGACCCGCCATCAGGAGCACGTCGTACACAATCCTTCTTGTTCTACATTTAATGTGTAATCAGCTGTTCTTGATTGGTTAACCGGCCGTTCACTGTGAATCTGAAGATAAAAAGGAGGCACACAAATATGTGATAATCATGGCTACTTGTTTTTACTTCTCAAAGTTAGCAGTCAGTTAAATGTACATTATCAAAAAAGGCCCAACTTTTTCACTTCTCCCCAATCTCCAGATAACATACAAAAAAAAAAGGACAAACGAGGACATTATAAAGCTGCACATTTTGTACCAGATACAATAATAAAATACGCAATGCTACATTAAGTGGTTAAAAATACAAAGGGGAAAAAAGTATATTGATTTTTTTTTTTTAAAACATCTTTAGAGAACATACAATGTTATTTTTCTTAACTAGCCAAGAATTTTTTAGTAGAAAGTGCATTCTATATAACAAAGAAAGGAGGAGGAGAATCATTCAGCAAACTTAAGAAGACGAAACTGGACATGACGAAGAGAGAAACTCCGTGAACGAACATAACAGAAGAATGTATTTCAGACATAGCTTGGAGGGGCTAGTGGAAAGTCGCCAAAGCAGGAGGAACATCGATTTCACTTTGAGGGGGGAGGTCCATATCGGAGCCAAAGCGTATTTCTTTGACAAAAAGAAAAAAAAGGAAATTAAATTTATGCACATACTTTAAAAGAAATGTCCTGCGTTTGCTAAGGTCCCTTCCACACTACCCGCCTCCGCCCGGGATTCTCCTCCTTTCCTTGCCTAAAAAACATCCACTCAAAGTAATCACCTCCACCCTTTCACATGCAGCCATAACTGCACTCTGTTCCACAATGCATTGTCAGTCCCTCGCTTCCCTGCGCCTCACCCACGCAGCAGTAAAGTGCAGAGAATACACACAAATGAAAAGGCTTTAAAAAAAAAAAAAAAAAAAAAAATTATTACAAGACAAAAGATCCATACTGCAAAATGCTGAAGCACAGCAGTGAACCCGAGGGGGGCCGGATGATAAGCAATTAATGCAGCGGTATTAAGACCCACAGAAATGGCAGGATAATTGCAGGTCTCAAATCAAAAATAGGGGGGGCATCCTAAACTACTGAGTTTAACCACTTCAGACTAAATTCTGTTTGAGCGGTAGACAGAATCATGTTAAATTTACTGCTATTATCCAACTCAGGTATCCCCAAATACACATATATTGGGGCACACTGTGTAAAAGCAGCTTTTGGTACAAGAGCACTGGGGACAACCAGACAGACAGACTGGTAGAGACTAATGCATGCACACAATCTCTCTCTCTCTCTCTCTCTCTCTCTGTCACACACACAGCTCAATGTTGTTCCTTAACACACATCTGATAGCCGTCAGACTGGGTGAAGGGCTAACAACCAGGCAATCCAAATTCATGCCAAATACCTGCCAATCATTTATGCTTCTTTTAAAACAAATAACATTCACACCATCGGCTATTACATTTATAAATGTAATTTCTTGCGCTGACTTGATCACATGTATGCCTATCTATACAAGAATTCAAAAAGTATAAGAAGTCGTATGACCACTGCCTTTTATCCTGACATTTCCTATCATGTGCTGACAACAGTATATCTACACTGCAGAACCATTCATTAGCTTAAAACGGAGAACATTAAAAAAAACAACATATGAATGACTCATCAGCCATTATTCTGCGTAGGCAACATTCAACAGGTTTAGACACGCGTTTGCCTGTGTGGATCAAAGTGTGACAGTATGATCAAAGTCAAATAAAACAAAACCTCTACATTACGACGACGCCCCACACCAAACCGTGGAATATAGGCTGAAAGGAATATGCATAATTGCCTGTTAAGAACTATGATGAAAAAGGTCCCAGGTGTGTATACTGTGTGTGTCAAATGACCTTTAACATGGTAACCCGTATCATTTAGACAGCAGCGAAGGAAGGTGGGGTAAATCCTGATGGGGCCATGTGTCTGGCCCCTCACAGTGGCAGTATTTGACAGTCATCTGTTATCTAAAAGCATCTGTTGACCAACAGTACTGAAAGCTGAGGTTGCACTGATCACAGTAAGTAAATCAGTGACCATATGGTCTTTTGTGTGTGTGCTTGAGTAAGTGTGAGGGTGTGTTTGTCCTGCATAACTTGAGTTTCTTCATCACAAAATATCTACTCAAACCTTAAATCCATTGTAGAAAAGCCAGGCTGGCAAGACATGTTCTGTATGAGACAATACATTGTAATTTTGTAATATTACACTTCTGAAAATAAAATGAAAAAACAAAATTAAGAAATATTTTATGTACTGGAATGGAAAGCACCATTTAACCAATATATGAATCTAGACTATGTCTAGATTCAACTAACCATTTACAAAACCTTTTTTCCAATGTCCTTTACAAAAATTCCTCCCCGCCTTCTTACTGTAACCTATGGCACTGCGTCTTGCACTACTGCTGTTGCCCTTCTGACAACGCCTCAGCCGTGGCCTTAGGACAAAGAAAGGCTCAGGTAGAACCAGTTACAACATTCAATACACATTTCTGTGGGGGTCGAGGCTCTGCAGTACAACTAGGAGGACAGGTTGAGTATTGCAATGGGGAGGACCTGCACAAAAAGCAAAAGTTCTGACCAATGTGCAACCATAAGTCAACTTGAAATAAAGAGGAAAGTTCAATGAGACTGATCTTTGATGATCCATGAAGCCCAGATAATACATATGTTGACTTCCATCAGCAGCTTTTGATGAAGAGGAGATACTCTACACCCATCAATGTATGGATTGATCTTTTTGTGTAGCTTTCCTAAGAAAATGTTCAAGAAAAAAATTCTAGAGGCTGTAAAATCTTTGTCAGTTCACCAGGGTATTTAAGTATGGGTCTTACTTAAATATCATGTGCACTGAGTATGTATCAGTCTGGTATGTTTAGCTTGACTTAAATCTATTTGAAAGGAGCACCCTTACATCAGGGGCCTAGCAACTGAGACTGAGGCAGGACTATGAGAAGAGGAGGAACAAGGCGCAGTTTGGTGTGGGCCTGCAGAGCTGGAGCACAGTTCAGTGGTGCTGAGGGGCTCCAGGGCCTTTATCAGAGGGAGCCATGTGGTGCAGGTAGCTGCTGTCTTCATGCCCACAGTGGTTTAAGGGCTCACTCTTGAAAAGGGCCGGAGGTGGGGGCAGGTGGGAGACCGGGGGCACAGCCAGGTGGTGGTGGGGGTGAGGTGGGGCGTGTTGGGGTGCGTTTGAGAGGTGTTGCTGGGTTGTTGGTTGGTGGGGGTGATGGTGAGAGGGGGTTGAGTGGAGCTGTACATGGGAGAATGTGTGTCCCACAGGGCCTCGTGGAGGCATGGGCCCTCCTGTCGGGCTGAGGCCCAGGGGTGCTGAGGTGGTGGCCGGGGTGGCAGCCGAGGGGCCGGGACCAGAAGAGGAGGAAGAGGAGGAGAAGGTGTTGGCAAAGATGCGGACAGGCACAGGTGGGCCGCTGGTCTGCAGAACCACAGGGCTGGTGACCCGGAAACACTTCTCTTTGTGTGCTTTGAGCATGTTGGAGAAGCGGAAGCGCTGGCCGCACACTTCGCAGGGGTAGGGCTTCTCCCCAGTGTGGGTGCGGCGGTGGCGCTTCATGTTGGGCCGGCTGGTGAAGCTCTTCCCACAAATCTCACAAATGAAAGGCTTCTCTCCTGCACAGATTCAGAGAATAAAAGAGTGATGTGTGAGGAATACAGAGACGGTATCAGTTAACAAAACAATTGCGGCTGCACAGGAAAAATAATACGATGCATTAGAGTCAAATCCTTTGTTGTCAAATGTGATGGTTACAAAATCTAAAATAATCAATTGATTACAGCTCTATAAATGACAAAGTTAACTTTTTTCCCCTTTAATCATTTCTCTCGTCAGAGAGCAACAGTTCTCTTTTTTAAAATGCAAATAAGATGCCATCTTGAATTGAGGGTCTTTGCTGTTAACCCACCCACTCCACAGGAAGCTATTACAATTCACACTTTGAGGAGAAGAGATGTGAAAGTGAACAACAGCAGCTCCGTTGGAATGCCGCTCTCATTAACCTCCCTCCATGGAGCCACTGAATGTGCCTGCTACCACCCACACAGCCATCTATTAACAGGCTGCTGAGGGGCTCTGTAAATGCCTTATTCTCGCATGTTATCTGCGAAGCTCCTCCAAACCAACTGGATATCAAAAAGGTGGCAGCTAATGTGCTTGTCTTCTGTACATTACACGAAGAAATCATGAAGAATCTGTGTGCAGTAAACCAAACTTTGGGAGTTTGTGTTTAAAATGTGTGCTGCCTATTACAGGGCACGACTGGGTGTGTCTCCTCCTGCAAGAGGCTAAATTGGTTGCTAGCGGCAGGGAGAGGAGAGGGTAGTGTAATTACACATCACAAATAGAACCGTGAGGGCCAACGGAGAGCTGTGTGTCCACCCACGACGGGCACGGCTGGAGAAAAATGGTGAAGGACGTACAGGCTGCACTGCTCAGTTTGGTCTTAGAAATAGCAATGCAGCAGGGACAGAAAATCAGAGGGATGTAATACAGCATGTGTCTGGGTAGTCATTAAAAGCCGCAATATATGCAAGGCTCTGCTTTGATGTAGAACGTCCCTCTCATTACAAAAACTGGGCGAAGTCTCCCAGCTTACCACTATAATGTTCATCTTGGAAAACTCTCATCTTTCCTTTTTTAGGGTGTATGGAGACTGGCTGGCTGACTGAGCCCAGGGACATTGTTGTTTAGAAAAGAACTAAAGTATCGGACAGTGGGCTTAAATTATATCTTTATCTATATCTATATCTATTCCTGTTCACAACTGTGAAGATCAAGTAAAGATTAAAAAATTACAACTTTGTATGAAACATAATTTTGCATTCAATGCCACAGACGCTGAGTCATCTTGTTATTTGTAATTTACTGTGATATTTAAATACTGCAGAACTGATGCCAGAAAGGCGAGATGCCTGTCCCAAACATAGTAAGGATTTTCTGAGTGCTCTCTAGTTCTGTTTAGTTTTAGTCAGTATAAAAAAAAAAAAACAGTGAATAATTTTTCTTACACCCACAGTTTCTGTGATCCCATTCTTCTTTTAGACTGGGGAGTTGTGTAATTGTAAATGTCAATCAAATTACAAGAAATTCCATTTCCTATATTTATTCCCATGATAGCCAAGGAATGAATTCTGTTTAAGTTGGTTCTTTTTCTGTTTCTGTTTGACCAGCTTGTGACATTTTTTACTGTAGACTCAACCCGATAGTTCCTGGGCCATTGTAAGCTACAATCTGTGGAACAGGAACATCTTAGTTGGCAGGAACAATAGCTTAGGAACTAAATTTAAAGCTAGTTGTTAGTCGCTCTTCCAGTCACTACATGGGTTAAGTTTATGGTTGGTCTACAAAGCCTCCCAGTTACTGCGGTCGAAAGAGGGCTTCAAAACTAGAAGTAGGTTTCTGCAGTCAAAAAGCAGGTTAAGTTTCTCACTTCCCACAAAAGGATCCTGACGAAGTTCCTGGGGTCAGACAGATACCAATTGTTCTGTTTGCAAGATGATCGGTGCAGTAAGAGAGCCAAACTTATCATTTCTCACCTGTGTGGGTTTTCATGTGCTCATCAAAATATTGTTTCATGTTGAAGTCTTTGCCACACCATTGGCACATGAACTGCTTGTGTCCGATGTGAATGCTCATGTGGGAGCGCAGCTGGTACTTGTATTGGAACCGCTCGTCACAGTTCTACAACAGAGGCATTCAGATAGTATGCACATACCAGGTCAATACACAGGCATGCACACAAAAACACAGTGCAGACAAACAGAACTCTGAATCTTTAGCATACTTCTCTTTACTTGTTGAAAATTGTTTTGTTTAAAACAAACAATGGCTCATAACAGATTTACTCCTAATATTATGTATATTTCTGTATCTTCTGAGCATTAAAAAGTATATATGTACAAGTTATGTGATTTTATTTACATATAAACTGCTGTCCTATAACATCTGTAAGTGAACAACTTTTACTTTTCACTTTAAAGAGGTTACTGGGACCAGCCTGGTTAGCCAGGCAAGTGAGGAGTGTTTTAGTTTTAGTTAGATTTCACTATTGGATATAATTCATATATGGCAGAGAAATCTGTTTTCTCCCAAAGTCTAGCAGTGTTAACAAGATTTCTCTTAATCCCTAAACCTGATAGAAGAAGGAAGTTTCTCATTTATATGTACATGATTTTAAAGAAATGAGGTTACTGCAGCAAGCCAACAACAGTGTGATTATTTGGGCTGCATGTAACCACACTGTATGTTTGCATTATGAGGCTTTCTTGGTCAGGTCTTTTCCTACAGTCAGATATTTATAATCTCAATGACACCACTCGACTAAATAAATAACTATGGGGAAAAAATCCAGCAGTTTCCAAGACCACTGAGGAGAACAGGCTATACATTACATACACACCCTTAATAGCCATGTAATCATATGTTACACTATGGGACGACTTCAAACATTTGATTAGAGCAGCTCCACCCATACACACATGTTCCCTGTGTGCTGTCCATTCGAGAAGCTATACATTAAAAAGGCCTCGGGTGGGAGTAAAGCAGCCCATCTGTCAAATTCATCGGAATTAATCAGGGAAGAGATATGATAATCAGCTGTAACTAACCCTGTTGAGCAGAAATAAGCTTTGAAATTCTCACGCACAACGTGACAAAATGCATCCATAAGAGAGGTCTGTTGAAGCCCCAAAACACGGAACATTTAGTTCTACATTTATCTTATGTTCCAGTTAATTGGTGAACACGGTGTGTGTGTGTGGTTTGCTAATATTTGACATGGTCTGCCTTTAGCTTCTATGTATAGCTCAGACAACATAACTGTCCAATGAATATTTAAAACACAGAAGGATGCCCCCGCCTGCTCTGAAAGACATCAACTGGCACATGGCACAAATGCTGCTCTGCTCAAACTAATGAGTAAAAACTACCTTGGAGGTTCCTTTTGAGGCACACAAGGACAAATTCATCAAAACTGTAACCTTCAGTCACTCCACTCAAACAGCCAAGTGCTCTTTCAGGACTGAATTCATCTCTTCAATAAAGACATTACAAAAAACTCCATTTCAGTATGTCAACATTACCGGTATATAGGCTCTGACATATTTGTTCAAGGCTGTTTTAAGCAGGAGTGTAAATTAAACCATGACTGACAAGAGGAAAAGTCAATGTTCAACTGTGGAATTTAGGCTGATGGAAATGCTTGTCTGGCTGGGAACTGTAAGGCTCAGAAAACATGTGAATGGTTGACAGAGAAAACAACAGAACAAGACAAACAAGCTCCAAATAGCTCTAATATTCCCCCTAGTGCACACAGCCAACCACATGTGGATGACACTAAATACATGTGTACCTGCATTACACTGTTTAACCTGTTTTGCCTTGGATTTTGTTTTGTTTTTTTAGTTAACTTCCAAGGGGAGGCACTCCTGGTCACTAGCTGTATGGCCTTCTACAAACATGTGTATTGTCTGTGTAGCATTGGCCTTACTTGCAGCGAGAGGTCACTCTAAATGCAGGTGAGATAAAAACATTACTGATACTGATGTGTCTCAACTAGATTTAGACCCAAACTGTATTTATCAGAATACAGGTTATCATGTCTTAACAGGGACACGCTGTGTGAATCTTACCTCACAACGGAAGGGCTTCTCTCCAGAATGCTGGAGCGAGTGAACTTTTAAAGACATGCTGCGTTTGAACGACTTCCCACACGTCTCACAGGTAAATGGCATGTCCTTAGTGTGAGCTGGGTTTGGGGAAAAGAGAAGGATGAAAGAGAGGAAAACAATACTGAGACTGAACTGCATACATCAGGTAATATATCATAGATAATATCAAGATTTCAAAAAGGATAGCTGTGTATGAAAAGAGAATAATACACTAGTTTATTAATCAATCAGATTTCTTTCTCTGTGAGAGTAAACTGAAGATCTTTGGGTTGTGGACAAAACAAGACAGTTGAGGACGTAACCTTGCGCTTTGGGAAACTTGATTGATTAAACAAGAAAATTATTGATAGATTAATATCTGCAGTTGCAGCCATATTAACAATGTTAACTCTATTAACCCTCAAGTGACAAACTGTGGTAACTTAAATTATTGTTAAGTAAAATAAAATATGTATCTGAACCTACAAACAAAAAAAAGCAGAGGCAGAAAAAACTTTCTTATTACTGCTGTCTGAGAGTCGTGTGGTGGTTCACAAACCAATTATGGTATATTAAGTGATGCAGCACAATAGGAACTGTGGAAAAAAAGGCCTCCACTTACCAACCATGTGCTTACGGACATGAGCCATGGTGTAGAACTTCTTCTCACAGATTTCACATGAGAACTTCTTTTCTGCATAGCCGTGCACAATCTTAATGTGCTCATGCAGCGACCACAGCTTCTTAAAAGACTTGTTGCAGGAAACACACTAAAAAAAGGACACATAGAAGTAGAAACAAAACACATTGAGATTAAGCTTGTTCTTGCAGATAAAATATCATGAGAAACAAAAACCTGAGGGCCATGAGAAAATAAGTTTCATTATACTCCAGCTCCCTCTGCTGGGGAAAAATCACAGGTCTAAAATCCTGAATTCCCTCCGATGATCTTCTGATGACGTTCGAAAGACAAAACAGCTTAGATGCAATTACAGAAGAAAACCATATTTCATCAACGTTAAGTCAGCTTGTTTATGTGATTCCTGATTAAATAATAACACTTGTGAAGTATTAGACCTACTTGGAACACTAATTCACGTTGGATGTAACTAGACACCGATAAATTGCATAAATTACAGAACTATTTATTACACAAACATTCAAATCAGTATAAAATTACAGCTTTAAGTTTGTGTGGATCAATCAGTATCAGCTTTGCACATTTGGGCGCTGTCATTTTTTCTCTGCAAAACTGTACAAATTCTCATCTGGATTCAGGATTATACAACAAAGCATCAGCATTGTTGTTTTGAAGCCATTTTTTTCTGTGTTTGGGGGTTGTTGTCTTGCTGGAAATGGATCCAGGCAGTTCTCTTGGAGGCATACCCACAGTATCACACTGCCACAAACTTATAAAACACCAAAAACCAAAGCATTTATAATATGATGGCCAGGAAGCTTAAGTTTGGTCTCATCATATCAAAGAGACTTCCACTTTGTTTTATGTCTCCCACATGCCTTCTGGCAAACGCTAGCCAAGCTATCATGTGAGCTTTTTTTCTAACAGTGCCTTTTTTCTTTTCCACCACCATAAAACTGGTGAAGTGCCGGAGAAACAGTTGTGTATACACTGTCTCCCATCTCAGTCATGAACCCTGGAGCTCTCTCAGAGCTGCCATAGGTCTGCTGGTACCCACACTAGTGCTTTTATTACACAGACATTCTGTTTTGGAGGACGGCTCGTTGAAGATAGATTTACGCTGTGCCATCGTTTCTTTAAACCAGTTTTTAACATCACCTCAGAGAGATATTCTATCCTTCAATACTTCTTTACTAATTAATTTTGGTATAACTAACCAGTAGTCAAACCTTCCAGATACAGGTATACTGAACCAAACAATCAGAGTAAAAGAGTGTGACTACTTAGGAAGCGTGTTATTTTGTGAGACTTGATTATCTTTTTCTGCTGATCAGTGTATTTCACTGTTGTTAATAAAACATGAATATGCATAAGGAAGTAATTAGTTTTTTATGGACCCTGTATTACAAAACTTGTAAATCACTTTGTGTGTCAAAAGCAGTTGGCAAAAGGTCGGAAGACTTTATCCCACAAACTCAAGATGCAAATCAAGTTCTGCAAAACAGGGAGCTAAATTAAGCTACTCAAAGCAGCCAATGACCCTTGGGTATTAATACACTGAATTAACCTTTTCAGTTTTAGAGAAGTAAAACCAAACTGAACCCACTTATGATACCATCAAAGGCAGCAGATGACAATATATTCTTTTAAGTTTATTTTCTGCAGGTTATCAGTTTAAGTTTGCACTTTAAGTTTGAAATATTAACATAGTAATATGTAGATGTATATTGCATCACAAATTGCTTCGCCCAGAAACAAAATTAACTTTTTACCTCACACTTACACCAGAATCTCATTATTGCTAGTTTTATGAATCAAGTATAATATATAAATTAAGACAGATATATGTGCAATTTGAAATGATTTTACTCAGTAGGCAAAAACAGTTATGCCTGAATATCAGGTGAACACATTCAAGGCACCCAAGATAAATCTAAAAGCAAATTGTTCTTGGCAGCTTCTAAATGTGTATGTATATCAAGATGTTATGAAATAATATGGTGAACACTCAAGAGTAATTAAAGAGATAAGATATGAAACTGGAAGGTTTTGCTTTACCTGGATGTTCTTCTCACAGTCGGTCTGCTGGTGTAAGGCCAGCTCACTCTCCAGGACAAACTTTTTGCCACACTTGTCGCAAATCTGCATTCGCCTGTGTGTGACATTCATGTGCTTCTCCAAGTACCAGCGCGTGTTAAACACTCGGGGGCACTTTTCACACGCCAGCATCTCCTTCTCCTCCACCTCCACTTTCCCGCCTGTCGCCGTGGAACCGGCAGACGACGGCGCTGATCGGGCTGACCTGCGCTTGCTCTTTGGGGGTTCCATGCGCTTCCGCCGCCCCCTGGTGGTCATTCCAGCGGTAGCAGTGCTGAGGGCTGTTCTGAGGCTTTTCCTCCGTGGCTGGCTGGGAGCTGCAGTGCTACTAGCACCCCGACGAGGCCTCTTTGACCTTGTTCTTCGACTCTCAATCTCATCCTCCTCCTCGTCTTCCTCCTCTTCTTCTTCATCGGGACTGTCCTCCTCCTCCTCCTCCTCTTCTTCTTCTTCTTCTTCTTCCTCCTCCTCCTCCTCGTCATCTTCATCACTGCCAGCTCTCTCAGAGTCGTCTGCTGTGGTTCCAGTTTTGCTGTCCCCCTTGGATACATGAAGTGTCTGGTTGTTCAGGTTAACCTCAACAATTATCTGCTCACGCTTGAAGCCCTCCTCCTCCTCCTCCTCCCCATCCTCCTCCTCCTCCCCCTCTTCTTCCTCCTCGTCGTCATCATCTTCAGTGTCGTCAGAGGTGCCGTCATTGCCAGCCTGGGACCCCTGCGTCCCCACCTCCTGTCCTGCTCCTCCCTCTCTGAAATACTGCTGATGTTGCTGTGGAGTCACATGTTGAGTGGGCAATTGACCAATATTCTGATCTCCCATGGATGTCTTGGCTGCCATTTTATTGTCCACTAACACAGAATAAGGCTTACCACCAACCTCCCTCTTATAAAGCTTGCCTGTCAGGTCCAGGTCTGGGTTGGGTGAGTGAAAAAAAGACTGGGACACTGGCACCCTGCGTCCTTCCTCCTGTGACATCCCGCCAAGGCCAGGGACAGAAACCTCTTCCTTGAGGCTCTTGCAGGATTTCATGAAGAGGGAGAGGGAATGGAGGGATGGAGCTGATGGCAAGGCAACAGAAAAGAGTAACTGCAATGGTGCCAAGGTAGACTAGCCTACTCTACAAGGAGGGGCAGGGGATTCCACACCAATCCCCCACCCTCCTTCAACTGAAGAGACAGGAAGGAGGGGATGAGGTGACAGATAGTCAACCTGATTCAAAAAGAGCATCCATGCTGTCCAAGGTAGGAAATGCAGTTGGAAAGACATACAATCTGTTCCAAGTTTTGTTCCATATGCTTAAAAATCAGACTGCAGAATCAAACGCTCAGCGTCTTTGATACTGAACATTTGAAGCTAAATTCCTCTCGAGATCGTATGTAAGGTGTAGGCAGCTGCCAGATTCAGTTTCTCTGAAGGCGTCTGCCCTGCAGGGTGCCGGTGTCTTCAAACTGCAGAGCAGGTAAAGATGAGCTGAATGCCAGACATGGAACTGTAATGATTTCTGTGTATTGTTTGAAGAGCCATTTACAGCGCATTACCTATGAAATCAGAAAGAGAAAAACAGGGAGAAACACAAGATGAGATTAGAAAAGGTGCTCTTCCGCTGTCTCGTGTCGCTACAGAGTCTGAACTGAAACTAAAGCTATATTGTCAAGTTTAACACTGGGCGGCACATTTACCCACAAATGTTTCAGTGTCGTGTGTAGGAGTCAAAACCGCAGTCTTCTTCGCAAATGAATGTGAGCTCAATTTCAAAAGCTGAATATTCTAAATATTTCCAGGCAACAACTGAAATACCTCAATCTAAAATATAATGCAGAGATGGTTTGCTTTCTGGATTGACACATCATAATACATCTTGTCAATTTCAGAGCATATTTATAAGAGATATACAACAATAAACTGTTAGTACTCACTGAGAAATATTATGCATAAATAAAATATGTAAAATATATGTAAAAAAAATTTTTTACATGAGCATTAGAGGAGAAAACCCATGAAACGCTGGATGATAGCTCAATACGTATTGCAATTCAGTGGATGTATTTAGATAGATGCAATCAAAGTACATCACCTACAATCTAAATCTCCAACAGTAAATAAATAATTGCTCTTCACTCAATCATAGTTATGTTTCATATATTTCCAGTGCACCAAGTTTGTGCAATAAATAAAAAGTTATCTGTGCACTTCTGCAAAAAAAGTTCACACCAACATGACGGCAAAACACTGATTAAACAAAAGATTGTTTTTTTTTTAAGCAACACACACCAACTTGCACACACACCCATTGACTGTTAGAGTATAGTGTAACCACAGCTCAGGAGCATGTATTGCAAATTTAACCACAGGAAACTGTATTTCAACTTTTCAATGAAGCCTAAGCACTGCACAGTTTTGGAACCTAAAGTAAAAACATCATGTTTATGCACGTTAAAGATAAAAAAAAAGATAGTATTAAAACAATTCAATCTATTTCCTACGGGACTCGTGGCTTTTATGGCGTTTGTATGTTCTTGACTTTTGCTCGTCGACTATGCTGGGGTGTCCCTGGCTGACAGTTTGTTGACCTCAAACAACCTTACATACAACTTGCCATAATGAGTGCGCACCAGGGCGGTTTGTTCACTAGAAAACCTCCCTGAGCAAGAAACGAAAAACACATTTCCTTTCTTGGAGATGGCAAACATCCTCTCTTCTGTGTCTTCAATGTCTTATGCTTTTATTTTTATGAACAAGCGATACTTCACCATCTACAAAGAAAACATGAATGTGCCAAGTGGGACTTTAATATTCAAACATACCCCTACATGACCCACAATGGGTACTTTGTTCTAGTCTTTAATCTATAGCCATGATTAACATGAAGGGTTTGCATGAGAAAAGAAAAAAGTGTGCAAAGGATGAGATCAAAAGTATCATAAGTGCAGAGCTATGAAATTTTGGCAAGCATGATAAGCTTTTAATAAATACAATTATTGATCACAAAGAAAAGGGCATCCTTTCTTCCCCTGTTGGTGTCTTCATTTTACTAAAGTGGAGTCCTACTTTATTACTGAGGGTTCAATACCAACTCTTATTCAAACTAAACAGAAGTTGCACTTGCTTGAATTAATCAGTAATAAAATTACTTTGTTCACTGATTCATTTATGCGTGTGTGTGTGTGTATCTCAGTTGCCAGTCTACTCTGAATTTAAGTTCAGGTTGTCAATTAACTCTTATAATCTCTCTTCGAAAACCTAAACGGTTTTTCCTGCCACTTCATCTCACTAGACTGTAATAAAAAGCATGCAAGAATGAAGGCAGAGCTAAGTGGAGCTAAATTATGTTTAAGTCAAACATGCATGAATATGTACCTACCGGTTTTGCAAGCTCACATGAAAGTAAAATTTGACTATCCACACATATAGACATACCTGTCTTCCTGTGCATGCTGACTCTGATCCTTTCTGAGAATTGGACAGCAGCTCTGAGAGCATTAATACCACAGGGGGAGGGCAAGCTCTGCACTGACAGAGCAACTCAACTCACATGGCAGTCTTAGACACAAAGCCTAATAGATTATCCTGCGTCTGGATGACAAGAGGAATATAAATTGCATGAGAAACCACTGCATGAACCTGCCCCAGTGGGTTTCTATTCCCTTTCAAGCACATGCATGTTTAAAATAAAAAGGTCTATGGAGTAGGAATATACAACATCTAACTTTAATTTAAAACTAATCAAAAATGCTGAATTCACTGTTCAAACAACGCACATGTGCACACTGTGGTTATGTAACCCATAGAGTAAAATTCTTCCATCCGCTTATCATTATCAGTGATGAGTCATTTCAGAGTTTCACTCACAGTGAAATAATGCAGTCCTTTGATGTGGGAATCAAGTAGAGCGCAAAACTTCTCAATATCACTGGTAATTGGTCTACACAATCACCTTGTCGGATTAGAGGTCAAACCTATGGGAATGATGATCATATGTGCCTTTTTTTTTTTTTTTAAAGATTGGACAGCTTTCAAATATGAACTTTGCACCCTGATGCATACAAAGAGAAAAGTGCATTAATGAGACATCTGACAGCCCATTAAGTAATCCAAAACATGCCCAGAAATCAAAGTTTACTCAACAATAACCACTTCATAGCTTCCCTTAATCACGCTTTAAAGACGCGATGAGAAAGCAAAACTAATTTCCATATAGGGTAAGCCACAAAGCCAAGTCATATACCGGATAGATGCTACTGTGGCTTAACATTTGAATGACAGGATGGGAGCTTTACTGCAAAACGCACTACACAACACTTATACCAACAGCATTAAATGGTGCATGGGCTTGTGACAGTGAAAGAAGATGAGACCTCTGAAGCAGTCAAAATGTGTCACGTTTACCTCTTATTACACCGAGCAGTGCTCCTCAAATCCATGCTCGCTCTCAAGTCTAGACTTTAATGAGCTTTCCCTTTCGCAGCTTGTAGAGGACCGTGTGAGGGTTCACATTCCTCACTCTGTCCAAACTCATAAGACCTTAACCAGCTCACTGTGTGGTGCACTGCAGGGGTGCTCCATGCCTCTGTAGGTATTTGGCCCTAAAGCCCATAATCGGGTCATGGAGCAGTAGCCTACCTAGTGTTTTTGGTCTGGTATAAATCATCTGAGCTATCATAGAAAAAAAGTGGGAGAGTATTATCTCAGCAGCAAGCTCTCCCCATTAAGTTTTGTTATTCTTATCACAACACACACAGAGAGAGAGAGAGAGAGAGACTGTGAAGCCTGACAGCAGCGAGTGTATTGATGTTCACTGGTGGGATATCTCTACTCCAAATAGGGGACAGATAACATGGGAACACTCAACGTGGCTCTTTTGCTTTAAAATCTGATTCGCACTGTAAAAAAAAAAAAACATGAAATACAAAAACGACCAGCAAGCTTTCACTATTTCTGGTAAACGAGGTCACGAAGCGCGAAACCAACATTATACATCTTTTTTTAAATATATTTTGGGGAAGTATGACGAGATTTATAGTGCGGCAGACTTTCCTCTGAACATGTTGATGAGGGGGCGATCTTTGGAGCTACATGACACACAGGACTAAACACTTGCACGACGTAAATAAAAAGGGTTAAAAGACATTAAAAAATAAGGCAACACAGTGCACCGACCAGCAGTTTACACTGTGCAGGCCTGGACAACTTAGGCTACTCAGCTAGCTAGCCACACTCCATAGGTATTAACCTGCATACACATGAACAAGCTAACTTGGCTACATTAGCTCAAGGTGCAGCCATTAGATATTTTAGTGCACACAAGAACAATCGTATCACCATGCACAAGCTTTTAAAAAAAAAACCCCACATACAAGCGTTTGCTGGCATGCATAAGCACACAACAACATAAACGACTTTTTTTTTTTTTTTGGTTGTTGTTGTTATTTAATAAAAATAATAAAAAAAAAACGACCTAAAACCGCCCAGATTGGTCCGCTAGTTAGCTTCAAAGCTAGCAGCAACGTCAGATATTCACCGTTTTAAGCGTTACACTTTAATGTCGATGTAGTTTTGGAGGGGGAAGTGTGACAGTCAGCGGACCCACACGAAGCTACAGCGAAGAGCCGATGTCAGGCTTTTGTTATCAAATCTATCTTTCATTAAATAAAAAATTAAATAAAAATAAAAACGCCTGCTTTCCTAACACACACACACACACAGAGAAGAGAGAGAGAAACTAGCTGTACTGACGAACCCACTCAACTCGACACTGTCACAAAGTCAGTGCTAGCCGAGCTCACGGACGATTCTCAACGGTCGCTCCGGCCACCGGTTACCGGCGACCTGCGTCTCCTCTCCCCGCTTCCTCCACCTCCTCCGACCGGGCAGCTGCCACGCCATGTCACCCCCCCCCCTCCCCCGTTAAGTGCCATTAAAAAACAAACCAGAAGTTATAACGCAACGTTTTTTTTCTGTTGTTGCTGTTTTGTTTTTGTTTCGGGGCTTCTTACCTCCTCCTCCTCCTCCTCCTCCGTCGACAGCGACCTCCGTCTCGCGTTCGTGCAATCAGAGTTGCACAGATTCGGGGTTGCACGCGCACTTCTCTCGCTCGCTCTTCGCGTGGAGAAAAATAAAAAGAGAAGAAATTTAAAAAAAAAAAAAAAAAAAAAAAAGAAATAACGTGTGCGGGGGGGGAGGTTCCTGCGTTTTGATGTGCGTTTTTTTTTTTTTTTGGGGTGGCTTGCGGTTAGATACCTGCGCACCGGTGTCTTCAGCCCCCGCTACGTGGCCCGGCCAAGCTCTCTCGCGCGTACCACCACCGCCGTCCCGCGCTCATCCCAGGCATTCAGGGCCCGCTGTCTGTCTGTCTGTCTGTCTGTCTGTCTGGGCAGGCGCGCGGCAGCGTGTCTGGGTCTCCCCTCCAAAACCAGACAGGGCACAGCGCGCGCGTGCACGTTCAATATCCTTGATTGATGAAATAATAATGAGACCCCGAGGAGCGTTTTATCCTCTCGAAGGAAAGATCTTTAAAGAGTAATGGATTTAAACTATCAGCTCTCGCTCTTTATTATTATTATTATACATTTTCAGTTTTTTTATATGAAATTTTTTGCTTTTGGTCTGGACACACGAGGCGTCCCAGTAAATTACTTTGTGTGACCGTATTTTCCATATTTGAGTGATATATTTTGCTATTATCTGCGACAATGCACAAGAAAAACATATTCGATATAAAACAGCATTTGAAATGTAGTGATGTTAATCTCAACCAAACCCTTTTTTTTTAAATAAAGTAATATCATATGGTTATAAAATATTTAAAAGAACCCCCATCATCAGTTGTAGAGGTTTTCATTTCTTACCAAATAGCCATTACCTATAAAATATATATCAGTAATTACCTTTAACTCATCAAAGATACCAAAGACATAACTATTGCATCCATTAGGAATCATAATGGAGAAACTATTAAGGAATCAACAATGACCAGTGCTCCTCTTACAGCAGTTTCAAAAAGGGGCATGCAATTATGATGCACCCTCCTGTGGTGACTATAATGATTACGCTCACTAGAAAATACTGTACATTCACTTCTGAGGCCTTGAACAACGAAGCATGACCACTGGGAGGTAGAAAGACAATTTTATTGTTAAGTCGAGCCATCTCTCAAACGCAGGGCTTACATTTTTCTCCACGCAAACTCAAGACACAGCGACGACTGTAAAGAACGACGGATCATCCTCTGCTGTCTGACCAGCACATTCCAGTTGATTAGAGGGCGCCAATTTTATTCATGAGGAAATTATTTGCTTGAAAGCAGATAAAGTCCAGACATTAAATCCCTCTGGCAAGTCAGAACACACAAAGAGAATTTAAGTCAAATGAATGACTAAGCTATAGTCGGTTATGCGTGTGAATCCAAAGCAGAAACTTTCATTACAGATTTGAATATACGTAGTTACACAATTTGAAACTCTCTGGCACAACAATATCAGAGCAACTGCATTCATCATCCTCTCTTTTAAAAAAGGAGTCACTTTTCCCTTGATGTTACAATCACTGTTGCTTTCCACACACCCAGTGCTCTTAATCACAATGTAGCAAAGAGAATTTACTGCATTGTCATTTATTTTCAAAACAAAGTACTATTATATATTTATAGGTTACCCTCCACTTCCTCACACATTGGTGAACTTCATAATTATATCCGTTACCGGCCTCTCACTTTGTCTCCCACCATGCTGCTATCAGCAGAGCCCAGTCCAGAGTTGGTTAGAGAAAGAGTGGGAGGAATGTGTGTGAAGTTGGGAGTCCTTTATTGAATCCTCCAACCACCCCTTCTATGGCCCTTTTGAACAGCTGATGACAGTAAGAGTGGGGTAGACATGATGTGAGATGTTATCACTGGGGCAGCTGGAGCAATGTGCCCTGTCCCGAGGGCAGGTAAGTGACGTTGCGGGAGCGGGAAAGCAGTAAGGCGATGTCTTCGGCTGCCTCCAGCTTACGTAGCTCTACCAGACCATCACCAGCCTCCTGTAGGGAGTTGGCGATGAGCAAGGCAGCCTGGGAATCTCCCTCTGCTGAGATGATTGCAGCCTGCTTCTGTTGCTCTGCCTAAAAAAAAAAAAAAAAAAGGTTAAAAAGTAGATTTTGTGAGCTGTGTCAATTCACAACCCTCCACCTTTTCCACACAAAGACTGTAGATACTTTTTCTGAATGTAGAAGTAATATCGGGATGTTAAAAATAGTACCTTTTCTACAACAAATCGGGCCCTTTCAGCTTCCTGCTGGGCCACCTGCTTCATCTCAACAGCCTCTGTGAATTCCTTGCCAAAGGTCAAGTGTGTCTGAAAGAACACAATACCATTGTTTCGTCATGTTAACATTCAACAGAAAAGATTAATTCCACATTGTTTAAAAAAAAAGAAAAGCTTCATACCAGAGAAACGTCATCCAAGATGAGGCCGAAGGTGTTGGCTCTTTCTGTAAGGTCCTCACTAACTTGCCGAGACACAAGCTCTCTCTGGGTGATGAGCTCACCAGCGTCAAACCGAGCCTGTGGAAAAAGAAAAAGTAGCTTATGAGTCCATTTCTAAGCGCACTCCGACTCATAACAAAAACTTTCATCTGTTCATTCGTAATTACTCTTCTTGACTGATACTCACTACTACAGCCTTTAAGACCTCTGTGGTGATGGATGGCAGCACCCTCTCATCATAGTCTTCACCGATACTGGTGAAGATGCGCGGCAGCTGTCCGGTCACCGGCCGGAAGAGGATACGCAATGTGATGTTTACATTCTGCAGATCTGCGGGGGCAAGGATTAAAATGTAACTTACAGCACATAATAGCCTATAAGTAAGAGATTAAAACCTCCTGTGTACAGTAGGTTGTATTTTAATGTAACTTCTGCACAGTTTGTTGACAAAATGCTAACATATACAGCATGGTTACATTAGGATGTTAACTTTGCCAGGTAATTCTTTTCTTTAAGGAAGAAATATGGCATTTCTTAGAGGCTAGCAGGTCAGAGAACCGGTAGAGCCAACTCAGTTTTAAGAGACCAGATTGTGTATGAACAAAAGTGACATTACAGCAGTTCAGAGGATAATGGATGTACCTTTGCTGCCTGTGATGACAGGCACGTTGCGTGGACGGGAACGGCAATCAAAGATGATAGGTTTCTGAACCCAGGGAATGAGGAAGTGGGTCCCTTCACCAACAACAACATCTTGCACTCCTCTGAACCGGTCAAATATCACAGCCCGGTGCCCTGCATCAACTGTAGCAAGGAAGCAGGAATAGTTAAGATTACCTTTATTAATCCCCTCTTTTTTATTTTTACACACATATTTTATATTTTCACACGATGAATTGCACACTCATGCATATGCGGGGCTTGTCATGCAAACATGGAGAGAGATGGTGGAGTGATGGGCTGCCACGTTAGCAGCGCCCCATGAGGAGATTTATTTTTATTTTTAAGAGTTAGTCTCTCTGCCGAAAGGTTTTTTATATGCAGCATTTCTATAGATTATAGCTCTATTTCTATAGATTATAGCTCTATTTCTATAGATTATAGCTCTACAACTGTCGAGTGTTTTTCTTTTTAAACCCAAAACCCATATTGGTTGAAATCACATGAATTATATGCTGAAGAGCTATGCGATCTAACATGGTGGTTATCCAGTTTATTACAGATATATTTTAGGAAAAAACACATTCATCTGTTTGATCAACTTAAGCAGTAAGAAACAAATATAAAAATGCAAAAACAAACGTACGTAACAAGTTACAATAGTTTCAAAAAGACCCTACATGAATAAACTGTGATGAATGCACTAGGAGTTAGTAACAACTAAACTAAAGCTGCATTGTATTGGACTGGAGGATTTCAACATCTGCAATGCATTTCTGCTGCAGTTAAGTATTAAAAACATCTTAAAACAGCTGTAATGACATAATAATATTAATAATAATAATAACTTAATGAGTCAGTCTAGTTAGGGGTTTTTTTTTAGACTTCTTGACTGAGTGCTACAGTGTTCACATCAGGGACATCCCTCATCAGTACAGTAATAAAATGAGGTGAAGTGAAATAACCAGGTTAGGTGTTCAACCGATCAGCACTCACCATTGAAGAGTGCAGAGTTCACAACACCTCCACCAATGGCAAGGGCCAGCCCCAACTTCCCAATAGACTCAAACAGCTTGGCCATGACAGCAATCTATCAGCAGCAAAACAAAAACAAGGTTAAAACAATTAGTCAGCATTACTCCTACGCACTGTAAACCATGTGAGCCTGTCTGAATCCCGTCTACCCAGTAATAGTTGGCCTCGGCCTTGTGCAGAGGGATGCCAAGGCTGTGTTAGCTCCCTGCACTTGCATTAGGTAAGCAGACTGACCGGGAGCACTGAAGCTTAAAGAGGTGTACGAGAGGTTAATGAATGTACGTGTCCGCAAATAAACGGAGATCACATTTAAAAACCCCAACAATGAGCGTGTGTCGGTCACGTTACGCGTGTTTCCTCTGGCTCGTGTTCGCCTCGCCTCCCAACACTTTCTGCTTCTTTAACGTCATTTAACGTCATTTAACGTCATTTAACGACAACAAGTGGGTAAAGAAACGAGCTCAGTTTGCTGTGTATGTGTCGCTACTGCTCCACGGTGAAGTATTTTCAGTGTCACGACACGCGGCGTGTCGTAACTCACCTCGGTTCTCGCTCCGTTGTCTGTGACCTCCACCGGACGCGACGTGCAAACACATGAGATATCTGCTCGACGGCGCATGCGCAGCGCACGTAGCAACGTAGCATCCGATTGGACGAAAAGGGGAGGAGTTCTTCTTCTCTGGCTCGTTGTTGAAGTAGTCAATGTGCTGATGCGTTACTGCCACCTATTGGTGTTAGAGGCTGGTTGGACCCTAGACTGTATAATAGATGCTTGATTCAATAGATAAATAATAAGAGATAAATTAAGTTTGTCACCTATAAAATATTAGGAATAAAATGTGGTTATAAAACATATACACATAATGCAAGGCCTGGAGGACAATTACTATACTAGATATTTATAGTAGTCTTACTATGAAGTAAATGAGGTAAGTTATTTGATCTGTTGTTAAATTGGTCACTCTGTGAGGCTAATCTCAGCCATAATACAAACATTTTGTATTTAGGTCAGGATGGGTTAAATCAGGAATCTTGGAAATTGATATGGCTGGGTATGGTCAGTAGAGCTCCATTACAAAATACTCCATTACAAGGAGAAATCCTGCTTTTAAAATGAAGTTCAGAAGTGCTTAAAGTAGGCTAACAAAAGGAAAGAATAACTCCTGCTGCAGAGATATTATCCAGATAACTGACACATTATTATATATGATCTTATTAATGCAACCATGTGTACATTTGAAGCTGGTTGAACTAGTTTTAACGACTTTATATTCAGTTAGGTAATCCAGTGACTCCCAGTTTAGGGGTTGGACGCCCTCCAAAGGGTCGTGGAACCAGTTTGGTGATCTATAGATATACAGTATGTAAACAGACTAGCTGACGGCACTTGGTCGCCCCCTTGCGCGGACCTGACAAATAACATAATAATTTGTAGTTTCACTTTCCTTCCATTGCTTGAAAAGTGTGACGGTCTTTGCAAGATAGCGAGAAACCAACGGTGGAAGCTCTGCAAGGTCAGTAATCACCACGAATCTTTAAAGATATCCCAGGTATTTGGTGACGGACAGTAACAGCGCCGTGCGCAGAACAGACGATCCGTCGGTGGCGCGTTAAGCAGATTGTCAGTTTAGATTCTTCCGATTTCACTTCCTTGACACTCAGCTCTGCAATGTGGCCTTCCTTGTTCGCTCCACACACTCGTTTTTTTGACATCATGTGTCAATAAACACTCAATATTCTTGCGCACATCGTGCAGCATGGCTGGCAATAAGACTGGAAGAGTTCTCAATCGAACATAATTCATGGTGACTTTCCAATCACAAATCTCTATTGTGAGTGTAGAAAGCAACATGTGGTTATTAGAGGGATGTTTGTTATTCGCAGAATAGTTGAAAACACGATAACAACTAACTGTAGGTGGGACGGAGGAAGAAAAAGAGGAAGGGGCGTTAACTTGACCATCTGTCACAGTATGCACATATTATTTCCCATTTTCAGTTTTGTATGTTACACGAGAGGATTTTAACTAAAAGAAGGGTGGAAACATGTTTTATTTAACAGTGCAGAGCAAAAAATCCCAGTAGTAGGCCTAACAGATTTTAGATGAGCAAATATCAGTCGTAATAGTTGTGCGTAACCTGTCAGTGTTTTAAAGAACCAGCTGTAGAATAATGGGAGACGCCTTAATTAACTTTAGATGGACAATTATGTGCTCAGAATTACCAAAAAAACTCTAATTGGTGATGGCACCTGAAATGGAAGTTTTTGAATTATGTTGATGTAGTGTCCTAGTAACCCCCAATAGAGGGTGTTATATTATCAAATATGTCTCTCTTCCTATTTGCAAGGGTGGGGCCTTTGAATGGTTGCTTGATACTTTAACAGTGACAGCTTCATGAAGGGATTTTGTGTTTTGGGCTTTTTCTCATCACCCTGTTGATGTCCATGCTCACCCTTTTGTGCAGAATTAAGACATTTCTGTGTTGCAGCCACTCTTTTTCTTCCCAGCAGTGATTTTGTTTCTTCCAGCAGATGGCAGAGCCGGGCAGGACTGTAAGGGTGAGCGGTCTGCCCATAGACACAGAGGATAACAGGCTGAAAGACAAGCTATGTATCCACTTCCTGAGATCCAGGAATGGAGGAGGGGAAATAGACTCTGTCACCATTATCAAGGCAACGCCCGTCTCTGCCCTCATCACCTTTGAGGACAGTAGAGGTCAGTAGGGTCAGGATGTGTGCATGTCTGTGCATATGAAGTGTAGGGGAGGGGGATTTCACTGAATACTTAATTGATTTTATTACAGAGACATGTTGCTGTGAAAATACTATTAACTATATTATTCTGTTAACTACATTAACACTGGGGTCTCACAATACAACAATATTGAATAGTAAATATTTAATATTTAAATAATTTTCATTCTAAAGACTCCAAAATTTAGTTGCAATAATTTGCATTGTATTGCACTGTCGGCTGTCACCAGTGATTTACACTGAGCTGGAACGTTGCCATGCAAGTCAGTGGAGTAGCCAATGGTAAAAGAGCTTAGTCAGGATGCCTCACAGACTGAGATTGATTTCCCTCTGGTGAAACCTCTCACACAGTGGCACAGCGAGTTATTCAACAGAGCCGGCACATTCTGGAAGTGGATGGGAAGAACTATAAAGTCACTGTAACTGAGCATCGGGAAAGCCTGGACCCAGACAAGGTATATTCATCTAGAATGTTAGGAAATACTGTATGTCAACAAATGATGAACATACAGTCAAATCAATGAATGTCTCTCTTTTTCCACCATTATAGGTCATCCTAAATTTATCAGCAATGATCGACTACAGCCAGCTTCCTGGGGGAGCAATGGCATTGACAAGCCTCCATAAGAGCTACCCTGATATTCAGATAATCTACGATGCTACTGAGGAATTGTATACATTGCATGGCGCTTATTCCAGAGTCCAGGCAGCCTTGGCACAACTGCTTGACCATCCTGGAGGCAAACAATCAGCAGAAAACAAAGACACAAGTCAACCTGCCACCAGTGGGTCCAAGTCTATTCAGACAGCACCCAAGCCTCATACTCAGGAGTCAGAAAATCAGAGCAGGAAACCTAATAGACAACGAGAACAAAGAGAGAAAGTTCACATTGGTAGGCCTTCTGATGAGTATGAGTCAGGCTCACATAGAGACCTGACACCTGGTGGTTATGGCTGGGATGATACTGGGCAGACAGAGGGTGCAGCCATGCAGCTACCTGGGCATCCTACGGCGTCTGAGGAGGACTTCTTCCTAATCGTGGATGCAGACATGTTCCAGTATTTGCAGAAACACTGCCAAAAGGAATACCAGCGTATCCTAAGTCAGTATGGTGTTGATGTGGTGGATGTGACAAATCACGGGTTGACTACTCTGTTTCTGCAGGTTGCAACAGAAGTGGGGGAGGATGGTCAAGATGAGGAGTGCCTGACTTTGGCCAAAAAGGCAATAAGTAGGCTTTATCAAGAGAATGAAACCAAGATCCGTCGAGCCCAGCTCCCTAAGAGTATCGTGTCCCCCAGGGGTGGACTGCAAAGGGCGATGGAGAACTTAAGTGTCAGATTTCCCAAGCTTCTTATGAACGAAGATGACCAAAATATTTACATTATCGGGAGCAGTATCGATGTGTCTGAGGCCAAACTGTTTCTCCTGGGCCACAATGAAGGGAGGGGAAAAAAAGAAGATGTAGCCAGTCTTTTTAGATTTCCTTCATATGATTCAGGTTCATCAACTCATGCTGATGAGCAGAGAGTCCCCCTCCCCACATCTTCCCCGGTTGATTCTGTGGATATTAGGATAGACCAGCCGTTGAGGTCAAAGGAGGATGAGAGGAGAGCCGATGGAGCCAGAAGGTATAAACTAGCAGCTCGGTTTAAGGATTCTGGGCTGCCTGCATTAGGCAGTCGGCCAACTGACTTCAGCTTACGAGGGCTTTCATCTCCCAGTAGACAAACACGCCGTGGGCCAATGGTAGGGCATGATGTACTGTCAGAAACAGCACAGATTGCTGGTGAAAGAGCCTCCAGAGCATTAGCCCAAAACACCGGAGGGGACATCTTGTTTAAGAGTGGAGATGCCTTGCCTTCAACTGCTTTCATGCAGAATAAAACCTCTTTGAACTCACATTTAACTGACACTCGACCCAAGAGTTTAACATCCCCTGTTAGCACAACTCAGTCCAGCGTGTCAGGAAGTACTCCACTTCCACCTGCTGGGTCTTCCACGTTGAAGCGAGCCAGTAGTTTCTCTGGAACACCTCAGGAGAAGGCCCAAGTTATGGGTCAGAAGAGTCAAGACGACTCTGGAAAGTCCACAGTCAGAACCAGGGCCAGGTCCTCTAGCTTCAGTAACCAAACAGGGAGGGACAAGCAGGAAGTCTATAATGCAGAGATTACAGTTTCCTCTGTGGTGTGGATGCACATAAAAGAAGCCTACAGCACCCGAGTGGATGACCTGACTTCTGATGTCCAGATGAAAGAGAGACGCTCACAGGGTAGTAGTGATTTGACCATCACCTTAAGAGGGGCGAGCTCATCCAAAGTGAGTTCATGTCAGCTGGGTTTACAGAAACTGGTTGCTTCGGTTAGTGCAGACTTCGTTGTGCAGGAACTGCGCTTGTCAGAGCTGGGTATCACTGACAGAGCAGATGAAAACTTACAGGCCTGTTGTGCTGAGGTGCGTAGCCGGTTCAAGAAAGTTACCATTCGGTTTTTAGAGAAGAGATTATTTGTTCTTGGTCCAGAACAGTTGTGTTCTCAGTTAGCTGCTACATTGCGGGAGGTATTTTCTGGAGATTTAGCCCAAATACCTGAACAACAGGTCTTCTCTACCTCCAACTGGAATCCATCCACACTATTACAAACGAATGAGGGTCAAAGTACTAGTCTGCGCAGTAATACTCAGGTGATGCTGCAGAGCCAAACAAGCAAAGCTAATGGGACTGGTAGTAGTCAGGAAAGGAGAACAAACCATAGGAGTGACTCCCGAGAGACAGAGCATGTGAATGGATCTATTAGCCAGCCGTTAGTGAGGAAAGATCCTGTCATTAAGGAGAAGGTGAGAATTGTAAGTACAGTGGAGATGGATGGACAGAAGATGTTTGTCAGTCACTCTAAAACCGGAAGTGATGAAAGTGCAAGACATGTAAATGGTGTTGGGTCAACAACAACCCGGACTGATAAAGACTTGGCCCTTCATATGAAAGAGAGAACCACTCATTCAACCCAAAAGGACACTGCACAGCAAAGACAAACAGATATCCAGGACACCCCGGCAGAATCCAGGTCAAGTCTTGGGGGCCTGGGGTGCATGTGTGTGTGTGGGGAGAATAAGAAGTCGACGATTAGAACTAAATGTGGGGCTAACTTCTGCTCGGAGTGTCTGGAAACTGTACATGTCCAATGCAAGGTTTGCCATGAGACAGAGCCGACACCACGGGGCATCCAGGGCAAAATGAAATACTCTAAAATACACATTAGCGTACCAGGTCATAAGAAAGACTCGGCTATCAAGATCACTTACCTAATTCCTGATGGTATCCAAGAGGTGAGGGGCTTATTTGAAACATATCTGATATCTCTGATCTCTGACTGTTGTATCTGATAGAGGCATTTCACAGAATTTAATGGAGTGCCCATTCATCTTTCCACCTGAAAGACATAACACATAATATGGGCAAAGCAATGGCTACTCAATTGGTGTCTTTTTACTGGTTATTGTACACTAGTTTCAGTGAATCCTTGATATGTTTTTCTAATGTTTTACTTAACACCACTTAACAGAAAATTATATTATTCTGTGTAAAGCAATTACAGAGCACTCATGTACAGCTACAATTTTACCCAATGTCAACTTTGATCAACTTAAGACCTGCAAGAATGGCCTGTAGAGTACTGGAAAATACACTGTGACACTGTAGTGTTGGAAGTTACTGATACTGTTGGTGCTGCTTTAATAACAAGACTTATATATAGAAATAGAAAATGATACCTATGAGACTTTGTTCACGACTGTGGTCATTGCTTTTTCTTACCAGGAGGGTCACCCTTCTCCAGGAAAACCCTTTAAAGGAGGGATGTTTGAAGCCTTCCTTCCTGACTGTGAGAAGGCGAGGAAGCTGCTGCCTAGGCTGGAAAAAGCCTTCGAACAGGGACTCACCTTCACATTGACAAAGAAAGAGACAGGGGCCAGTGTCATCTGGGACTGCATCCCACACAAGACTAGCATACATGGGGGCAAATCAGGGTGAGTGAGGGCAGTGGGAATGTCCAACAGAGCTGAAGGCCATGCTAGTCCATGTATCTGAGATGAACTGTCTTCTTTTTGTCTCTCCCAGGAGTGGTTACCCAGATTCCACTTACTTGACTCGCTTGTCTAATGTCTTGACTTCCTATGGGATTGAGGAGCCACCAGCCGAGTCTTGAGAACAAAAGCAATCTGAGGAGGAGTTCTTATGTAGTTTTATATTTAAAAAAATATTTTATGTGGTTAGAGCCACTTGCACTATATTTGTATTATGATTTGTACCAGGTTATATTTTTATGTTTGAAAATCACAATGTCTGATAATGTATATAGAAACTTTTATTTTTTTAACATTCCCTTTTAACTGTGACAAATGTGACAACCACCATTGTTTTTAATTATTTCCAATAACATTCCTGAACATTTTCTCACAGTTTCATGCACAATATTCTGTTTTGTGTTTATAGTACTGTATAATTACACCTTCTGTACCATCCTGTACCATAGTTTTAGGAATCATGTGGTTTTGGGAAAAAAGGAGGTTATTTGTGGAATATTGGGGAGTAAATAAAACATTTTTTACACTGTCAAAACCTGCGTTGAGAGAATTTTAGAAAGGGCACCGAAATAAAAAAGCACATTTCCTGACGTTTTGTTATGCTTTTTTTATTAGTCCTGGAAAACATGTAAGGCATATGGTAACATTACACACTGAAGCGTTACAAGCTCTAGAGGCCATGTGGACAACATGGCACCACGCAGTAAACCCAGAGTCAAGCACAGAAGCAGCATCAATTCAAAGGGTTTAAAAAACAAAGTTGAGACGAGAAGAGTGTTTGCAACCAGGAAGAAAAAAAGAAAAGAAAAACACAAGAAAGGACAGAGTAGAGGAGAACTCGCTCAGAAATCAACCTGTTGGGTATGCCTTGTAGAAAATTACCAGTGGTGATTGAACACTAAAAGGAAGTGTGTCGTGGGATGGATGTGAAGCGAGTTTCTGAAGCATTCCCAGAGATAGGTTAAGGTGTATCATGAATGTACCAGCTGGCCATGACAATGCCCATGCTGAAGGTGAGGACAGGGAGTCAGGTGGCACAGGGGGCAGTGGATTGGCTTCAGTTGGCAAATTCACGCGACTGGAAGGGCATTCTCCTCCCTCACACCACACCACTACATGACTTCTAAACTACTGAGGAAAGAGAAGATGAGCTGTACATAAACACATGCCTTATTTTCTGGTTGACTACACATGCATCTTAGTACTGTACATGATAAGCCCAGCTAGGATGTACTTTCGTAGCATCTCTGCAATGTTTCTGCGATCTTGCTGCATTGCAATACCTTAAAAATAAATGCGAAGGAAACAATAGCTGCAGGCAGATGTGGCTGTTTGGGTTCTCAGTGTGGATGAGTGAACACAGTGGCTCTGAATTTGGAAATAACCCACTGACAGAGCCTCTCCTTTTGACTTGGAATACTAAAGCTTACATCAAACATGGATGTGTGAAGGAAAATTGGTGTGGAAGTTTGTGCAGTGAACTGTGACACACAGTGAAACAGAAAGATGTTGTGTGTGTTAGTAAATGCTAAATTAAGTGGTTTCTTACATGAAGAAAACTGCTGTTTGGAATGACCTGAGAAACCATATAAAACAAAGAAATTCACCTCAAAACTAAATGATGGGTGTCTGTGAGGGGCTTCAGCTATACAAGACAAGACAGACAGTAGAGTAGCTATTGGAAATACTACACTCATTGTCTTAGTGCATTTTTCAGACCTAAAACTACGAGTGTTGATTAGTAATATCAAATCTAAAACTGCAAATGTTCAGAATTTATTTTTATTTTTTACTTTGAAACACTGTTTTTCTCCTGTGCATCTCTGAGTTGGTAAGTACTCTTGCATAAGTGTCTGGAATGACTGGGAAACCATTTCAAGATGACATACACTGCAGCTTCATCGTGGTGGTGCTCTCAGGCAGCAGGCCATCCGCCCAACTGATTGAGTTCATCTCAAAGGCATCTTAGCCCAAAAGAAGCAAGGGGAAAATGTTAAAAGAAAGAAAAAAAAGATTCTAATCTGTTTTCCACATGCTGATGCATGCATGCAATTTCAAATTCCAGATGTCAAAGTAATGTTTTATTTGCTATGTATGTGTATGGAGAGAGAAAGCAGTGATATGGAGAGGCGTTTTGGCTGGCTGCTGCTGGACTGCGACTGTTGCACCGGCCAAGTGGCTCTGCGGATGCAGCACAGGAAAAGAGGAACGTCTCTAATAATTCTTGAGTGAACTAAGATAGTTGTAAAGCGGAAATGTTGTGTCTGGGGCAGGCGAGGGCTGAGCTATGATCAGCCAATAAGCTGGGGTTTTGCACAGCTGTGTTACACTATTGGCATCCCTGCACAGCTGTGTGAAAACATCTGCTCCCTCACTTGCTATACAAGCCGTTTGGAAATAAACTGAAAGAAACAGAAATCCATAGAGAGGAGAACCATGGAGCTTTGGATTTGGACGGGTTTACAGATTTCCGTGAATCTATATGTCTTTTGGTGGAGTTTTGAACCGTTAATGCACCATGTCCACTTCCTTTTCACTGCGATGCTCATATTGTGGTTGTAAACACTTGGGAGGAATCAACCTGTTGTGGTCGACATGATGTGGTAAAACACAGTGAAAAGGGTGTAAATATGGAGGGAGGCGCCTCGGACTGAGGTAAACTGTGTGCAAGGAGAGAGGCACAGTGCAGGCCTACGCTTGAGCAAGACTGCAACCAATCAAAAACTACAAATTGTGTTAAACCTTTTGTAAACTGCTGCAAAAATTCTGTCAGCACCCGTGAGCATTTGGGATACAGATCTGTCACACTAGGAAAACTCTTGCATTTTCATTTTTCTTCAAGGTTGATGGAAATGCATCCAAAAACAGAATTTTCTTCATATTTTTTATGCACTGTTAATATTCAAAGCATCGACAGAGGAATATACATACAATTTGGCACACATGGTTCGGACCAACAGAAAGACTTTATCACATTTAAAAGGAGTGCAGGTTGGCAGGTCCCCACATAAAGAGTATGAGCTTTGAACTTTAAACCCTTGGATAACAAAACAAACAAACAAACGAAAATATAAAGGTAAATTAAAATAACATATTAAGTAAAACATCATTTTTTTTTTTTTTTACTGAAGCGTTTGTTTCTCACATGGCACTCAGAACAGAAGCACCGTCCACAGGTTCACAAAGGGAGCCCAGCAGATTAGAACAGAACACTAACCAGAGGCTGACAGGACACAGTCACTCCCCACACCAGCGTGGCCGTCGCACTCCAGCCCAGTTCACTCTACCCTGCTCCACATTTTACTTCCCACAGTCAAGGATGGATGAATGCTTTGATTTTAGCTGCCACCCAGGAGAAGTTGGCCCAGGCAGGGACTGGCAAGCTTAAAATGAGGGGACCTTTACATGAATGTGTGTGTTTCTATGTGTGTGTGTGTGTGTGTGTGTGCCACCTGTGCTTTCAGTGAGCTTCAGCAGATACACTGGGAGTGGATGATGGGAAACAGGCTGCAAACCTGGAGCAGAATCAAAGCCTGCGTGGGACTGGAGTGCGACTGCCATGCTTGTAAGTGCATTAAGATCAGCGAGCAGAGTGCAAAATACTAATACCAACTGTCCTCATAACACAGGCCTCTTATCAGACAGGAGAGAGAGAGAGTAAGAAGGGAGAGTTGGGTGGGAGCTACGTAATACTGTAGCAGAGTAGTGTGAGGGGGGGGAAATGTGGCAGGGGTAGGGTGGGTGCTTTTAAAACCTGACAAACGACCTGAGGACACACACACATCTTCACACACAATGGCACACCACACACAGCACATGAGGGAGGCCACTCATGCTAACACAACAACTTTTTTTCATTTTTTTTTTCAAACATTTTGTTTTTCGTTTTTTACAAAGTCACTAGTCACCATCTGAGTCTGAAACATTGAGGCCGGGCTCACGGACAGGCGGGCGGGAGGACGGGCAGGCAGGTAGGTAAATATCTAAGGTTTAAAGTCGATATCCTCCTACATGAAAGATTTAAGTCCACCCAGTGGGATTTTTGATGAAATACTAAGGATTATACTTGAATGGCATTACACCAGTGAGACAAAATTCATACTGGCCATTAGGGGGAGCGGTGCACTGTTTTAACCAGCATACTGTTAATTGCACACATTGTCAATACTCGATTTGAATTTCAGACTGGTTTGAACAAACTGTTTGGTAGTGCAAGACTAAAAGACCTTAAAAACTGCTCCACCTCTTTACTTTATTGCCTAAAATCTCTAATACATATTCCACCTGTTGAAACACTGGTCGACAGCACCGACTGTTGGCAAATATAGAGTTAGGGAGGCAGAAAAGAGAGACACAGGGAGAGGGAGTCAGAGAAACAGACCACAGTGCCTTCTCTGACGAGCCTGACGCCTGTTGCTATGCCGACCATAGAGAGGGAAATGGAAAGAGGAGGGAGAGAGAGAGAGAGAGAGAGAGAGAGAGAGAGAGAGAGAGAGAGAGTAGAGTAGAGAGAAGAAGGGGAGGCGAAGTATGGACGCCAGCTTGAATTGAATTCTCCTCTCTCAGGTCAGGGTGATCGACAGGCCAGCGGTCGCTGTGAAAGGAGCAGAATGCCATGGAATGCCTCGAGGAGGATCAAGGAGGAAGAAAGCCTGATCCTGAGGGAAAAGGACTGGTATTCACCTTCTTAACTTGCTCATTTCAGATGCTTCACTGTCTCAGCATGACAGTGCCTCTTTCATCACATTCAGAGTGTGTATGTTTGTGTGTGTGTGTGTGTGTGTGTGTGTGTGTGTGTGTGTGCATGTGTGTGTATTTGTGGCTTGTTTGAACAGAAACAAATTCTCTCTTAATTGGCACTGCGCACTTCTTGCCAACAGTTGGTCAGCTAGAAAAATCTGTAACTAAGGAGAAGGAAGCTGAGCAATGATTTCTGCCTCCCTATTCAACACTGCACAGAAAGGCTCATTATGGGGGAAATTCATATTCAGGCAAGTGCAAAACTGCTGTCACTGTATTAACTTCGCAGAAATGTTGTGGGAACGCACGCATTACGGAGCCGTTTCCCCTCACGACTGATGAAGAGGGGCACAAGCTAAGGCCGTATAAATGATAACCAGTGTTAGGCCTTTGTTGCATTAACACCATTGTCTGAGCTGTCAAACATCATGATCAAAACCATGATGCAAATATCTCCAGGAGAGGTGGGGTGCATCAGCCAATCACAGGCATCTCTGACTCATCCTCAGTGACATAACTAAGCGTTGGACACTAAGAGAGCAACGTGTGGGTGGGTGTGGTTCTCCGTTTATCTGCCTGTCTTTTGTGCCTGTCTGTGGGTCCGGCCCGTGGATGGGGTGGGGGGTGGAGGTGGTGTGGGAGGCGGGGGGTGTGGGGGGTGTTGGGGGTCGGGGGGACTCAGCACAGTGAGGGGGGAAGAGGAGGTGGCAGGTGGAAGTCAGAGCAGAACAATTTAGCACAGTGGGAGTTGAGGTGCGGAGGGGACATGGGGGTCGCGGGTGGGGCCAGAGTGCGAGCAGGGATTACGGTTGTCAAGGAAACAGTAATTTGCCCCAGGCCTGGACTGTACCCACAATCCTCCACGGCTCTCTTGTCATTCCCAATAGCAAAAATCTTTCGAGTGTTGCAATAAGTGTGGCGCTTACAAGGTGTTAAAAGTGATTGGAATTTTTTTTTTTTTTTGCGTTGAAGGCAAGAAAACGGGATGGGGGGGGGGTGGAGCCAGGCCTGAGTAATCACTGTCATTGAGGACTCGAGAGGGTGAGACGGAGGGGGAGGGATGAAAGATCGACAGTGGTGTGATAATATTGTAATCTGCCCTCCTAACTCCTTCCCATCCTTGCTTACCCTCCGCCCCCACCCTCCCACCCCATCCATCTCCATCTCCATCCTTCCCCCAACCTCACCATCCCACACCATAACCCCTGCTCCCAGGACACAAACTCCCTGCTGGTCTGCTTGACTATCCATCCCTCCCTCTCACTTCTCCTCCTTCTTGACCTCTTCCTTCTTCTCCTCCTCCTTCTTCTCCTCCTTCTTGGGCTCCTCTTTCTTCTTGTCGTCCTTCTTCTCCTCCTTCTTGCCATCGTCCTTCTTCTTGTCATCCTTCTTCTTGTCCTCCTTCTTCTTGTCCTCCTTCTTGTCCTCCTTCTTGGGCTCCTCCTTCTTCTCCTCCTCGGGCATCGGCTCTGTGGTGAGGATCACTTTGCCGATGTTGTTCCTCTCCTGCATCTTTCTCATGGCATCGCCCACCTGGGGGAGGGATAGAAGGAGAAAGACATGATGAAGGAGTGAAGGGTGAAAGGAGGACGAGGAAGATTTTAAATACACTTGTCATTGAGAAAAACCTATTAAGGGTAGTAGCCAGCTTCTCCTGCACCAACACATACCCACAGCAATATGAGCCTCCTCACATTCTGTGCCTCTAATCTTTTGTTTTGATACCACAGTCTGGAAACACATTTTACAGGCTTGTGCGCCTCAAATATCACTTTAATATGCAGTATATGAGAAACTACATTTGTTCAGATGAGACTTTAATAATCTTTGAGGGGAAATGAAATTGTCGCAGCAGCATAAGCTAAGAGGAAAAACAGAGGATAACAGAAGGATAACAAAATAAACGATGCAAATCTGCAAACAGATACTTTCTGTTTTAGAATGTATCAAGTATATAAATATAATGAAATGTTTATGATTATAAATAGGCAAGAAAGTACAAAGCTCTTTTTCTTTTTGTTGCATAATTTTATTTAATATCCCATTGCAACCAAACAACACATTTATTTTAATGAGAAAATGATATCATCTCTTCATTAAAAGGTGTTCGTCGTGCATTTTAAGTGAAGGACAGAAATGAGGGGGGATGAGGCAGATTTCCTGGAGAGTGAATGATGGAGGGTAATGTTGGATGTGAGACCTTGGTTCAATCCTGGACTTGTTTGGATGTCGGTTCTAGTAGGTGCAGTTTAATCGTGGCTCTAATGTCAATTCTTATGTCATAATTGTTGTAAAATGAACTTGTGATGTTTTCTTTTCATTAAGCAGTAGCAGAAATAGGACCAATAAAAGGATTCATTTTCACTCCTTCCTCACTGATGGAAGAGACCACCGCAGATGTAGCAATCAATAAACCACTGCTATCAGATAGTGTTACATCTTAATATTAAAGGATAGGGTCACATTTTCTGAAAACCCTATCCACTGACATGCCCACATATGCAGCTAAACGTTTTTAATCATTGTACAGGTTCTTCCTGTTCATACCGGCTGTAAAGAGATCATTTCCTAACGCGATTCCAATGTAGGTGTTGGGAGACAAAATCCATAGTCTTTGTTCTGGTTCTTGTAGATAATATGAGGCTTCAGCAGTATGCGTTAAAGATACTAAGCAGCTACCTTCCAAAGTTACACGTGGTTTATGTTTTTATCTCTCTATTGCAGGTCATGTCGTTAAGTGAGACAAAGAGGGACTTTTGCTGTAAACCCTGAAAAGAGTTGCGTAAATCAGACGGCTAAAGCATCACATTCATTTCAGCTCAATTTAAGAATGGATTTTTGTGGATTTCCCTCTTCTTACATTGAAATTGCTGTATGAAAAGATTTATTCATAGCAACAATGGACAGGGGGAACAATTTCAGCAACCAAAAACCTTTTCCATTTACATATAGGCATGTGAGTTTTTTCGCATGTTTCGGAGCCACCGTAGTTTCTCCTTTGCACTTGGAAGGGGAGATTTGAGTTGTGATCTGCAACTAGGTGGATGCTACTAAATCCTGCACACTGGACCTTTGAGATAGACTTGGAAAAATGTGAACCTATCCTTTAAAGGCTCTTATTCATTACAGGTTAATTGCCTTTGACACAGCACTTATCCGGTTAAAACTGTGGTAAATTTACAAGTGGCCAATTTGACATCAATCACTGAGATCTTTGTACAGAGTCCAAATTTGATCAAAGTACATTTTCTGTAGCGTGTGAAACAATGAGATTTTTTGTGACATAAAAGCTGAAATTAATGCGTTTACTTCTGAGGACAGACATTCTTGTGTTGACAGCTAATCAGCCAAACCCCCACGGGTGGGAGGTGATGGATCGACCAACTTGGACCCACTGACTGTCAATCATAACACGAGAGGAGAATCCCAGCCAGACCAACCTCACCCTCCTTTTGACCACCGAGCTCTGTCCACTGTCTGTTCCTGCCGCCATCACTTCCCCCTCCCTCCATCCTCCAATCCCCCTCATCGTGCAAAGCAGGCAGACCACCTAACGACCAATGCCACGGCAACAGGGCCATCTCCTAGCAACGTAAAGCCTGGCTGAAACGTGGCCCTGGCGACTCAGACACATGGGAAAGAGGGGGAGTGTGGGAGTTCGAAGTGAAGGGAGGGGGAGGGAGGAGGGGAGATAGGGAGCAACTGGTGTCCTTCAGATGAGGAGCACGCCTCAGCGAAACTAAAAGGGAGGGAGGGCTGAGTCCAGGAATTATATGAATTATCTTCAATGTGAATGAAAGTCACAGTGAGAGCGTCTGAGGCTCTTTTTCGACGACTCCACCCACTTCCACCCTTCACTCTCTAAGATCTGTCAACCTCTGGCTCCCAGGCATCTCGGACTCAAGTGTGCTATTTGCGGCTACAGACATGACCATTATCCTCTAGGGTATCAGTGCAGATGTAGATAATGAAGCAAGGGAAACCACAGGAGGGAGGGATAACGCTAATTTTTAAATATTGCCCAAGAATTCAGATTTTTTTATTGAGTATTTGAGCAAAAATAACAAAAAGTGACAATGGAGGAAGGGCTGTAGTGGATGGAGTCAGGGCGTGGCATTTGTACTCATGTCGTAATAATTGATCACTTATCGAATTAAATATCTCCCAACAGTGTTTTGTCTTTGATGCTACTACAAGCGTCAGTATTTAAAGACGTGCACTTGATACTTTACACGCCGACCTCTTCAAGCCAGACTGAGATATACCTTATTCTCTCCTGTTTTTCCACACTCCTTCCATGTCTCTTTCTCATACATCAGGGCCCCTCCCTAAGACAGACGCACACACTGACTAAAGGATGTCACCATAGCAACAAGAGAGAAAAAGCAAAAAAGATGCACTGTGAGGAGGGAGAAGGAGAGAATACAGCGAGATGGAGAGAGACAGAGAGGGAGTCAATAACCTAAAGACAGAGAGAAAGAGTCTGATATAAAGAGCAGACAGATGGAGAGGCAGAGAAAGAGCGTCAGATGGCGGAGAAAGACAGCGGGTGTTTCTCTCTGGCCACAGTCGCACAGGCCAAAATACTGACCAGCTCCGACTTTGACAACAGAAGATGTCAGCCTCTGACTCCCTCTTTCTCTCGGTGTTTTCACACTCTCTATTCATATCTGTTAGCAGTGTTAATTTTGTCAGCAACAATCTGATTCTGTCTGGCTGAGTGAGTTATGCTCGAGGAGACACAGTGCTTCTTGTGGACAAACTTTGCCTGTTGAATGTTGAGCCTTATTGAATCCGAGCCACACCCAGCTCCTGCAGATCGCACTGCAAAACACATACAGACCCTACTGGCATTCACATAAGTTCTGGGTGACTGGGTTGTAAGCGCATGGCATAAAAATGGATGTAATTCAGGTGTAAATGCATCCCTGTCACAGTGAATCATCTGGACATGCAGACTGAGGTGCACAGGGGGGCTTTTAGTCCCACTAACAAGCAGGCATAAATGGACCTGAAATTCACACACAAAGGCTGTGTGGAGATACAAAAAAAACAGCAGTTCAAATAGTAAAATACAGGTAAAAAAGATATTTTGATCAATTGAATATATGCTGTCAGCATTTTTTATCATGATATATATTGTGATAGATAAAATTTACTGGGCAAGCTACTACATTACATTGCCTGCAATGTCATTGTCAAATATCATCAAAAAAAACAATACATCTTCATATCTCCCAAAACTAATATAAGAAAGACACTGTGAGAGAATGTGGCAACCACTGTTTTGATGGCAAATAGAGAATGCAATCAGTCACACAATAAACAAAAAGTGAGCCAAATTTAGACACAAACCTGCTCAAGGTGCCAAGTAGAGTCAATGCGGGGCTTGATCTTGCCATCCTTGTAGAGATCCAGGACGGTGTTCATGGCCTGGGTGATGAGCTCCATCTCCCCGTCCAGGTAGCCCAGGTGGAAGCCGCACACCGACTTGTTTCCCTGGATCAAGCTGAGCGTGTGGATGGAGAACTGATGGTACCAGTTCTTGGCCACGGCAAGCAGGTTCTTCTTCTGGCCCGCTAGCATGTTAGCCGCACCTGACAGAGAAGGAGGGTAAAATCCCTATAATTTAAATCCCTATAATTGAAATTGCATAACTGATTTACTGGAGGGCTGGTTTATCTTCTACCAAATTTCAAAATTGCCAGAAAATAATAATTTTATATAATCAAGAATTTTGATCATTTGCTGGTTTCTGCTTCTTAAAGTTGTCTGTTTTATGTCATTGTGAATGGAATATCTTTGTTATTTATTTATTTTTGGGGGTTTGGACTGTTGGTTGGAAAAACAAGCAATGAAAACATCATCTTGGGCTTTAGTGGAGTCTCATTTTATCTAATTATATGACATTTTATGGGCCAAAAATAAGAGCCTCATTAATTATTTGGCAACATGTCAAATCAACATTAAGTCCTGCCAGGTGCCTCTACTCATGAGTTCTGGTTTAGATCTTTGCTCCGCCTCTCTTTCTCTGTACACTCACACTCTCACCTACGCCTTCCACCCTGAAAACCTTTTTAGCAGTTTGGCTCTCACTGTCACCACATCCCCTTCTTATCCCCTCCTTCTGTGTTCACACAGCCTCCTATGGTCTCACTGTCTCTCTCCCGGGGGAAACAGGGGACACAAAGCATGCTCTGAGAGAAGAGAGGGACCCAGCCTGCTACATTCAGACACATTCCAGGTTTCGTGTGGATAGAACGCCCATTGTTCCGCCATTGCATACTTCTGATAAGCTGGAAGAGGAGCAGCCAGCACCGAGGGACCGGGAGGGTGGGGTGGGGCTTGGGGGGGGGGGCTTCTGTAGGGGTGAGAGAGGGTGAATGGGCAAGGGTGGGGGGCACCATGCTGGGTAGTGGGTTTTTGTGCAGCATGCAAAGGAAAGGCCCTGTTCTCCATGGATGCCGACCCCGCCCACCGTTGCATGCATGCTGGTTCCAGATTGGCATCGCAACAGAGCAAGGGTAAAGGCCTTCCCACGGATGACACACAGCACACTGAGGACATGGACTCTCTGCAGAGAGGTCACACTGCCCACCAGGAAGCAGCTTTATTCTCTGGCAAGTTATGGGAACCCACAACTATTTCATGTACAGTATTAATTTGCGTATACTCCAGGAGTCACTAAAAATGACGGCAGCTGCTTTTTTCATTTTTGTAATAAAGTGAAGTAATATTATTAATAACGTATAGTTTCAGTAAGAATAAAAATGCATTCAGGAATAGCCTGTTCGTGGTTATTTTTGTCAGCTGCTAGCTTGTGCAGGTAGCAAGCCATGAAGTCATTTTATAAGGTGACCTTACCATGCTGTGCAGCGCTGCCCACGAGCTTGACTAAACACGTTTGGTTTTAGGCATTACATAAGAAGTTCTGGTAAATTTAAAAATGAACAATCTGGAGAAGCTTGGTTGGAGAGATACATATAGCCTCGGGGGAAGCTCTGCGTGAGAAGTCTTTTCCACCGCAGTTACAAGAAGTTTGTTTGTGGAGGTTGAGGCTTCATTTTTATTTGACTTTGGCTCATAAAAGTGGTTCTGAAGCTGATTATTTTGTGTGGAAAATGGCAGTGATTGGTGAAATTGGAAAGCATTCTTCCAGACTGACCATTTTAAGCAAGTCTATTTGCGTTAACTCTTGCCTATTCTTGCCTCTCTGACTCCTGGAGGGGCTGCCTTGTATCCCTAATGATTCAAATATCACTGCTCAGTCTTGGCTCTAAGCTGAAAATAAGTGATGATTTCCCACTACTTACCATAGGTGATAAGTTTGCCCATAGGCTTCAGCAGGTTGTAGGCCTTATGGGTGTCTGATCCTCCGAGAGGGTCCAGTATTATGTCCAGACCTGGAGCAGAAGAGAGAAGAAGGGGACAGTTATCACTGATCTGAATTCAGTCAGAGCAGCCTGCCAAGTCGCCTCAGCAGCCCCCTCCGCATGCCAGAGTTCACTAGGAGTAGCGAGTGTAGCCAAGTTGTGCCATGTTTACACGAAGAGGAACCAATGAGAATGCCAAGAGAGGAGAGGAGGAGAGCGGGTGAGATCTTACTTGTTTTATGTTTTTCATTCTTGTCAGTGATAAGACAAGAGGAATAAAATCTCCCTCCGTCGTTGTCCATTCCAATCATTGGTGGAGAGATTAATAAACCAGCCTCTGAACAGATGGTAAAGAACAACCTAACTCTGAAGATTTCTTTGTGGCTTATTAACGTCTGGCCATGCAGGCTTGGACTTAATGATGTTCCTTTGAGCCTGAGGGGACTCCGCAAATTGGGCTACCCCTCCTTGCTCCGCTAAACCCTGGTTCTATTGATTGTGGGAGGCTCACAGCAGGACTCTGCCTTGACCACAGCACAGATGAATTGACGGAGAGCCAAAGACAGAGGGAAAGGTAGCGAGCAGGGCTGCACATTGATCCAGGCTTCTAATTAGATACATTCTGTCCAAAGTGTCAGTTCTCGCTCTCTTCCTATCTGTCTCTGTAATGTCTATCTGTCTCGCTCCATGCTACAAAGAACAGAGACGGGTTTTAGAGGGGACTATGAAATGAGCCTCCAGCATAATAACAGTCTCCATCCTGCTAGGAACACAGCAGTAGGCGAAAGAAAAAAAAAACAGGAACTGGACGTTATTTCATTTTGCTGAAAAGCAGCATTTTGTGTGGCCCTCTTAGCGAGCCCAGGGCCACATCTACATAAAACTCTGCAGATCCATTATTGATGGTGATGAGAATCCAAACAGTCGCTGCTTAGTGAAACACGTTTGCTTGGTAGGAAACTGTCAGTCCAGAGTACATGGCAGCCAGCTCTTCTGAGAATTGTGACATGAGAAAAAAGTGTATGAAAATGTCTGTAGTTTGTTCAACACTGATCAACGAATGCTGCAGTAGCACAGTATTGCTTTGTGCCACTGGGAATAAATCAATCTGGACTATTTGCTTCATGAAACAATCTCAGTAATAGCATGATTATAGTTCATGTATTTCCAATCCCTGTACAAACAAACTCCAAATTTAGAGCACTTATCCTAGTGCAGATGGCCAAGTTTCTCACCTTTCGGACTGATCTTGCGGACTTCCTCCACATAGTCCTTGGTGCGATAGTCGATGGGATGCGTGACTCCGCCCTCACTGATCGTCTCGTGCTTGCTGGCTGATGCCGTGCCGAACACAGTGACGTCCTTCACTGTCTTGCACAGCTGAGTGGCAGCAATACCCACACCACCTACAGGAAGAGTTTATAAATAGTTATGAAATATACATTTCAGGGCATGACTTGCAATGGATTCTACTGCAAAGACTACTGACAAGGATTCAGATTCAACTGAATATGATTGTTCAAAGCAACACCAACACCTACATAAAACTCAGCTGAACAGAGCAGTTGTCAAAGGCACACAAGAATTCCCATTCCACATGTATAATCTATGGCAGGTAAATGTGATTTGCATTATTTATTGTGCCAGACAAGCCAAGTCAATAACAGCGTGGATGTGTTTTACTCGAGGGTATGTAAAGAGCGCATTAAATACAATCACATTACCCCGACTGGCCTGCAGAGAATAGACACCCACACACACATCCAACTCTGGAGAAAGTAGCCATTGTAGCTCAAATGACACATCTCATTTTTTTGGTTCTCTTATTCAAGACAACCTGTCTAAAATTCCACAGGACAAAAAATATAGCCAAGGTATCTGTTTTGGTAGGAAAGGAGGGCTGGATGACATTCTATCGCAAATTACATAAACACAGATCCTTATAACCGTGCCAGCTGAAATCACAATGTGCTACATTGTCCAAGATAACTTTTAAAGACAAACTGCTGTGAGACTGTGCGTTTCGGTAGATATTTCGGATATCTGTGTTTGTGTTCACTGTATTTGAAAGTGTGTACATAGTTGTGGCAAATGCCTCGGCCAATGTTTGCTTAGGCAGCCAGAGCAAGAAGTAATAGGTTACTGATAAGCAGTGGCTTGTTTGAAATGGAGGCTGACTTGAGGACTTGAACTGAAAGGCATCCATAAAGGTCATCTATGCCTGACCAAGTAAAGAGCACGTCTTATCTGATACCAGAGAATAAAGCAACACAAAGCAACATGTGCATTTACATCCATTTTTAATGGCATAGCTGAGCTGCCAGAATGCCGGACAGGTTTGGATTAAATGAATGATGAAATCATGATTTGTCTGCTTACATAGGCAACCAAACCCAAACATTTAATATGCACACCCAGTAAGATAATCAGAAGGACAGGAAGCAGGCACATGCACGAGAAGGCCTCTGCACATTTGATTAGACTTGTGCAAAAGTAACCAAAGAGGAAGATCTTTTTTTAACCTAGTACATTTTGGATTCTATCACGTGATCAATAAAAAAAATTGTCTTCCTTTATCCATGTAATGAGAAAAAGCACACACACACACACACACACACACACACACACACACACACACACACACACACACACACACACACAACAAGTTGCTGTCCTATAAAAACCATGTCTCTCCAAAATCTCTTTTTACAAGCTCAGGAAAGCAGCGCTGTTTTCAGCTGTGTGACAATGCATTTTAGGAAAATCCATTAGGTTTTTAAATGGTTTATTTAGCTTAAGATGAAGGAGAATTGTCTCAACCCATGAGGGTACACTTAATCCCTCAGTTTATCTGACAAAATCCCCAAGGCCAGATATACAGTAGATGGTTTCCTTGGAAAGCTATGTGCTTCCTGTATAGTCTATTTTGCCTACTCAATGTAACTGGACAAGTAATAGCTTATTTGTTAGTTTAATTTATTTTATGATGTTTGATTATGTATATCTAACAAAAACGCTTTGTCAGAATTATCATGTCCTTATATTTTTTGTATAGGTAGAACATCCGATGACACTGATGCACCTCTGGTCCCTTTAGCTCAGCAGAAAAATTATTCTGAGCCAGTGAACCACTCGAATAGCACAATTTCCTCAATGACATCCTGGCAGCAATATCACATAAAAATAGCACTGACACTGGCCAAAAAAATGCACTGAGATGTCATAACAAGATTAATGACAAATCAAATTATGTATTAATTTCTGACCGCATGAGAATGAAAAAGTTGAGCCTTTTATTTCTAATTTTAAAAAAGTGCTTTGCCACAGAAAATGGTCCCTTAAGGAAAAAAGAATACAACCCCTTCCCTTCCCACAATTTCAGAATACAGACCAAAAACATTTCTGATCTGTGGTTCTCGTCTGAGAGCTTACATCCATGAGAGATGAATAAACGGCTCTGCATTACTATGATCACGCCTGCTGACACAGAGGGGAGAACTGATGAGAAAACAATATCAAGGCTGTTTCTGTTGGATGTGAGTGTTGTTGCGGCTGCGATATAACAGCACCATCTCTCCTTGTCCTCAGTGAGAAGTTTGTGTTGCCAAGGAAACCTCGGCCAAATTGCCGGCAATGACTGAGCAAAGGGAGCCATTTTGTTTCATTGACTGCTCTTCCGTCGGGCATATGAGAGATTCTCACATAAGAGAGTTTGATGGCAACCACAAGTTTTTCCATCAGTTTTTATTTGACAGACTGGGTCATACCTGCCTCTCAGTAGCCACCACTCTTTGGATAGAAAGCCACCTGTATGCATGTGTCAATGTTTTTGAATGTTCAGACAGCTTAAAGAGCAGTAGATTTATGCTATACGGCGAAATGTGATAACAAATGTACCTATCATGTACAGTAAAAGCAAATGTGCATCTGTTTGCCTGTGACACATGTTTGGTGTTTTACACAAGAACATGAGCAAATGTTTATGTGAGGTAGAAGGGAAGTTAAAAGAAAAAAAGAAAAGGTGAGAAAATGTTGAATATGCATTGTCTGAGTGGGGGTTAAGAGCTGTTTTTACTAAATGGCTCTAGTAGCAACCCTCACATACAGGTGTGAAAAAGTGTCCATCAGGATGATGCATCCATTAATCCCACGTACTTACAGCCAGCCACTCACATATTAATATTTAACCAACGCTGCTGTCATAAACACAGTGATTCTCCTTCTGTTTCTGCTTTATGAAGTCAGTGAGAAACAACAGAAGCCTTTATTTTGATCATATTGCTGTCTTTTTAACTTAAAGAAACAAAGAGTTACTTTCCAATCTGACCTTAAACCATTACCTAGATGATACCTAGAACCAAAAATGCATTTTATATAACTTACATGCATTTCTAATCAAAGAAATATGGTGCCCTGGGAGGAAGAAGGTACCTGTTTTTGAATCCCCTGAGAACAAACTCCTGATCTGCCATCACAAGACTGCTGAGCCATGCCAAGAACCCCTCACTGCCCCCCACCTCTCTTCACAAGCACACACACACACACACACACAGTCACACACAGTCACACACATCCATACATACATACACAGATCACAAAGGAGAGAGGAACAGTCCTGCATGGCTACTGCCAGTATCAGCTAATCTTCACAAAAATGCACAGAGATTAAAATATTAACCTTTCATTAACCCAGTGCTTCAGTTCTCAGTGTGTCCTTGCTTTCTTGATTTATAGTTCTCCGTCTATATCTACTTCTTCAGACCATCATCTCTCTCTTAGTAGGGTTAAGTGTGATTTAAAACCATCCACTAACACTTACCCAATGCTCGGGGAAAGCAGCTTGAGCAAATTCTTGCTGCTAATTGCATTTGTTCTCCTCAAGATTCAATTGAATTGTTTACACTTGGAAATTAGGAAACGTCAAAAAGCGTCCACCTATCCATTTTGTTTTTCTCTCTCTGGATAGGACAGGATACACAGTGGGGTTTTGTCTTCCCCTGAATCCTTACATACTCGCATTTTGGCACAAATTGCACTTGGCTTCCATAACATGCCTGTTAGGAGAGAAGAGGAATTTTCCCCAAAACACAGTGGAATCCAGACTGACACTGAGGCCACTGTTATTGCTCCACACCCAGAGTTCAACAGCAGGGGTGGGTGGGGACATCAGAAATGTTTTTCAGATTTATAAAAAAATTAATGGGATGGATATCACGTCTTCCTTGTCCTGATTAATACATCTCTCAATCTACTTTCAAGCTGCGTCCTGACTGACAGCTCATGTTTCTTGTCTAAATAAAAATGATCTCACATCTCATTTGTGTGAGCCAGGCCATAATCTCAGGTATTAGTCGGTGGACGGATGGTGGCCATATGGCTACTGTCAACACCGGCGAGATGAGTGGTCCCTTGTCTCTAAGCTCTGTGTTGTTTTCTTGTGCGATTTCTTCTGCATTTATTTCCACATTTCCTCAAGGACTCTCGTCTTTCTTAACCTATCATTAGCCTGTGGTAGTGGTGGCTGACAAAGAATGAAATACAAACGTGGACCCAAGTATCTCTTCTTACCCAAACTTGCTGTGGCCGTGTTACAACATCAACAAGCTGAACCAAATAAATGAACATTTTATTGCTACTCTGCAGCTCAGAGTTCAGATACGAGCCCCGTAACAGTGATAGGAGCTGTGGTTGGCTGTTTGTGAACGTGTACTTCTGAGGTATTGCTCTGCATTATGTAACCTTGGTGTTTTTCTAGGATGACTGTGTAAGTGTGTGTGTCTGTGTGTCTGTGTGTGTGCGCACTGTGGGCCTGAAGAGCAGTTTAATGTGCTCTCTCTGATGGTGAATTTCTCTCTGTGCAGCATAGAGGAAGCCCATTTTTAGTTACTGGGTGAGCAAATTAAAAAAACATCCTTTGCTGTGTGTGAAGGTGGTCCCTGTGATTTCCTGAGTAAGCAATCACACAATGCTAACCAACACAAACACAGAAACACAGCATGCAAAAACACCGATAATATGTATCAATCAATATGTACTGACACAAAATGTATTTCTAACATAAACCACTTTCCTTCCTCCCATAAACCTGTTTGCAAAACGAAACACAAGCTGGTGCACAGTTGTTATGCTGGAGATTCACACACACACACACACACACACACACACACACACACACACACACACACACACACACACACACACACACACACACACACACACACACAGAAGCAGGTGTCCTGACACAGGTTTCACATACACCTGCGACTGTATGTGGTGGTTAGGGTGGGGGTGGGTTGGGGTCATTTGTCAACGGCTGCAGCAATGAGAGCGCGAGCAAGCGATGTGATTGGTGGGTTAGGTTGGAGGTTGCCCTGGTTTCCCTCTCCTATCAGTGCAGCTGATCTGCCGCCGGCGATGCCAGGCCTGGGGAACACAAAGACGGTTCAACCACGCAGCCCAGACTCCCGCTTAGTGGTCAGACTGAATTAGCATTCTCTAAACTAGGGTAAGACCTCCTGAGCAGACAGACCGGGAGGAGAGGAGAAGAAACCATTTTCAAGGCACATCAGACTTTTATCATGGCTCCCAGGAACAATGGGTCTTTAAAAGTGAGGTATGTAACTACATTTCAGCTAATGCTTAAGTGGCAAGGGACTATGTTTGATGGTAAATAATGAATGAGAGCAATAATCTGTGACAGAGTCCTGGGAGAAATAAGATAAATCTATTTTTCTTTTCCTTATAGCTCACAAGCTTCTTGTAGCCATCCAACCTCAAAAAACCTTTTTGCTTCTAATTTTCAATCCCATCTGCAGTCAGCTGTGCACTGACGGCTCACATGCCCGAGGCCCTGCCTGCAGGTCTGACAGCAGTCATGAAGATCTACACCAGGATCTGGCTCTCATTCACCAAACCCAAGAGATCCAGCCACCTGTTCCACTTTTTTACACATTTACAGTACACTTACAACAACACCACAGTTTTCTAAGAAAGTGGTACAGAGATGTTTAAAGCCAGAAATGCAACTTCCCTTTCAGACACAGCTAATTAGACTTACTGAGTAGTACTGTTCAAGAAGATAAGTCCTGATCATGGTTTGCATAGACAATGTGATGTGACTGACAGCACTACCAAAGCTGAAATGGGTAGGAAATTTAGCAGGTTGAATCATCCACACAAAAGATGAGTAACTGCAGAAAATAGAAAATATCTTGTTGATAAAAAGTCAAATGTTTAAGGTTGTGTACCTAACATTTTAAATAGAAGGGTCACCTATAAATCCCAAGGAGCACTTCTGTAAGAAACTGAAGTCTGTTGTTTGTGCCAGTAACAGTGAGTCAAGATCAGGTATCATAGAAACCTGAGCAATCTGCAGTACCAAATAAACACACTCCCACAAAGTTAAAAAGATTAAAACTGATGTTCATAACATCAGTGTTTAAATATTGATCATGAGGGTATTATTAAAAGAAAACAGGAATTTAAACAGGAATTTACAACAGTAAAAAATACTTCCAGAATCAGCAGCTCAACTCTGTAGATTACTATTAATAAGGACTTAACTCAGCTGTGTCTGCTGTCACCCATCACCCTCAAGGTTGTACTGCACTGACATACAGCAGCTGGAAGCCTCTCACATCAAGTGTTTCCAGATAGTCTTCAGTGTAACCTGATGTAAGTCTGTCCTACACACAGATACCACAGCAAGAAGCAGCTGCATAAGTATGGAAGCCACCATAATTGGCTGGTGGGAAAAATAAAAGTTTTAATAACAGCCGGCTTAAATAGCACAGAGGATATGTGGAATCTAACACACAAACCTCAAACACACTGCTGTGGAACTTTATGAGAAGAGGTGATTGATAACATATGCTATTTAGTAGACCAAAGCACCTTACAGTGCTATTAGTGAGCAGTGTTCTTCAACATTTTGGCAGCGTTGGCGCCAAAATGTCACAAAATCTTGACGCACTGGGGGAAGTGGCTGAGTCCGTGAAGCAAAATCATCAGATACATTGATGACACAGGCTCCTGAAGAACCACCTAATTCATATTATGCATTCCACATCTGCAACACAATGCATGACACTTGACGTTGGCCTGCAGTCACTCGAGAGCTCATAAATAAAACAGAGGTGGACGTCATCGTTGGAAGCAGCAGAGCCCCATATGTATGCAGGAATGTGTAGTGTGGGTGTGGTGGCGGGGTGGCTGGCTAGGGTTCATAAACATTAAGACCAGTTCAGGAAGAGGTCAGAGGAAAGGCTGTTGGCACAGTGGAAGACCCACGAGATACATCCAAATGTCGCTGAACTTCCCCCCCCCCGGCCAAGCCCTCTGGGGAAAACAAAAGGGGAAACGTGCGCACGTTCCCCGATGACGAGGAGACGAGCACAGATATGGAGAGGTCATGCAGAGGGAGCAGAGGTTATGGAGGGCCGGAGGGGGAGGAGGAGAACGGAGGATGCAGATGTGCGGTGCGGTGGAGAAGGGAGGCACGATGGGAGGAAATACAACAAGCTATTGTTTGGAGAGAGAGGACAGGAGCGGACCCACGAGAGAGGCAGCTGAGGACTATTCACCAGAGTTTACTACACACACACACACACACACACACACACACACACACACACACATAAAGGCATGACGGCTGATAGTGTGTAAGCACCAGTCAGGCGTTCTGCACTGGTCACCTGATCGTGATGGGTAAAGGTCAGCCTACTTTTCAGGAAATAATGTTCTTTATGGAGAGCTCTTAATGAGTTGACATTACCTGCAAACACGGAACAATAGAGAGGCAAAAATACAAGAGGATGGATACCCATCATCCCTCTGTAAGGGCCCTCACTATAGAGTTCAACAGCTTATTTGCCATATAGAGCTGTCGTTGTTCAAGATTTACAACAGTAGTATTTAAGACCAACACATGTATGATCATCAATCAGTGTGACCAGCTTTAAAGTTATGTTGTTATTTCTGTTCTGTCAGAAATGTGCTTATTCACTCTGCGTTAGATAAACAGTGATAATACTCTATATACTAGTATGTACTAAAGCCAGCAACCAGTTAGCTTAGCATAAAGACTGGAATCAGATGGAAACAGCTAGCCTGGTTTTATCCAAAAGTAACAAAATCTGCCAACAAGCACCTTAAAAGCTCACTAATTAACACTTTATATCTTATTTATCTCATTTGTTTAATCTGTACAAAAACCAAAGTATGAAAGCCATTTAACAGGAGTTTATGTGCCAGACTATTTCTTGGTCCGAACCAGTAACTTCTTGGATTCTATGCTGGTTGCCTGGCAACTGGTCCTGGTCCTGAGCCAGGAAAGCTGTTTCACCCTGTTTCCAGTCTTTATGCTAAGCTAAGCTAACCAGCTGCTGGCTGTAGCTTCATGAGTACTGTACAGACATGAGAGTGGTATTGATCTTCTCATCTAACTCTCAGCAAGAAAGCAAATGTTTTCCCCAAATGTCTATAACTATAACAATATTATATATTACCTTCAATATTTGCTTTATATTGTAGTTCTGTTTCTCCGTACTACCACTTCTGTCTATCCTGTTAAAGATGATAATGTCATATGAATATTATTAAAATTTCTAAGCATTTAGAATAAATTATCTGTTTAACTTCAGGTTCCAGGGGCTTTAGAGACAAAGTAATCTAAAAGTAATTGAAAAGAGGATGATTGTTTTCCTAATGTGATTAAACCAGTGGATTATATCTTTATCATGAGAATGAACAGGTCAGCCATAAGACAGACCAAGTCAGGATGAACCCCTCAAGCATTTAGTAGAACGATGCTTTGATGAAAAGATTCATGATAGTAGAATAAAATTTATATTTGGCTTCTGTGATAAGAAACCCTATAATCTAATAAGGGCATTCAATAAAAATTACACTAGTTTAAATCACAATTACCAAACCGTATACCCTGTGACTGAGGGTGAAAAACAAATCACTGTCTGTCTTCTGTACCACTGTTACTCCTCAGTTGTGCTAATAGGTCCAGTTAATCTCACGTAAAAGTTTAATATTTTATCAGCGCGCAACATAAACTGATCTAGCAGTGCTGTGCAGGCATGTTCAGCACTTAAAGTCACTGCTTTTTAGTTGGTTATATGACTATTTATGCAATAATGAGTTGCAAAGTCCTGTAAGAGAGCTTGATGAGGTGAAGTAAAGCCATTTCACCACACACTAATACTGTGTGTGGTTAAATGGGATGTTCACTGGAGCTGTGGGCAGGGTCGAGTAGTAACAGAATACTTGTTAATTACTGTTTCATAATCGAAAATACAATACATGCTCTGTATTCTAATGTGTTACTTAGAATTGATTTTGACTCCAAATACTTCTGAAAAAGGAGATAAATTCTTGGAAAACATTTAAAACTGAAACAAGGAATTTTAATTGAGGCAACAGTGGTGGTGTTCCACATTTTCATGTGACGCATTATAGTCAAATAAATGACATCTGAATGGATTAGTTGGTTGCAAACCAGGGAATCTCACAAGGTTTTATCAAGACGATAAGAAAAAACTTTTTTCGTGAAATACGGCAAAGTATTTACTTACTCAGGCCTCTAAAAGATATTCATGGGAGATAATCATAGATAGGAAAATCTCTTTGATCTGCTCACAACTCAGACATACGTGGCCTGAGGATGGGCTGTAAAGAGGGGTTGCAGGTAAATGTAGCTTCACATTAAGCCAATATAACGCCCTTGTAAATGTCAGAAAACATTGAATATGTGCCCCTTAAATCTTCCCAGAGCTCAAGGTGATGTCTAGCAGGAATACATGGTTTAAATCTAAAATACTGCAAAAATAACCAGTTCTAGTATTGGAATACATTTAGTAAATAATATATCCCACCCTGTTTGCAATGTCTCCCTCTCTAATCACATAGCAGACTCAGTAGTGGGACCCCCCCACCCACACTCAGCTACCAGCACCATGTGAGCCATGCACCCCCACAATGCAGGGACGCGGTGTTAAGAGAAGGATGTGCACACCTCTCACCCTGGTAACACCTTCTTTCACAAAGCGTACATCTATCATGTACACCGCTATTAACAACAGCGCTTTAAAAGTGTCAGCAGAGCAGTGTTGTAGAGCATACAGTATGATAATGATTTACACATGCAAAGAATGACAGAGTGCAGTGAAGCAGACTGTTAAGCAAATGTTTTTGTCATAGCCTCAGTAATGTGCTTTTACAATCCTGATGTCCGGACAGCTGGCGAGCCAAGACTGGCAGCCTGCCTGGAGAAACCAGAGACGCCGGCTTGACCAAACCGTCTTCCACAGCATTTCTCCTATAGCAAACATACTCTGCACAGAAAACCTCTGGTGAGATGTTCACAGGGGTGAGTGACATCAGCTTGATGATATGGTGAACGCAAACATTTGGGATTCCTCTGTAGACCACAAGTCCCACAACTATGAATCTGTTAGCCGTCATTCAGCTCTGAGGAAACTGCATAGTTTAATGCTAACTTTACAAATTCATTCATTTTCAGTTTTATTAATACCAAGGGATATATCCACCTGGGCTGGCAGTCTCCCCGTGCTCTCTGACATTTTTTTGTCTCCCAGAGAGAAAACAGGCTCAGGTTTCATTATGTGCTTACTTCTCTTAGCCATCTACACCCACACACTGTCCCAAATGCCGAGGGATCCCATTCTGACGCCCTCTGAACAAAAAGAGTGGGAACGAGAGGAAAAGTGAGAGCTGTACACCAACAGATACCGAGAGAGAAATGGGGAGAGAATCATTTCTTTTGGCTAATGCAATCCCATTCTCTCCAGCTGGCCTTATTGTGTAAACACAGCAAAATCAAATGCTCTCAGGCTTAGTGCATCACACCCAAAAACAGGTGCTTTTACTCCCTATATCCCCATCTTTCTCCCACCCACTCACTCTGACCTCTGACCCTACAGTCCAGGTGGCAGGTGCTCCAGTATCAGTGCAGTCCTAGAGGGTGAAAAACACTGAGCCATTTCTCATACTAATGAACAGTGGGACCTTCTCCAACAGCCATAATTCTTATAGAAAATAAATGCATGAACAGGAGGTGCAGAGAAGGAAGAGGTCTGCTACAGTAAACATTCAAGGCCCTCTCTCAAGCTTTACATCTTTGCATTGAGCCTCTGCAGAGGATTTCAAAATTATTCTCTATAGATACTCAAAAGATTTGTGGTGTAATACTGAATTCATTTATGTGGCTGCTAACAAGAGTTAGCAGAGTTCAGTGCTGGCCTGACACATACTGAGATGAAATTGATTAAATGTGGTTTTCAGTTGATTACAACATATATCTATATTGGATTTTTTAGATACTGTGACAAACAGGGTGAAGCAATGTTTGTCTTAGTTTGTGAATTAAATATTAACCAATGTATGATGAATCCAACCTTTAATGAAGAGTGATGCATCCATTCACAACCTAAGACTGACACAAAATAAAAGGGTTTGTCTTATGAGCATATAGTCTGTTTGCATTTGTCTCCTTACCTGCAGCAGCATGAATGAGGACGCTCTGATTGGGCCGCAGGTTGCCGAAGTCAAACAGCATCATATAGGCAGTGATGTAGTTCACAGGGAGGGCTGCTGCCTCCTCGAAACTCATGCCCTCTGGTATGAGGAAGGTGTGGCTTGCCGGCACTACCGCCACCTCCTGCCACAGCCCGAAGCGGTTCAGCACCATCACCTTATCACCGACCTGGAACAGAAAGCACAGGAAGACCCGTCCTGAGAGGAAGGTAAAGCAAAGGGCTCTCTGTCTTTACCTATTTCCAGTTACTGAAAAGAATGTAACCTGAGCACTACAAGTTGTAACTAAGAGCATGTGAGCAGAGAAGCAAAGAGAAGCTGTTAGCTTATAGTGATGGATAAACAACAGTTGAAAGTAATAGTAGTATAAATGCAAACGTAACCAAGCTCATCTAAACTCTAGTTTATCATCCACTAGTATATCCACGTTTATAGCACCAATAGTTAAAGAATAAGCAGTTGGTGGGTGGTGCTGATGAAGGGGTACTGGAGTTTATCTCACAGGGCTGTCGGAGTACGACTGACAAAAAAGATTGGGAAGCACTGCAGAAATGGAAAAGTAGTGAGAGATTGTTTTCAATTATCCTTTCCATAACACCAAAGCTGGAAGTATCACTACGCCAATTCAGGCTAAATCTTTTCTCCGGGTCAATACTGTTATCTCCAAGGCGAGCATTGCAATGTGCAATGTGGGCAAGATTCGAATATACAGTCAGTTTTTAAAACTATTTTATTAAATTAAAGATAAGTTCTGGTGTATTTTAATAGATTAAGTTCTTCAGCTTGAACAGGATCCACAAGCAGTCCAATACCCCAGGAGGATTCAGTGATGGAGCCCAAAGTGTTCTGGAGCATCCTGCCATCTGCAGCCTCATGGTTTCTCTGCCGCAGTGGGAAGGATGCAAGCAGGAATAGTAAGAGCAGTGGTTTTACTGTTTTGCTCACAACAATGGCAGACCTGCAAACATGCAGCCTCCTTGTCCGCCGAACCTCCAAGAGTTTGCTCTTGAAGAATGCAAGCAAACAAGGAACGCGATAAACCACAGCAGAGTAAGAGTAGTCACCGTATTGACTCTAAGGAAGGAAATAATGGCCTACTTTTTTTCCTTTTGTTTAACAGCTTGCTTCGGGATTGGTGCCAAAGTACGCTAGCTGTTTACCGATCTGTGGCAGGGGTTAGCTGTTTTCATATCCACATCTACAGCTGTGGGTTGTTTGGTTCTTTTAAGTTACAGCATGGAAAGGAAGAAGAAAAGTACTGAAAGATGCTAATGTTATAAATGTGTGGCTTCCAGAGATCCATTTATTTCTATTTATTCAGATTAGCTTAGGTTTGACTGTAATGGACAGAATTGTTTGTGTGATAGAAAAGCATCAGAACCACTATCCTGACGCCACAGACTTCATTCAACGTGCCGCGCGCCACAATCACCATATTGTCTTTTTCTACTCCCACACTATCCTTATCATAGCAGGATCCTGCGAGTCACAACCGTCTCTTTCCAGAAGGATGAGCCACGACGTAAACGTACCCCCGGCGCCTTCACTGACCAATCAGGAGAGCTCACTCGAGGGACACAGGAAACAGAGACGACTGCAGCATTATAACTCTCTTCCTGTTTTCTTCCTCCCCCTTATCCACCCCGCTCGACACAGCTCTCCCTCCCGCCCCGTTTCCATTCTCCTCACTTTTTCTCTTCCCTTCTTTCTCTTTCACTTCCTGACTCCTTTTCCTCTTACAACTTTAGAACATCTTCCTTCCCCTTCTCCTCCAGTCCCTCGTCTCTTCCTGTCTGCGTCTGGGTCTTGTCTTTGACGCTCTCACTTTCCTCACTATTTCTTCATCCTTCACTGTCTTGTTCTGTCCTCACCATCCTCTTTCTTTATTCTTGTGAGGAGCGTCCCGTATCCCCTCTTCCTCATCAGCGAGACAGGACAATGGGGCCCATCTTCTCCCCTGGCCTCTCTCCACTCATCAGAGTCCCTGCCAGATTCTTCCCCATGGCTGAGCATAAGACAAGCTCTCTCCTCCTGGGAACAAACCCTCTCCACCCGGGCCTCTCTAATGGTCTGGAGGGAGCCATGCGCCTCGCTGTCTATCCACTCCAATTAGAGAGATCTCCCTCTCTCTTTTTCTTTTCATATCCGCATCTTTCTGTCTGAGGCAGAGTCATTTGGTTTATTTTCAAACTATACTTTCACTTTTTCACCATGGGCACTTCTCTTTCCCTTTGTTATTCATGCTGACCCGCTCTCACCCATCTCCATCTTCCTCCCAATTTTTTTTTTCTTTCCGATTTGGATTCTTCAAACTCATCAGCCTCGCTGGTTTAATTGGGGGTACAGTGTGGCACAAATCGATAGACGGGGGTGTTCAGGTTTTTACAGGAAACACACACAAATGACTCACACATCGCCTTCAAATGCATCTGCAGCTTTTCTTCCGCGCCCACGTAAAGCATGTGAGTTACTGTCAGTCACATAGAATCTGGGTAGGAACATTCAAGGCCAAGCGAACAAGCCTTGTGACAGTTCTGTTACAACATCTTCACACTGTGACACACCACACACACACACACACACACACACACACACACACATACACTTGCATTTTCTTTCTCAGCCTTTTATGCCAGTGTATCAAATGTACTCACAGTTGGGGTCAGGAGTGCGGGGGCGCTTAACAAAGACACTTCCAGTTAACTGTATATGAATAGACTTAATCAGATGGTGATTCAATTTTGGGGTATGCGGGCCTCCAAGTCAGCTGCTTTGTGGCTTTGAGCTTTGATGATCTCAGCAAAAAAAATTATCAGAGAAGAAAAAAATAAGGATGAACTCAAATTTCTGATGCAGTGTTCCTGAGTCAGGTTGAGGCAAAAGATGAAGGTTAAATGTTAACTCCCATAGGGCCTGCATGGCTCCTGTAGATGTAATTAAAAGGAAACACAATATCTCCCTGGTGTCAGTGTAGGCGTTATTGTGCTTTAACACGGTTTGTATGATGTTAGGATAAAGGCCACGCCCTGCTCACATACAGCTAAATCGGTGACAGGAGGCTCTACATGCTGCTTTTTGCACTTGACTGCACCTCTGATTATGCAAATCAGCATATTATGCTAACAAAGTACCGTTATTCTTCATATTTTTGCTGCAGCTTGATTAATATTAAAAACCTTGACGCAACTCTTCTCTTTCAATTTGAGAAATTTCCAGAATTAATCAAGAAACACCACACAAGCTTGGGGAGAAAAATACAAAACAGAGACATCTGATTTTCTTTCTAAACCAGCAGTTTATGGCAAACTGTCAACAGGCCATGTAGGGTCTGAAGGCAGGCTCTAAATGTTGTGATCGTGGTGGAAAGGACATGTAGGATGAAAGGGCAGGGCAGGGAGGAAGGTATAGATGTCCTGAAAGGAGAGGATGGTAACAAAGGGAGGGACTCACTGACAGCATGATTGACAGCGGAAGAATCAAGAGATTACACAAAAGAAGGAGAGATAGACAGAGGGAGGGAAGGAGGGATGGAGGAAATACCAGAATGACAATGTGGGCCAGAGGGAGGTAATTGAGAACATATGGGTCAGATCCTACCAAAACTCACCGAGGGAGAGCATTAAAAATGAAAAAAAAGCAGGCCAGGAGAAAAAAGTGCTGATGTTTGGTGTCAGGGGAGCTCGTGATTTGTGATATTTCCCCTCTTTCCTCGCTTACTCACTGTTACACTCTTCCCTGCATTCCCTCTTAGGTCATTTCGGGTGAGGGCACTGTAGTCTTACTTCATTCAACTCCATTGTCCCCTTGAGGGATGCTTGTTTTGCAGCCGTTATTGAAATACAATGCGAGGCATGGTGGATAATAAATACATATAAAACAGAAGAGCCAGCAAACAGCAAAACAATAAACAAGCCAAAGACAGGGAGGCTAGAGGGCAACAAGGGTGCAAGTGCTGCCTTTAACATTAACAGATTTGCAAACTTATCAACATTATAGCATCTAGTAGAGAGGAATTTTAATTACATTATATCCAGGGACGGGTGTTTTTCTATACTGGTACCTGAGTTTGGATATCAAATCAATATTTTTTCAATACCTTTGATTAATAAAAACTTGTTTTTTTTTCTCATTTAACAAAAAAGCCAAAGTTCTCAAATGCCTCTTATATATGTTTGATAACGCATGCACTTACATAAAGTTCAGCACTATATATAAAAGCCAGAAAGATCAAATAAAAATCAATCACCCTTAACCACTGATGTTTATGTTGCATTATCGCATTAAATGGAATGAATGTGTGCACAGCTTTTTGTACATTATATGAGGAGCAAACTATCAGACCAGCCCGTTACTGTATGTCTTTGTGTGCACGTGTGTGAGAGAAACACAGATAGATGTGCAGACAGATAGAGCTGCAGTGAGTGATGAGCCTCCCAAAAAGTCTGTGCCATCAGGGTCAGCACATTCCCTCTGAGTTAGCTGCCAAAAGATCTGAGAGATCTCCATCCATTAGGAAGATTGGCTCTTAATTCTATAACCTAAGGGCTGCAAGGGGAGGTGGGAGTGCGAGGCCTTGATGACATGCTGTGTGTTTGTGCATGTGTGTGTAGTGTGTGACCTTTAAATCCAATCTACATTACTGACAATTGGGAAAGAAGCTATAAAGTATTTTAGAAACACAGGGATCTTAACCTTCTGTGATATCTGGCTGCTAGTGGCTGACCTATCACCAGTCTTATTACTCTGCAAACACTCCCCATCCATATGGAGGTACACTTGACAGACATATTTGCCACTCCCAGCCAGATGCACTGATCCTGTACTTGCATCACACATGGTGATCAGCCTGGCGTTATCCACAGACATTAACTGGCTGATGTGAGGAAAATGTGGTGCTCTTACAACAAATAGTGTGAGTCATCTCTGGCTGATGTGTTACATTTTGGTTTTGTAGTTTAATTAACTTACAAAAGGCGTTAACGTGGTGATGCCATGCAGCCATCAGGAGACAGACATATAGGCCTGTGACTCATCACGCAATGTAAGAGAGGGACAAATAAATTCTCTTCAATCGTCACTTCATTCCTCGTGGTTGAACATGAAAGAAAAGTCTAAGATGTTTTTATTATTATGGCTCTTTAATTGGCCCGGCTTCATTGTCTGAGAGGTTTGAACTTTAATCCTGATATATTGATTAATGTTGTGAACACCACAGAGGCGATAGGCTGCGCGTTGACAAAGAGGGCGAGTGATCCTATTTCTCACATCATGCTGTCTGATGCGTCGCGCCTCGCCCTTTCCGCTCGGTGAGTCTGTGCGCCACCGTCGCTCCCGGTAACAAAAGGCGTCGGTGACTCCAGTCTCCGCCACCGGAGTCAAGTCAGCCATATTAATAACTGCAGCATCTGGCCATCGTCTACAAAATAAAATTCCCCTTCCAATTAATATTTTTGCAAACAAACGATATATAAAATTGGAACCGAGGTGCCTTTTTATTGTTTTTCATCCAAAACGTTTGGGCAAGGTGAGCTACAACTGCAGACCTCAGCCTACATGTGTACTGTATATGACCACATTTTGCACCTCCAGCAGCCTACATTATAATTAAACATGTTTTAAATACTCATCATTCCTTCTTGAATTCTGGTTCATGCTTATATTTTCATAATCGCTTCTTTTGCCTCGTTAAAAAAAGGCAAAGGAAACTCTCTGGTGACTGCTTTCATTTTGAAGGCATTGCGGTCTGGTTTCCGGTCTTATTGTAGCTACCTTGACGCAGCTCTCCGCGCCTTGGCACACATCAAAGCGCAGTACAGCGTAGGTGCTGCAAGGGTGTAAAGCATCTCGCGGATTATAATTTGTTTATTTAGACTTTAGACTTACAACACACTAACACGTTGCGTATGAACAGTGAATCCGTCTCCAGACCAGCAACTGTTCTGGTGCACTTTAAGTTGCTCAATCTAAGTGCGCACAGGCAGCGCAATCTGAAAAGCGGGGAGACAAGAGGGGCGACGCCTGCTGCTGGCTTCATTGTACCCAACTCGTGTCATTAACACACTTTGGGCTTCTTCTACAGAGACGAAATACAACAGGAACGCATTGACTAACTAACACTAAGGCTTTTAAGTGCTGTCTCCCTATTACGCACGAGTGAATGAATGGATGGATGAAGCCATGACAGCTTTAATATAAACTATAGGCCGTAATCTATTATTAACCTATTATTATGTTAATTGCCCTCCCCAATAGGCCCTTTACATTAAATTCATAAAGTGATGAAACTGTTTAATACAGAGTACAGCACTGCCACCACTCCCTGAGTAGCGAGCAAAGCCTGACACGCCCATATCCAGATGTAGCTGTTCAGCACCAAAAAACGGAGACAAATATTCATCACTCAGACAATAAAACACACACGGTCAAATCAGACTTCAAGTTGTAAAAAAAAAAAAGCTGAGGGGCACGTGTGCTTACTTTTCTGTCCGTCACTTCTTCCCCCACAGCCTCCACCACCCCGGCGCACTCCATTCCCGGGGTGACCGGTGGGGACGGCAGCCGGTCGTACAGCCCCTGCCGAGCCATCAGGTCCGCGAAGTTCAGCCCGCAAGCCTTGACCCGCACCAGGAGCTCGCCAGCCTTGAGCGCCGGCTTTCCCTTCTTCACCTGCAGCTTCACTTTATCATAGCCCCCGTAGCCGGTGAGCACCAGGGCGCGGTAGGTGAACGTCTCCTCCTCGGGGACCTTCTCGGTGGTCGCCGCAGGGGTAGCCGCTGCCTCGGCAGCAGCAGCAGGTGGGGACTCCGTCTTGGGTGGCTCGTTTTTGGGCTCCTCGGCGGGTTTGGTCTCCTGCTTCTGGTCCACGGCGTTTTGCTGCTGGGCAGGTGCGTCCTCTCCAGACATTGTGCAGGGAGCTGCGAGACAGTGATGAGTCTAGAAAAATGAGTTAGATGATTTTTTTCCCCCACTTCTTGTGCTTCCGTTGCCGTGGGCGGGCTTGTTGTTTTACTTGCCTTGCAAATAAAAGAAAATGCGAGAGTCAGAGCTTCTTTTTCAGCAGTCTTGCATGGAGACACAAACCCCGACAGAGTGGGCTGCTCAGTGGCCAGTGGCTGTCAACGCCGCGCTCTGACAGAGAGAGTGTGAGTGGGACGAGACAGAGGCAGGCTGGAAAACCCGGAGAGCTAATGAAACCCAGGGATTGGCTCGTGTGATTGGATGGGTTTGGCTGCTTGGGTAGGGCTATAAGATAAACCTATATTGCATCAAGCAGAGAGGTGATTTGCAAAAATGTCCATTATAGCTAAAAGGCAAATAAAGCTGAAGCCAACCCAGCAAAACAAAATCTGTTGATTACTGCAAGTCTCACACACATTAAAGTGAAACTATTGTAATATCATAAGAGTATATGCCAAATAAAGAAACACATATTATTACCTCAAGAGACAAAATAAGTCACTATAAACTCAGCACTGTATATTGGTTATTCATTTTTGAGCTGTCAGTAACATGTCTTCAGAATATAGTGCACTTCTGCCCCTCAGATGAGAATAAATAGACACAATTAATGAATTCAGCAAGTATTTGCTTATTTCAGTTTACTGCTGCTTGTTTAACAGTGAGGTTTGTGGTGCTGGAACAGTAGGAGGCAGAGGAAATGTCTGTTTATGCCGCCTATTCTACAGTAGGACTAGCAGGAACTTTGGGCCTGCGTCTGGCTCATTGTTTTAACTTCCCCGCAAAGGCAGCTCAGAAAAATATGAGTTTGTGTTTAGGTCACGCTAGTTTTTGATTAAACGATATAACCTGCTTTGTATGATTCAGTTTCAGTGCAGGCAGCCAGAGCCATAGGGCGGGATGACCTGATGGTCAAAAGCTAGCACACACTGGACAGGGCCACTCCAAATCCAGAGCATTTTTGGAGAAAGTCTTGGTGGCTTGGGTGATACAAACAAATAGTTAAACTTTTGTGGTCATAAATGCAGCTGACAGTGTCTCTTATATTTGTCACACAAAGAAACCAGAGTCTATTCACATTTTCCAGCTCTTCACAGCTGAGAGACCAGCCCAGTGTCCATTCAGAGAGATGTAACCACAGCAGGAGTGGTGAGACACCTTGTGGCCGTAAAGTGCCACTCAGCACTACTGGGTCCAAAGTCAGCAATGTCCCAATCAATATCCCACAGGGGCATAATGATATACGATGCAGGCGTTGATTGATCTGCCGCTTTGACACAGGCAGAATGTTACAACGCAGATTGTCTGTTCTTCCTCACCAACCGCACTGAGCCACTTTGAATACACATCAGTATGCTGTGGGTGCTCACAGAGTGGCTCTTCTCCTCATTAGCTCTGACAGGGCCAGTATGGTAATATACCAGCAAGGCACCGTCAGGAAAATGACTTGGACTGCAGGTTGGAGTCTGAAAAAAGGATTAGAAGAGAAGCATAATGCAAAAGTTTTCAATGTGTTTCACTGTGAAGCCAAGAAGAAAATTTCAGAACATGTTCCAGCAGCTAAAAAGGGTTTGAAAATGAATCCATCACAGGAAATGGCTGTGGTTAAAGGAACACAGGAATAGGACGCAGGAACAGAGATGTACTGCCATGGACACCTGGTGTAGTTTGGAGACTTCCTCTATTGTCTAAGTAGGTTACTGAATGCATAATGTTGCTCAGCGGTGCAATTTGGCCTGGATAAACTACTGTGTCACCGCTGCCAGGCAAATAGACTGAGTCTGCAGGGAGTCTGGACAGTCTCTGAGGATGTGTGTGTCTGAACTACAAACACACAGATATTTTCACTTCCATTAAAACTGCGCAAATACTGGGATTGATAGAAAAATGACTTATGATAAATCATGCAAATCCTACACATGCTGCCTGCAGATGTGAGAAACATTAATACCTTCATGTTCAGTGACTATGGTGACTTACCTGCTTATTACTGAAAGTATTAAGGTGCCGAAATGTATTATTGTTCAATTTATGGTTACCTTCCAACACACAAGTGCTATTCTTTCATGCATTATTACTGCATCCTTGGGCAAGATGCTGAACCTCTTCCAGTGCTGCTGTTTTGCTGAACCAGTGGTCCCCAGTCCCTTTGGCTTATAACTCTTACTGCGTAATGTATACAAGTGTAAAGTTTAAACAAATTGTGCTGTTGCCTTCTCAGATTGTTTCATTTGAATATATTTTAGAGGATTGAAGAATAACTGTGCCGTATTTAGAAAGTCGGAGAATCAACATAATTTATGAGATGCAGGAAAAGAAAATCTATGTCCTGAAAAGTATTTGTGGGTGCCTTAAATGCTTTACTTAAGTAAAAGTAGCAATACCACTGTTTAAAAATGTACTCATACATACTGACATGTTAGTACTGATACATTCAAATATAAGCACTATTAATATGCTGTTCAAGGTTTAGCAGATTCTAATTATTTATTTTTCTGTTGGATAGCTCAAGCAAGTTTAAGTGATTGTATATTTTGTATGTAAAATCTGGTCTAATTAGCCAGAGTAGCCGAAAACATCTAATTTATTTTCTTTTGTTTTTATTTGCATATTTGCTAATTAATTAACAAGTAATTAGTGATTGTATCTGATTACATTTAGCAACCCTTCCAACCCTGGCCTTGCAGCATTAGATTTATTGTCTCATCCCACAAAGATTAGTGTTCGGTTTCAGAGGGTGCCAGAGAATATACAGTATAATCATTATATGCTACTGTCATTTAAAGATTAAAATGCTGAGTTTGACAGAACTTTTGTCCATTTCACAGTAAAGTCTATAGGATCAATCAGCTCTTCCTGGCAAGTTTACAGAAACTGAAAGTCACTGCATACTGGCTCCTTACCAATTCAACCTTTTTACATTTTTCTTCATTTACCCTCCTGTTGACTGTTCTGGCACTGACATGTCTGCTCTATTCATGCATGGGTGTAATGAGTTTATTGGTTAAGTAGCATATCCATCAGAGCATCTCAGCACAAAACCATTCAGCACAGTCATACTAATATACAGGCAGTGGGACTGCAGAACACTACACCCACCTGCTGGCAGATGCAGTGGACTGTGTTGAATAGTCAGCACGAGAATGAGTGCAATCCTCCCACTGTTACTGTAAGCGTTTATGCATTTATGCTCACATGAATGCATTTGTAATCATGCATGTGTGTAACTATGATATGCAAACAGTCTGTTCTGTGGGCATTAAATGGAAAGTGCTTATACGAACACAATGAACTTGAGCCGTGTCCTGAAAAAATGATAAAATATTTGTGTCCACACTGGAGGTCCTGAGCTAAAATATACAAAAGGCTGCACTAGTAATAAATACATACTGCCACCTGCTGTTCTATTGACTCTCTTAGAGTGACTTTAACTCTAAAGGGTTCCCCTAAATATTTCTCTCTCACACACACAAACTAATTTTCCCACTAATGGTGAGTTTGCACAGGTTTTGAGATGTCGACCTCTGAAACTTCTAGCACTCTTTTAATATCTAAGGAAGTCTGAAAAACACAGCAACAGAACTTCTCCAGAAACAAGGATAATCCTCAGAATATGCTGTCAACCATTTTTATACAATTTTAAATTTGCGAAAGAGTCAAGACTGCTCATAGCTCCTGGAACAGTTAACAGAAATCCACAGTAGATGGTCTTCTTGAGGCCTTTTAATCTCAGTGGTGGGAGCACCTACGTATTTGTATTTAAGTACAATTTTGAGGTACTTTTATTTTACTTGAGTATTTCCATTTTATACTACTTTACTTCGACTACATCTCTGAGGGAAATATAGTATTTTTTATTCCATTACATTTATTTGACAGCTATAATTACTTTTCAGATTAAGATTTTACCTTAAAACTGTAGGGTAAGTTTACTTGTTAAAGTTGTTGCAAAACGTTGTTTAGACTAAATTCAATTCAATTCAATTCAATTCAATTTTATTTGTATAGCGCCAATTCATAACAGAAGTTATCTCAGGACACTTTTCAAATAGAGCAGGTCTAGACCGAACTCTTTAACATTAATTACAGAGACCCAACAGTACCACCATGAGCAAGCACTTGGCGACAAGGGCAAGGAAAAACTGCCTGTTAAAAGGCAGAAACCTAGGACAGATCCTCCGGCTCTAGGTGGGTGGTCGTCTGTCTCGACCAGTTGGGGTGAGAGAGAGAGAGAGAGAGAGAGAGAGAGAGAGAGAGAGAGAGAGAGAGAGAGAGAGACAGGAGAGACAGACAGACAGACAGGTGCACAGCAACAACAGTATTGGCAATGGCAGTCAAGCAGGACCATGGCAGGAGGCTCCACCAGGATCCATGAGAACCTGCGAGACGAGAAAGCACAAGAACTCCGGGGAAGAAGTGGAGTTAGTAACATGCATTAATGGGACATGAATGAGTGCATAAAGAGAGAGGAAGGGAGGAGCTCAGTGCACCATGGGAAATCCCCCGATAGTCTAGGCCTATAGCAGCATAACTAAGGGATGGTTCAGGACTCACCTGATCCAGCCCTAACTATAAGCTTTATCAAAGAGGAATGTCTTAAGCCTACTCTTGAATGTGGTGAGGGTGTCTGCCTCCCGAACCACAACTGGAAGCTGGTTCCACAGGAGAGGAGCTTGGTAACTGAAGGCTCTGGCTCCTGTTCTACTTTTAGAGACTATAGGAACCACAAGTAGCCCAGCATTCAGAGAACGTAGTGTTCTAGAGGGGTAATAGGGTACTATGAGCTATTTAAGATATGAAGGGGCCTGACCATGAAGAGCTTTATAGGTGAGGAGGAGGATTTTAAATTCAATTCTACAAATTGAGTTATAAAATAGTCCAGTTTAGTCTAAAAATGACCGTCATCACAGTCAGCCACAACAATAAAATGCTGGTTATGTATTAATTCAGTATGAACAATCTAATAATTCATATATAATAATATCTTCTCATCTTTTTCAGGGGGCATTTTTCTGCAGAACCAGTATTATTATTATTTTTCTTACTTATGGTAGATTTTTGCTAATAATACTCTTGTACTAGATGATAAAACTTCACTAAGCAGGGAGTTTTACAAGTAATTGAGTATTTTTTCATTGTTCTATTAGTACTTTTATTTAGGTAAAGGAGCCGAATCCTTATTCCAATACTGAAAGAGGGTCCCTCCATGCGAAGAAGCAATTGGAATAAAATGTGCATGTCTATTGTATTGGATTGAGATATACTGTCGTCCTGCTTATTGTGCTCTTGCTGTTATCGATTTCCCAATCCATATTATGTGTTTGACTAATAGGTTGCAATGTGATGTAGTATCATTGTTGTCCAGAGGGTGACAGTGTCGGTCTTCAGTGGAGAAAAGATGACTCAACAGGGCTGACCTGTCGTGGCACGTGGTGCCGCGTCATTTAATTATCTCATTCAAAAAACCAATAACTGCTCAGCGGGGCACTTCCGAGGAATATCAAGTAAATGAAAGGCGAAGAGACCCATAAAGACAGCGCAGTCAACTCTAACTACTTAATTTGATGGACTATTTTATCTATGTACGCTGCATTTATTGTATATCCATTAAGAGGTCATGCTGGCACTAAATCAAGAAGCTTAGTGTGCATGCACTCTGCACAGTGTTTATGCTGCTTTCCAGTAAAACAGTAATGAGGAAAAATAGGTCTTTAGTCTGTTATCATCATAAGGCTAACAAACTCCACTGTCAACAAATAGATAATGAGATCATTTAGCTAATTAAGGAGAATTTAAATGCTTTTTCCATGCATCATATTCTTAAATATCAGCCCCACTACGGAGCAATGTATCACAGCATGCAAGAAATCACCACCTTACAACTTTATCTTGAAAAGAAAGAATTATTCATCTGTTCAGTGAATAAATCAAACCTCGGATCCCTAAGAACCGAAGTCACTAATTTGAACAAGAAATCTAGAGTGCATTGCTGAGTTGTTTCTGAACAGAAATTACACAAAACAGAAAAAGAAAATGATAAAATATCAGTTAAATCGTGTATCTCTCTGCTTTTATGGAGCGCAGCCACTGACAAGTTCCTTATGGGAATATAATAGCCTGCAGTGCCAATCGTCTCAATGGGCTCTAATGAGATCTTGTGATAATAACTATTATTAATTAACTTACATTCTATAATACTATTATAGTGCCACTGTAGACCTGATGGGAGGTAAAATATTAACTGTGACAAAAGAGCTTTATCATATTATAAGTCACGTTCTTAAAGGCAATTTCAAGAGCCAATATTATTTGCAGGGACACAATATGAGGCAATCATGTCATTCTGATGTTCTCAAAGTTCCGAAAACCAATGTAATATAGATACTAGGGATCAAGAGGCAGTGTCCATAGACTCTGAGATTCCCGCTGATACAGTCATTACTTTAGTAATATCATTGAGATATTAAAAGGATACCAACGGCGGCAAAAACAAATAGGATAAGGTCACCATAGCAGACCCTTTATTTCCCACAAGAGCTGTCCATTACAGTTGAGTGATAGAGACTCAGACGTGAATATTAGGAAGGCGTGGCCAGTAATCAAAGTACCAGTTTCCAGGGAGGGCTGTGTGCGCCCTTTCAGTAGCCGACCAGTCAAACGGAGCCTGTCAGCGGGACCAGAGAGCCGAGGACAGGAGGAGCTGGATAAAGCGCACCAGGGTCGGCGCATGTATTCAAGTATCTGCCTCATTTTTCTTTCCCGTCTTCGATTCCGCTGCACCTCTTAACGGATGCTGAATGCAACCCATCCCCGCGTCAACAACACACCTCTGACGGACAGAAAACCATGGACAGTCTAGGCAGCCGCTGTAAAATTGTGGTGGTCGGGGACACGCAGTGTGGGAAAACGGCACTCCTGCACGTTTTTGCCAAGGACTGCTATCCAGAGGTAGGTCTATCAAAAGTCTCAACTTATTCTTTTTTAATTTGAAGAGAAATGAGAGTGAGAAGCACTGGCGTCAAAATGTAATATGGAACAGGTCAACTTCAGCACTTGTTCAGCAGGTTACATCCACCTGCTTGAAGACAGAAATGTTAATACAAGAAAGAGAGAAGGTGTAGAGGGAACTGTAAGGAACGCCTGTAAAATCACTGTAATAGTCCTCTAACGTCTAAATGGACTTTTATTGTGTCTGCAGAAGTGCCCATAAAACTTTAAGGCGTTGTCTTCATCTGCTTTAATATCACTATATTTCTGAAACACCCCTGAAGGGACACTTTGCTGTGAAATGAGTCTGCTGTTTTATTTGTCTGCTGCATCATTTCAGATATGTGATATTCCCATTAGTCTACTCTTCTGAAGTCCGTGGCTGTGTAAACACAGGCTTATCTTGTGCCTCTTAACTGAATAACTAAAATGCATCCTTTTATTTTCAGAACTACGTGCCCACAGTGTTTGAAAACTACACAGCCAGTTTTGAGATAGACAAGCACCGGATTGAGCTGAATATGTGGGACACGTCAGGTAAGACAATTTCATATCTCTCTCTGCACCGTCTCTGAAAGGCTGACATCAAATCAATCCAGTCCCAGCCCTGCCATGGTGCCGGTCCCTGGCTGCGACCGTGGGAGGACTGACTCCCTTTTCCAACTTTTCCAGCAGTCATCTCTTTGACAAATTGCTTTGACCTTGCCAACATCATATGGATGTCTTTTTGTTTTTTAAGTTTTATTTTATTTTTGTAGCTTGGAATATGTGCTATTTATTCTTGTTGTCTTTGCTGGAAACTTGTTGGTGCCAGCCATGTCTCTCGGTGCCTTGTGTTTGCATTCCTTCCTGTGCTGTCCATCGTGTGTGGCAGGCTCTTCCCATGCTCTGGCCGAGGGTCAGGCGACCGGGGGGGGGGGCGCGTGGATAATTGAGACAGGATGTGCCTAAAGTGACCAGTAACTGCCCTTGTTTGACTGATATAGTAGTTTGCTGACATGTCGATTTAATATTGGGCCAGATGTTTGACATGTCATATAGACAGTCAACTCTCATTTTCAGTTTTATTTCTTTTGCCAGTTTTATTGAGACATTTGTTATAGAATCAATAATATAGAGCGAGTAATGTTTGCAGCGTTTACACAGCTGGCCACCACACCTACCTGTTCTGATCCTGAAAGATATTCATTCAACAATGTTTCAACCGAAAGTTTTAGTGATCTTGTAAATGTTGTTTCAGGAGATTTTCCACACTGAATAAAATTCTCAAGGTATTAAAAACGTCACATTTAAACATGTTGATAATTACTCTCAGAATAACAGCTACTGTTGACGTCAGTGTGAAAAACTGTTGCTCCACAAAAAGGAATTCATGTGAGCAGCATTGTTGTGACATCAGGAGGGGACTTTCAAGCAAATCATCCTCGCTTTGTCTGGTGGATGACTTCTCATGTGATTCAGCATATGAATATGCTTCCTGCTGGGGAGGTAGTTGTTGCCACCAGGCAGCCAGTTGCATCAGTGAGAAAGCCATGCTCTACTTTCATCCCAGTTTTGTCAGCATGGACGGGCTTACTGCTCTGAGGCACCCTGAGATCTACATCTTATCTTAGTCATCTCAGGCTGCGGGCTCCTGTCAGCAATCTGACCAGTGACAAGACTGGCCAAGTCAGAGGACTGAATATGAAATCCTCCCAGGGGGAATTCCTCCTTTTTACCATAAACATTCCCAAACCTAAAAACTATCTTCCGGGAGAGATGATGGGAGTATTTTTATGTTACATGATCAGTCAGAGAAAGAATGTTGTTTTTCCTTGGACCTCATGGTGACCCGGAGAGTAAATCAGCTTGAGCCTGCCAGTCAGGGGTCGGGGTCCTCTGGGGCCCGGGGGCGCAACTTAGAAGAGTTCCTTATCTCTGGCTGTAAGAGCCTAATGATGTAGTGGGAATGTTGTGCTTCTGTCCATCTTTAAAACCCTAAACCACCTTTGGCAGTGTTAGTCTTTAATCTTCAGCCAGGAGCCGCCCACCCCACAACAAACATGACGTCACCCAACCCACAGGGCAAATGTGTGTTTGTGTGTTTGGTAAGCGTGTGTGTGTGTGTGTGTGTGTGTGTGTGTGTGTGTGTTCAGAGGTCCTTGTGTGGTGTGCCATTATTCACTGATTCACAGCAAACACAGATGTTCATATTTTCTCTCAACAAGAAAAATAATTGGCTCACACTTGGATGAAAAAGGCTTTCATCTGAAGAAAATAGCATGTCTCCCCTCATTCCCTTTTTCAGAGTATGATTTTTTTTATTGCTTCACCCCCTCACGTTCTTCAGCTCCCCTTTTCTAGCTCTGTAGAAACAGCAGCACCAGTTTAGTGTGCAGGCTCTTAGGCATGGTCACACACATCATTTATAACAGAGACATTTAAGACTGAAATCAATTTATTTCACTGGAATCGCTGCAATTAGTGGATTTACTCACGGAGGTGAAGTAACATGTTAAACTTTGGTAAACTTTGATCTTTGAATTCACTCTGTGGGCCACTTGCAGACCGTCTTGACAATGCTGACCTTTGAGGGAACGGAGAACCGTAAAGTCCAAAAAGGAAGAACCTATCATGGTGGCTGTGTGCCAACGAGGAGCGATGCCAACGGAGATTTCTTCTTTGTATCCACTTTACCTTTAACAATACGAGGCACAAGCAACATTGCCGTCCTCAGTACAAGTAGATCACAGAGCTTCCAGTACCTGCTATTTTGGGAAGACAAATGAATTGTGCTGTGCCACTTTCTGGTGGCTACAGGCTACAGTTCACTGGACAGTTTCATTTCAGACATTTGCATCAGTCAATCCTCCACTTCCGAAGCCACAACGTAGAGATACAGCTGTTGTTTTTTTTGTTTGTTTTTTGACAACCAAGCTTTCAGCTTCTTCAGATAAAGTATTGTCTCCCTTTTAATTGCTGGTAAAGTCTGCCTGCTGTGGTCTGGCTCCGTTCACAAAGCATTATTGATCGCCATCCGAGGCGAGGCTATTTAAACAGCTTGCGTCTCGCCTGGTTCACATTTCTCCGGCATGGTTAGATGTGTATTGCCATTTAAAATGCTCTCAGCATTCGTTGTTGTAGCATGAAAGTCGACCATTGATTAGCTTGGTCTCATTAATTCCGGTTCTTCCACAAGGTCTAGTCCTTTCAGGATGGGTGAGAACAGGGGTGAGCTGTTTGTCTAATTGAGGTCATTACTGTGTGTGAATGTATGTCTGTGCATGTGTGTTTGTGTTGCAGCTCTAAATGAATGGGTATTTTAAAAAGACATAAGACAAAAACATGGAGGTCTCATGGCTTCTTGGAACCAGAGGGCAACTTTCAGCTGTGCTTTGTATTCTTCCCTGCATTTAGCTTCAGACCATCTGGAGAATTAAATCAATTAGAAAGTGATTAAATGGAATTCCAGCGAGAAAAAGGACTGTATCTGTGTGTATTTATGTTACAGGAGTGAGCAGCCACATGGTGATGGAAGGTGTAGTCTGTTTCACCATTGCATGTGTCTTATATCTTAATTGACTTATAAAGCAACTCAAGCTGTTAAGCAGTGAAAATGTCAATGTGGCTTGTTGATAACTTGTCTGAGGGCCATTAGTGATTACTGTCAACGGGCCCATTGGTAGTCAGCCAGTCTGGGTTTTTTACAGAGCCTGAGGCATGAATGCACTCTTCCTGTCTTCCCAATATGGTAAAGGGTGCCTGGGAAAGATTCCCTCTAGCTCTGGCCTCAGACTAATACCCTACGAAGAGGTGTGCGTACTGTTTCTTCCAAGTCCAAGTCATGACAGGCTGGGTTTCCCCCAACTTCCTACAGCAGTACACTCACGTCTCTTACTGTTTCTCTTCTCTGCTGCCTCTCTCATGCCTGACCTGATTCTCACATGAAGGCTGGAACTCTTACATTCTGTTCAGTCATGCTGGAGTGTGCTTTTAAGTGGCAATCCACAGGAATCTTGTTTGTCTTTCGTCTTTTGCTGACATATCTTTGCTACTAATCGCTCACGCTGTGGTGTTTTTTCCACTGTACTTCCCAGAATCACTTGTCATTCAAACCATGTGTCCCTCACGCTTATCCTGAGAAGTTCTTTCAGTGAAACGTTGAGTTTCTGTGGAGTCTTTTGGCCTGATCGGTAATTTTGATTATCACCTTATTGTTGCCACCCAGTTCATTCTTGTTTCTTTCCAAACAAAGTGCTGTTGCCACTGCTGGGAACATGAAACGCATCACTCGCTGTGCAGTGGAGGATTTTTCCTGCAATAGACCTGCCTGACACTGGGGGTTCACAACAACAAATATAAAAGCTTTCATGAACTGGCTACAGTTTGAAGCACTATTGTGCTGCACAGTCAGTGACAGAGAGCAGAAAAACACGCATTTATCTGAAAATGTCACAGATTATTACTCTTTATGAGATTCTTAAGATTTTTTTTTAAATAGAATTACCACTCACATGAATTTCAGAGCATTATTCTCTATGAGTCTTCCTCTGTTAAAGTCATGTTTAATGTTTTTTTAATGGCTCATTTCTTATGACAAAGATGTCTTGTGTTTTCACAGTCAGAGGTGTGATTGTTTTTGACTTGAAAGGCGATAACAAGACACTGAAAGAGCGTAACACCACTCCCAGCGCCGGCGTTCGCTCAGTCACAGTCTGGCTGTCTTCCTCCTCTCATACCGACTTTCCAACATTCCTGGTGTCCTTATGCTCTTTAAACTCCACATTCTCCGCGCGCTGGACCAGTAGGGCACCCAGAGGCCTGTAAAAACACGCTGAGTTCAGTGGGCTTTCTGTTCCTCAACACCTTCTGCTTGATTAATCTTTAATGGAGAATGAGTGAACTACAACCACAACGCAGAGCAGAAATAAAATCGACCCCCCCCCTCCCCCACCCCCCCATGCCCTCAAACCTACAGCTCACTGGAGCCAGAGGATGCTCAGAAAGTGCTATCAGACCTGAGTAACTAGCATGCTGATCACAGGAGATAACATTATCTTAGCTCTTGGCTATAAAGTACAGTCTGTTGGCCTCTGTGAATCACTACTGTAATGTTAGACTCAATGTTAAATGATTAAGAACAAAGATTCTCATGTTCCTTCTCTGTTCTTTCACAATTTGAGAATGAGGAGCTGTTTAGGTGATTGCAACCCGCTGGAAAGGCAACGGCATAGACACAGACAGTAAATATACCTTTTGTTTATTTTTGTCAGCATGCTGAAGGGAGGATGACGACATCCTTTCAACTGTTATTCACAAGCCTGAATGTTTGCACCGAGACTAAGCCCTGGAAGTTGTTCCTCCTCTTTGCCTAACCAGCCCAGGGCAATAACTGCCTAAACTAAACCAGTTTTGATGATGCATAACAGGCTGGAAGGCACTCCCCTGCACTGGGGGAGAACGCCTGCATGACAGTTTCGGGTAATGAGTAAACAGAAGGTAGTGCAAGCTTGGTGAAATACTGTAACTTATAATAACTGTTTGTGCCCTCGTAATTAAACAAACACTGAAGAAGTTTCGCCTTACCGACCAGTTCATACAGGTCCTGTAATGTAATAGTAACAATTTCTCAGATCCCAAGGTGACATCTTTAAATTGGTTGTTTGGTCCGATCAAAAGTCCAAAACCCAAATATGTTCAGTTTTTAATAATATAAACAAGAAAAAAGCAGCAAATTCTTACATTTGGGAAGATGGAAATAGTGACATGAATCAGTTATTAAAACTGAATCATTGATTTACTAATCAATTAATTGACTGATTGTCTGCAGCATGTGTTCTTATGTAGTCATATGTACAATTGCTATCCCACCATTACTGTATCACAGAGGACAAATTAATATATTGTAAAGCATTTTAGGGCTTATTGTTGCACATTTTCTCTCATAATATTGAAGGTGCTGCTCATGCTGTTTTTGGCCGCACTAGCGATATGGCTCTATGGATGGCCGTGCTGGTCTTTTGGTCAGCAGTTCCACCACTTTGGTCCCGACTGAAATATCTCAACAACTGCTGAATGGATTGCCATGTAATATTGTACAGGCCCAGAAGATGAATCCTAATGACTTTGGTGATCCTTTGACGTTAAGCATTTAGCTCAAAGCACGGCTGTGCCTGAGTACAGCCTCTCAGAACCACTAGTATGGCTGCATAGACTCAACAAACATGTCAGGTATAGCATGTATTGTGTTTGTGAAAAGAACCCACTTTACAAACTTAATGGATTCCATTTTCAATTTGGTGGTTGAAGTGTGAGCACAAGAACAGCTCAACACTGATTAGAGTTTGTAATAATGCTCGACCTGGGACTGCCACTTTGGATCTTTGCAAGGGTTGTAAATAAACTTTAGCCTTTGTGCCAGCTCTCCAATCTCCATAGACAGTTACTGGAATGCCTGTGAAGGTATTTTTGGATATAGGGGGTACCGTTCTGTCCTCCTCGGTCTCATAAGCTTAACAGAAGAATCACAGAGAATATATGCTGGCTCCTCCTTGACTCTCATCCCCCTGGCGTCAGTTTTGGGATGAGCCTGCAGCCTCTCTGGCAGGCTGAACCTGATAATCCCAGGGATTACAGTTAATGGTTGGAGCCCACAAAGACGTTTTACATATTAGAAATCAAACTGCAAGCGCTGTGTGTGGCGAAGTAGTTCTACAGCCTTTGTGTGTCACTGTACCGTGAATTGTGCACACCCCATCACATTTTATAGCCGAGGACAGCAGTGGCTTCTGAACTGATCACTTCCATGAGGAGCCTAAAAATGTGAAGAACTTCCTTTAATTGATTTTAATTATTTGATATTCACTCACTAATGCATGCAAATAAATACAACTAAAAAATGTAAATGTAGTGACCATTTGCTTTACTTAAACAACCACTGAGAGGCTGTTGAGAGCCCTAAATGTCCAGATTTTGTAATAAACAATTACTAAAATGTATTTTACAGCTCATGAAACATAATTGCTCCTTAGTCGCACATGAATGCATAAAACTAGAATGTCATCTATAGAAATATGCATGCATACCTCATATTGTAAATAACTATAATTATTTTGGCATTACAAGAACAAATCCCCTCTGTATTCCAGTCATTCCCTTCTTCCTCTTTTCCTCTTTGCAAATGGTCTCCAGCTCTAAACTTCTTGAATAATGATGGCCTCATACACAGTGCTGCACTTCATTGCACCCTGACTCTCTGAGTGGGTTTGGGTGACATTATGGAAACTCAGGAGGGCAGCCGGCAGTCCTGGCTGCTGGGCTGGATGTCTTGGTCCTTGAGCAGGCAAGCAGCTGTGCTCCATCCCTGGAGCTCAGCACTCCGTGAATCATAATCTTAGACCATTACGCAAAGGGGTCATACAGTTGAAGAGGAAATGGCTGCCCATATGTTAGTACAATGCCTCTTTCAGGAAATCAAGTTCGTAAGAATTTCAGATAACTCGCAGTTTGTTCAAATTAATCAAAACACTATGCAATTGTATGACACCACACGGGAAACATAATGTAAAGACTACGCTAAAGGATGAGACATTCGCTCTTACCACACCAATGGGCCACATATCCATATATTCTTGCATATAAAATGTGCTATCATATTGGTGATGGCATTTATAGTAGCAGTCAGACAAGGCTGCTCCGTCTGTGGTGCCACCGCTACGCAGCCTCACTCGGGTGTTGTCACAATTGTCCCCTGAGGACAGCTTTGCTCGCCAGTGTCCACCATTTTAGTAGTAAACAACATAACATTACTAGTATAGTTTACTGACAAGGTCAAAATGGCATGTCATAGGTCAAGCTTATAGTGGAGAGCCCTCTGCTGGATCACAAGGCAAACTACTTGAAGCGGTCTGTTGCGCTGATTGACTGTACATTGGAAATTTTGAAACCGACTATTACCCTTTGAAAATGAATCCCCTTCGAACAAATTTCAATAAAAGAGTGACAGGCCTCCCATATGTTACGTTAGCTGTGAAGGAAGATGAAGAAACAAAGGAAGGAACAGTTGAAGTGCATTGAGAGCATAACCTTTCTGGAGGTGGATTGTCAGTTATCTTTTTCTGTGGGCTATTGATTTATCCTCAACTCTTTCCTTGTCCCTTGTCGATGTTCTCTGATAGCCCATTACTCAAGGCGGTTGCTGAAGCGCCGCGTTGAGGTCACCAGCAGTCAGGGGCCGTGTTAAGCAGGAGGTGGGCAGAAGTGCTGCATGAAAGCCAGCCAGCCAGGCACACTGACAGGAACACACAGGCTGTAATTACCGCAGAGAATATCTGCTCTCCTCAGTGACACAGTGAAACACACACACACCCTCGCACACACAGACACCTCTACTCACACACAGAAGTGCAGCCCGACACCTGCAACACACAGCCATGTACCCACCGTTCTTCCCGTTTTTACATGCATACAAAATGTTCTGAGCATCCCACATGTCCACTAGCCCATAAACAATAAAACAAGCACTTCTTGGTGGCCCCAGAGGATACAGCTTCCCAGTCCTTCTTATCTCTTATCTCTATCGGAGGAGCCTGCACATGTGACCATGGATACAGCTATGAGCTGAGAGCCACCACACATTCCTTCACCACATCTCAGCCCCCATGCACTGTCAGCTTAATGCTGAGCACCAGGCAAAAGTGTATAATCTGCTTAAATAGCATGTCCGCTGCTGAGCGGCACTGCACACTGCTGATAGGCGGTATATGGCTTGTACTTAGTTAATGTGGCAATGGAATAATCAGAGTGATAAGTTATTAGGGAATGAACATTAACTGGACTGAATTAAAAGTCTTTTGGTATGTTGTGAAGAAAAAGGGCACTTAGGGCTTTTGATGAGCTCACACTGACTCAGATTACAAGCCCTGTCTTAAGCCTTGCCATGCCGCGCTTCTAACAGAGGAGGATGGAGCTATTATAATAACTGACATAAAAGGATAAAATAAATGAAGTTCTAAAACTGTTTTGTTGGCAGGCTTTAAAGATGACAGGAATACAAAGGAACACATATTAGAATAAAATGTAATTAATAATAGGGAGGCACAATAGTGAACTTTTTACTATTATTTAATATGATCTGATATAATTTTCTGGGTCAATTTTGCCATTACATTTATATCATATCTGTCATGTTAACTAAACTTATTTACAGGATGTATATACATGATCCACTTTTATGTTGTGTTTTTCTATGTTGTAAATTAAACTTAGGAAAATAAAAAATCCTTAAAAGACATCAGTGTGTAGGATTCAGTGGCATCTAGAGGTGAAGTTGCAGATTGCAACCATTTGAATACAACTCAGCCTTCCAAACGTGGAGGAGAAACTACGATGACCGTGAAACTTCTGAAAGACACAAAAGGCCCAATCTAGATCCAGTATTTGGCTTGTCCATTCTGGGCTACTGTAGAAACATGGCGGTTCAACATGGCGGACTCTGTGGAAGAGGACCCACTCCCTCTGTATTTCCAGTAGGTTCTCTGTAGGTTCATTGGCTATGAGTGACCCCTTTCACATTATCACGTAATTCCAAAATGATAATGATAAAAATAATGGTTATAGCTACTTTAACTGATTGATTGTAAAGTGAAGGACAGATGGTTACAAATGTCTATGTGTAATGGATACATGTAAGTGCATGTATACGTGTGTGTGGGCATGTGTGTGATTGAGTGTGTTAGTGTATGGAAATTCCAACAGCTCTGACCCCTGACCTCTCCTATTGTTACTCAGCTGACCAGAGGCGTAATGGGGGCTGATGAGGGGCGCTCGGATGGGAGCAGGGGCACAATAAGGCTGGAAAGTGCAGCAGCTGCTTCAACCAATAGGCAAACAGATTGGGGGAGTGAAGAGCTGAAGTGAGTAAAAGCATGGGAGGCGTGGGGGGTGCTGCCTTTAGAGCATGTTATAAGAGCTGCAAGTGTTCACTAGATTGAAAACTGGGAAAGGGGACAGAAGGAGTAGACAGAAGGAGAAGGGTACATCTGTGCTTTTCCCACCCCCACCCACCAACCCACCCTCTCAGGCTTTTTGTTGTGAGTAAGGTTTGTTGGGGGCACCCTTGGGACCTGACCCACTGTGGTCCTTGGGGATGAAGAGACACAAACACCAACTGTGTCACACTTTTAAACCACAGCAGCACTCTTGTTACATGCTAAACTCTGAGCTGCATATGGCCATATAAATAATCCTGTAGGCGATTTAATGCAGTGTTTTTGTCTATTGTATTAGGCGATGGAGGAGGCATCCTTTAATTGTGTGACCACAGTCTTCATTGACCTGAAGTAACATGATCTATGGCACGATGCAAAGGAAAAAGGAGTCTATTGAAATAGTAGGAAGTTATTGATCCTAAATGGAGTTACTTCAAGGGCACATGGACTTGACCAGATGTACTGGGAGCTTTCTCACTTAACCACTCAAGTGTAAGTTTGTTTTAAAATGAAAAAAAGAGCATAAAAAATAACCACCAATTTAATACTGGCTTATTTTCTGGTTCTGCTTTGAGCAATCTGACCTAGACACAACATACAGTTTACTGTGATATTCTCTTCTGTACTTTACATACATTTAAAGTTTATTATTAATATTTATATTAATAATATATATTAATATATATTCATATTTTTACTTATCAAAGCCTCCACTCCCATACATTATTTTGTGCTTTATTAAGTTATGTTATGTATTCACATATATATATTCTGAAATGTGCCATACTGTATAAGGACTACTTTTATTTTTGGTACTTTAAGTATATTTAGTTTCTGATATATGCTAATACCATTTTGGATGACTTGTAACAGAGTACATTTACACTGTGCTATTGCTACTTTTACCTACCTAAAAGGTCTGACTTCTTCCATTGCTGGTGATTACAGTACACATTATGTTGTCCCAGCACTGTTCATGTGTTTGGAAAATTGACTTGACAACAAGAGAAAAGACACAAACTAATGCACCCTGGCACTGAACCAGGCATTTGTTCTACAGCAGCAGCAGCAGCAGCAGCAGTGAATGCCTCAGTCATCCAGTCAGACAGGAAACCCACCCAGGGAAATGTGGCTCTGTGTGTTTTTTCCCTGTCCACTCCCTCTCCTCAGTGCAACAGAACCCGATGCAGCTCCAGCTTTGATCAACCCACTTCAAACAGCCACACTGACTGGTTCTGCTGCTCCCAAAGCTAACACTCAGTCCCTCTGGCCCTACATCTCCACGGGAGCAAAACCCTCTCAGCATCCGTCTGCAACCCATCCGAGTGTAAGGGGATACAGGGAGAGAGGCCGTCTTTCACCTCCATCCTTCACCGCCCCCCACCTGCACCTCGCTCACACACACTCGGCATCCCATCATTTATGGATGACTTTATTTATAAACAAGATCCAATGTGCTCTCTTTTTCGCTGCTGCTGCTTTTGTGGAAGTGAAATTGCTCTTCAAGTAGTGCCATGTCTCCCTATTGGCCTCCCCGGGGGGTTGCAGAATGGGCTGGGGGATAGATAGCACCATGATAGGGATGTGTTTGGATGGTTATTCACTGGAGGTAGTGAAGCCGATGGAGCAGAGGATGTCCTTTTCCACTCACAAGTTTTTTCTGTCATATGCCTGTGTAGCTGCTGTCGGAATATTCTCACTCCTTATTTCATATCAGACAGACAGCTGCGGACAGAGAAACTGCAGTCGGTGTTATTACAAGTTTTAATGAAAATCCTCGAGCTGGAGTACAAGTTTCGAAAGGAGAGAGTATGAGATTTAAAGATGTGTAGGAGTGGAAATAAAAGATGTGATCTCTGCTGTTTTACAGGTGAAAGAGATGAATTTGAATACTTGTGTGTGTGTGTGTGTGTGTGTGTGTGTGTGTGTGTGTGTGTGTGTGTGTGTGTGTGAGGTGATGGTAGTCTTTGAGGAGGCTGGAAGCTTTTCAGAGCAGAATTCATTATGGCATGGCAATCACCAATACTAGAATTAGAGTGGATGTCAGATGTTGGCAGCAATCGTTTTGGCGTATTCTCAAAGACTGTTGAAAATACTGCTGTAAAACAAATACAATACTCAGTGCAGCTTGATGTTTTTCAATTATTAGTAGCCTTGCCAAATGGAGGCACTGTTAATGAGCTGCAGGCTCAGAGAACCAAAGACATTACAGTTTTAGCCAAACATTTTCACACCATCAGATTTAAACATTGGTTAACTGAGAGTTGATTATAGCAACTATGTGCAGGAAAATTACTTATTTTGGCGCCACCTTTTAATAGCTTTGAGAATATCACAGTGGGAGATGGCGGTGCAAACCCAGGTTGAATCTGGCGTGTGCATGATCTGCCAGACATGTCAATGCACTTGCTTGTATGTGTTTGTTCAACTCAGTGCTTTGCCGGATGACGTTGCATTGCATTGTGGCTTTTAACGTTTTTGTCTTTTTTTGCTGGAGCCTTCCACATCGGCACAATGGCCTAATTCATCATATAGAAGTCTGATCATTTTAAGTTAAGGTATATGGTTATGTAGGTAAAGTTACACTATTATTATCATGACGTGTGCACACTGCAGCGATCAAATTTCGTGCTATATTTTGGTCACAAAATCACCATTTTGCCTGTTTAGGCATGTTAATTGACCCAGGCCTCCTTTCATCTGGATGTCCCTGTAAAGCAGTCGCTGCTCCATTCCCAGGGACAGAGTTCTCAAGGCCAATCTGATGAGCTTTTAAGGAGTGAAACTGGATATTTCCATCCAGCCTCCTTTCTCTGAAATCTTCTGCTTTTACATGTTCAGGTTGAGCAACCAGACAAAAACAAATAAAGCAAAAAGACTGTGTTAGTAATATCAGATCCAGCTGGGGTGCAACACTGATTGGTTTGAGCTGTAAAAGAGGTTGTGCAAAGAACAAATAATCTTCAAGTCAGCATCTGGCGCTCCTGAACTAGCTCTTGACTGTTTTTTTTGTAACTGTTATTTGGTGGATCTTATCCAAACAGTCTGCTGCTTTGACGAGACTCAACGGTTCTGGAGGCGCAGAGCTTGAGGAAACACAGAAACAGATAAAAACATGTTCTACGTGTGCTCCTTTTACACAGCCAGCAGTCATTCACAGCTACTTGACTTCCTCACACAAACAAACGCTGGGTAGTGTTTGTATTTTAACATCTAAACACATCTCCAAGGAATTAAGAGTGTAGGGGTGCACCAATGTGGACCACACCAAATCTGAAGTCATGTTTAAAAACAAGAGGAGAAAACTTAAGCAGAGACATGATAGATGTTGTTTTTAAAGCAAGGCAGGTAATATATAAATCGACAGGAAGTGAGCAACAAAAGAAGCATAGTTATCTTTTAAAGCAAAGCGTCACGAACCAGAGCCTTAGACAGACACAGAGATCAAACAACAGGAGATGAAATGCATAGCTATTTCTCTGGTGGGATGAGAGTGCATGTGTCTGTGTGTGTGATTATGAAAGAGGGGCTGCGGGTGAGGAGACACTGAAAGCGGACACACTACATCACCATACCCCTGGGGCGAGCAGGAGACAGACCGTAATGCTGCTCTGTCCCCTGCTTGTGCTGTCAGCGCTGTGGCCAGCCCCGCTTTTCAACCTGCGTTTGGACGACAGACACAGGCATTACCTCCTTGGCAGCGGAGCTCAGAGCAGATCAGTGGAAGGTGCTCAACGCCCTTCAAAGGCTGCACTTCCTCCGGAGGGAAAGCGCAGGGGCTTTGATCAATATCCCCTGTGTGAAGGCTGCAGACATGGAAGGTTAATGGCCATTTAACCCAGTGTCACCTCCACTGTCCTGACTGTGTGCTAATGCCTTTGAAAACTTGACACAGCCATCTCTATTACAGATCAACAGCTTTATCTCTCTGTGTGTGTGTGTGTGTGTGTGTGTGTGTGTGTGTGTGTGTGTGTGTGTGTGAGATATCCAATTGTATAGCTATAGGTCAAACTGCATGAGCAAAGATATAAGACCGATGATATAAACCCCAGTCCAGAGTGCAGGCCAGCTGAGGCTTCATTACAGGCGTTTTAATGATTTTTCACTCATAGATTCACTGACTCAAGACTGTGCCAGATAGCGCATGTTTAAATCAAAGCTATGTTTGTGTCATTTATTTCTACATATTGCGCACATATTCCATGTGATGGTGTAATCTGAAAGTTGGAATTGCAATATTACCTTCCAGGTTTAACATTTCAGACATACAGTATAGCGCCTATATCACTGGTAGACGAAGTTAGATCACAAGAGAAGTCAATCTTTACTCTACTGCCCACCCATGTCTCTCTGTTTGCTACTTGGTTGAACAATGCACATTTCTTTGCCTCAGAAGAAATAATGAATGACTGGAAAAATGTTGGATATGAACAAGAGTGATAGGTTCACATTTTGAAGAAGATGAGTGTATAGTGAATACAATATAAAAAGTCCATCTTTGTAATCATCAAGTGATTGATACGTTTTCTTTCTGTCCCTGAGATTCTTCTTTCTTTCTTTTTTGAAAAATGAAATAGCCCCATGTTGTGTTTCATGCATCAAGATTTAACATAAGTGTTTGATATACTCTCATTTGTCCTTTGCATTGCACATTGTACTGTTTGCCCATGATTGCACTTATACCATATGTTGTTTTTAGAATTTTGTGAATGACTGAAACAATCTAGATATAATGTGATCTAATTAGGTTCCAATTAGTGAGCTTTTGCTTTAGGTGGTGCTGGGTGAATTTTATTACCTGCACACAGTCAGGCTAGCTGTTTCCCCTTGTGTCTAGTCTTTGCCAAGCTAACACCAGCTGCCTCTAACTCTGGGTAAGAAAGCAAACAAGCGTATTTTCCCAAAATGTTGAACTATTCTTTTAAACTGCATCACAATGCAATTGTAACACTGACCACAATTAATGCCGACCTTAATCTTCACTGTAAATGGATTATACACCTCATACAAGCGCCCAGTAACTGATTTTCATAACATATGGAAGTGAAAAGGGAACAAATGGCTTCCTGGAACAGTATGAAAATCATAGTATAATGCAAGTATACATTGTATGGAGCTTAAACGTGCAGACACACTGGTATGGTGAGTATATGAGTCCTCCTGGGACCCCACTCTTCCAGGTAGATTGGAGTGTAAGTTCAAAATTTCTTCCAAGGTCAATGGGTCCATATGGGGTGGAGTGTATTCTGGATGTGGGACTGTAAAAGAAAGTTTTACTTCAGGCTTGTATTCACATAATAGAACACATGCTGTCTTGGTCAGCAGAGTGGTACACTGGGTCAAAGAAACTGCACCTCCTCTCGAAGGATGTCTTGGCAGCAGTGTGTTTATCTCTGTTCGAGTAAGAACCCTGACTGAGGGGAAACCTTAACAGTTCACAGCGCAGACCAGACCTTGAGCAATGAAAAGTCTGCCTAACCTCTGAAAGGATGGAGCACCAACCCTCTTCTTCTCTACTTTTAGTCACCTCTGATCATCAATGCACCGGAGTCATTAGCCTCCGTGATCCCCTCGCTCTCCTGCTCTCTTCTTCTTTACTTCCTTTCAGGGCCTCACAATGAAGCCATTTGCATCCCTCCAGGTTGCTACGATACTCGGCCACCCCAACTTGAAATGTTTTGCCTTAGCTTTGAAGGTGGATTTCAAGAGGAAAACAGCTGCAGGAGAAGAAAACAGACGCAGTGTATGTGGTGCTGAATGTGCTGTGCTTTCTAAGGTTGCAGCTAACTCAATCAGACTAACTGTTTTCGTTTATTTGGAGACATTTGAGAGGGTGTTTGCTTTCTTATACCCCGCCTTTGTTTGTGTGCATGGGTGTTTTTCAGAGTGTCTATATGGCCTAATGAGGCTGTTAGTTGCTGTTGACTCCCTGCCATATGTGCATGAACACATCAGAGAGCCTCGAGGCAAAGACTATTCTTTTCCCCTCACTCATAATGGCTTGCTTTTTAGCTGCGTCTGCAATGAGCGTGCAACAAACTGAGAGAGAAAGAGAAAATTCCTGCTGTGATGGTACAGATTAATGCACTGAAGACTGTAAGGCTTTGTTAGACGCTGATGCACACTTCAATTTCACAGGTTTCCTGAAGAATCTCCGTCAAACTTCACCATTTATGTTTTATTATAACGCTTATTTCATTGTTTGTCCTCAGCAGATAGAGAGCTGTCATGTTTCAGACAGATTGTCCCTCCAGGCTAGTCCAACTGTCAGGGGACGGGAGGCATAAATGAAGTCATACCACAAACCTTCAAGCCTTATTACTGTACATTAGCGCTCCACTAAGTTCCTGTCCGCCTCAACATCCTCTGGGATATTTCTGGCCTTTGATGAAGCTCAACTGACGACTGGCGAGGAACGCTTGCCTCCCACCTCTGTCACCTCTGCTCGGCGGAGCCTCCTGCATGGCGCTGCAACGCGGCTTAATGCTAATTAGCCCTGTGGAAATGAAAGCCAGAGATCTACTTTCCACTGTGAGAGAATGCCGGTGCTAGATCAGGCTAATGCTAATGCTCGAGGAGGACTTTTGTGTGGGGTGTTTTATGCCTGTCCTTGGCACGGCGTGGCAGGGTCCTGCTCCTTGCCAGGCATGATGGTTTTTAGAGGTTCCTGCCAGGCTGTGCTCCCCTCCCGCACCCTCCTGCCCCATCCATCTTATCCTGCCTCTGTCTGAAATTCAATTGACCTTTTGTTCCACCTCACAGTGAATGGGCACAGGCCACTTCCACCAATAGCCAACCCAGAGCTCTCATACCTCTTTATTTGATCTGTCCAGCCAGTCCAGCGCTTTCATTACCTACCCAAACACCCACTACACACACCCCCCTCTCCTCCACCCCTCTACCGCTACATCCTCTTTTATCTGTGGTCATGTCTCTTAGCTGGTAGGGAGGGGGGCAAGTACATTTCAGGCAGTAGAGGTGATATATTTTAAAATGAGGAGAAAAAACTCTTTGTTCCTTTTCCTCCTCCTACTCCTCCTCCTCTTCCTCCTCCCCATGTTTTTGATCGTTATGGTGATTGGCTTTTATTTGTGCCTGCCTCGGCGTGTTTTAAACACAGCACTTTTTCTCCTCTTCTTTCCCTCAGAGGGCTTTTTTTTCTGACTTTGCAGAAGTGCTGAGGTAGCATCCCTGTCGCTCAGGGCAGAAGAGCTCTGAATTGCTGTGCTGTGACAAGGCCTGTTGTGACCGTGACCTGTCAATCATTTTGATCGTTGGGATTGACAAATTGATCCCAACAGTCTCGTTCCAGCCTCTAATTACATCTTAAGTCAAACCAGCACCAGCATTGTCTCAACTTTCCTTCATCTGACATCTCTTCCCCTTCATCTGGATTCTGTTTTAATTCCCCGGTTGCTTCGCTCATCATCGCATGCTTCTGTACCTTGCCCTCACCCCAGCATCAAAGTCATTAAATCCTTTCTGTCCCCTCTCCCCCCCACATGCTCTGTCTCTTTTCTTCTTCAGCTCTAACCTCAGTACAGGTCTGCTGCACTGTGATACATACTAAAGACCAACTTCAGCAGCTACAGCACCTCATGTGTGACCACCACCAATCAGAGCTTGCTGTCGTACAATGTGTGCTTTGCTGACTGTTGGACTTGGCATCCATATGATTGGAGTGTGTGTGTGTGTGTGTGTGTGTGTGTGTGTGTGTGTGTGTGTGTGTGTGTGTGCGTGTGCGTGTTAGTCCTGCTCTCTCAGCAGTATGAAACAGTAGCAATTTTGTGTTAATAAGACAAGGAGGGGACTATGAATTCCTGATAATGTCCTGTAAGGTGTAGGCTAAAATGACATTTTCTTTTTCTTTCTTTGATATTACACTGAAGATATGATTACCGTGTACAGCATATTTTAAAGCTGGAGAAACAAGATTGTCAAAAGAATTTAGTATAAAACATTTTTAGCTAAACTTAAGGGAGTTTCAAGGCATCACCTTGTGAAATTTCTGACCACTAGAGGTGCTGGAAAGAGCAATGTTTTGTTGTGTCGGTCCCTGTATTGTTTTCACATGCACCAATACCCCAGGACAGTTGCAGGTTTTGTAGTAATTTTGTATTATTAGGAGTATTACAGTTGAAATTGCCAAATGTCATGTGCAGGGGCCCTAAATGAATGACAAAAGGATCTGTACGATCACAATTTAATTTTCCAAAATTTAAGCCATTAGGACCAATAAGAAAATGTTTACAAGAGCAGTATCAGTGTATTGTTTTATTGCCCTTTGAGTCAACCAGAGGAGGTTTCTAATGCACATGCTCCATAAGCCCAAAAATGCCGACAATACTTAAGACATTTTACAGTATATGCAGTGAGCAAGTTTCATCAGAATCAATAGGGCACCATTTAGTAACACGGTATCCAGTCATCTTAATACATTTATGATATACACGCCATGAACAAGGATGCGAAAGGCTACATATCTGTGCTGACTCCAGAGGGCAATATCAAGTGTGATGTCAATGCCACAAAAGGAGAGAAATAAACGACTGCAAGCCGTCATAAACATGTTTAAAAAGATTTTTTTAGAAATTCTGGTTGGATATTTTTGAGCCCTTGATGGCAAAGTGCATTCTGGTGAGAAACAGAACGTAATCAAAACTGTTCCGCTCTCTTGGAGGCACAAAAAGCATCAATCTTGAATGTGCAGCCTGTTGCATTGTTCTCTGTGGGGAGGTAGCAGGTCACCATAGGACAGCCAGCTGAATGACGGGGGCTACGGGCCGCGTGCAGCCATTGTCATAGTCTCATTCCATCATTAACAAAGAGAACATAGTAATGCTAAAACAGGCTGTAGCGCCATTGTGCAGACTCCATTTACCCCACCAGACGCTTTAACCAGCTGACTGCCTATTGTGTCCGGTCTGGTATGAAGCACGATAACCGCAAGTGTGAAGATAATCTAAAATTATCATAATCGCTTTGTGTGACCTTAAAGATCCATTTTGTAACATTTAGGAGGATCTATTGGCAGAAATGGAATATAATATTCATAGGTATGTTTTCATTATAATCATCTGAAAATAAGAACAGTTGTGTTGCTGTTACCTTACATTGAGTCATTTTTATCTACAGAGAGTAGTGGCTCCTCTACCACAGGTGTTGAATTGCCATATTTCTACATTAGCCCAGAAAGGACAAACCCAACACTGGCTCTAATTAGGGCCTTTTGTGTTTTTCTCGAGTTTCATGGCCACCATAGTTTTTCCCATATGCTTAGAAAACTGAGCAGTACTCAAATGGTTACAGTTCACAACTTCACCACTAGATGCCACTAAATCCTACACACTGGTCCTTTCAGGGATTTAATGTTATATTGGAGATGTTTTATATACGAATGAGTGTTACATCCATCTACACTATGTGACTCTATGACACTATTTCTAGCAGTTGTAAGTGTAAAATTTGGTCATTTCTCACCAAACCTGTGAGTTTTCTTGACACTAAATGTATGCAACAAGGGTGCTATTGCTATCGAAATTTAAGAGTTCAGTTCCGTTCCAGCTCCCAGGGGTGGCAGGAGGGAGGGTGCCCATAGCCACAGCCACATTTCCCAGAAAGCCCAGATATTTTTACAAGCCTCCTAATGAGAGCTGTAAGAGAGCAGGACCCGTGTAACTGAGCAGCTTGTGAAAGTACAGAGGCACCACTCTGCCTTCAAATTTGATCAAGGTACAGAAATGAAAAGCGAGAGTGGGAAGAGGCGTGTGAGTGCATGTGAATCTCGTACAGTCAGACAAAAAATGGAAGATTTTAATACAAGGACCAAGAGAGACAGGAAGAGGGATGAGTTGAGAGAATTAAGGGGTTCAACCTTTAGTTTGGCCTTTGTGCTGGCATTCGCTGTTGTTTCAAGATGATAATGGATTGTGTGCACAAGTCCTCCGGTCCTCAACCCACTATAATTCACTTTTGAGTTTGTGTGTGTGTGCTTGTCTGAGTAACCCCTCGACATTCCTCATGAAGCGCTGTGATAAAGGGAGGCCACAGCTGTGTGGAAGCCCAAGAGACAAAGATACTCAAATATGTGCACACAACTGTTAAGATCAAGACCAATTTGCATCTGCAGAGTGCATTCAAGCTGCAGCATGTCCAGGTTCATGTCACAGGCTCTGTTTTAATGGACTCTCCATGTATTAATGACCTTTAGATCACCTTCCAGGGATGTGCAGCATGTTTCTAATTGACAGAATAAGCCATATGGTTGGGATGAAGAACCTCATGGGGTTAAGCTGGTTAAAAACCGTACACACAGGAATTTCTCAAAAGGCACCCTGACCTTATGCCATATGTTATTGTGTGTCCACAGGTTCATCTTATTACGACAATGTGAGGCCGCTGGCGTATCCTGATTCAGATGCGGTTCTCATCTGTTTCGACATCAGCCGCCCAGAGACTTTGGACAGTGTCATAAAGAAGGTCAGTGTGTTTTATTTCATCTCCTCCTCTCAACCCTTCGGATCAGCATTTAATATCTGCTGTGACACTGGAGAACTCACCGGAAAAAATTCAGTTTTTCCTGATCAGCATCTTGTATCCACTCAGATTTCTGTGCCAGCAGCTTGCATTTTCACGCCTCAACAATAGAGCAAATCAGCACAGAGGTTAGAGCCTCTCATTCCTTTATCTCATCAAAATGTCCATGGATACTTGACCCTCATCCCTTCGAGGAATGGAAGGTCAGAATGAAGAATGAGAGGAGAGCCGGGTGGGTTCGAGAGGGATATCAGATACGCAAATTAGCCATACCAGCCATATCAAAGAAGAGCTGCTGCAGAGCCTGTTCTGAACTAGAATTGCCCTTCTGTAGGCATTTAAAATTTTAAATCTGAGATTTATGCAGCGATTTAACAGTTGGGCAGATGGTGGCAGTTAACATTTGCAAGGTGGCTTATGGTTCAGATGTTATAGTAGTGGAGTTGAGATTGGGGTGGCGACTGAAGTGTGGTACTGGCCGGGCGGGGTTGTGGTCGTGGATGTGCTTTTACAGCCGGTGGTAATACCTATTGTATATGTAGAGACACCCAACTTAATAGGTTTGTTTGAGTGCATGTGTGTCATGTAAAACAGGCCTGTGCTCTTGTGGTCTCTCATCTTGAAGCCATGTGTGAGCATTTGCCTTTGAACTGCGCTCCTTGTGTGCCAAAGACAGTTCCCACGGCTGGCCTGTTGACGTGTTTAGTGGTCTGAGGGGAGCTGCTAAAATACCCCTGCAGACTTTGTAGATCTAACCCGAGACACCTTTTTTTAAACCCACAAATATCTCACAAGCCTCAGCGCACTCTGTCAACAGGGGGAAGCAGAGCTGCCGTCAAGCTTTTGGTTTTCCCATGAATCCCTTGGCAGGGGGTTGCCATGACCCCTGACCCCTGGCTGTCGCCCTGGTAATCTCTGAAACTCAGGGGCACATGGAAAACCTGTTGCACAATCACCGTCCCAAATTAGACTCTTGACCTCTAGAAACAAGCGGGTCACCAAGGTTTCTGGATGACAGCTGAGGGAGGAGAGAGGGTTAAACAATCAAAGCTTTGGATTGGATGTTATTGGCAGAATAGGGATGGCTTGAAAGGTCAGAGGTTGTATTCAACGTGAAGGATGAATGGACACTCTGACATTCTGCACACGGCATGTGGAATATTTCAGGTCTGTCGGCTGCTGCTGTGTATTTGTGTCGCAAGGAGGACAGACTGTGTTGGTTCAGCTGAGTTTCAGAAGTGACATTTAATCTCAGGGTGATTTTAGAAGGGAGACTGCTCAACCTTTTCTGTGCAGAACCTGAAATAGATTTGTTGACGGAGGCTGCGTGAGGAAGGTATAACACACATGAAGTACTCCAGAAACCTGAACCAAGCTGGCATGATTAAAGTTGTCTTATTTTCATATGGTGCTTAAGCTAGTGTGATGAAACTTTAATTTTACACTGAAACAGTGAACACCATGGAATTATAAAAAAAATAAGATGTGCCTTTATAAACAATATTTTTACTTAAAGGTGAAATGATTAAAACAATTAATTGTTTGATCGTGACAAATATTCTCTTGTACAGCTTCTCAGTTGAGAGGATTTGTTTTTATTTGACTTACATGAAAGTAAATTCAATATCTTTGGATTTTGTGCTTGAGTTTTCTCTACTTTCTGAATAAAATGACATAGATAGATAGATAGATAGATAGATAGATAGATAGATAGATAGATAGATACTTTATTTATCCAAAGGGAAATTCAAGACATGCATTATTCTCCCTAAAGCTCAGGTAACCAGTGTCAGAGTAGCCGAACATTGTCACTGTATCTCAGTAGCCCACCAGTCAGTACAGGCAGCTCTCATATTTGACAGAGTCAGTGATGTGTTTCTGTGTCTCTGTCGGTTCATGTCTCAACAGTGGCAAGGGGAGACGCAGGAGTTCTGTCCCAACGCCAAAGTGGTGCTGGTGGGCTGTAAGCTGGACATGAGGACAGACGTCAACACCCTGAGGGAACTCTCCAAGCAGCGCCTCATCCCTGTCACCCACGAGCAGGTGAGAACAAGCAGATGATGGAATGTGAGAAGAAAGGAGTGGGATAAATAATGAGAGACGTTGCCCCAGGAAGGAAGACAGACTTGAAAACAACAACGGATGCGGAAAAGAAATTAGAAAGCAATCCAGCGATTATATACGATTTTTCCATCTTGGATCAGCAGTGGCATTGCCTCTCTGGTGAATTCCCACAGGAAGGGAGTGTGAGAGGAGGCTCACGCAACATAATCAACCACCACAGAATAAGAGCTGTGTGAAACCCCCTCGGGGACATGTTGCTGGGGTTGGCATTTTGACCGAAATTTGCTGACAAGCGATGTAAGGTTGCTTATGGCGAGGGCTGTGGGAGAGGCACGGGCAGTTAGTGGAGTTTATGTCGAGGGACACATTTTTCCCTGAAATGAAATATTCATGCAGATTTAGGGATTTTCAAAATGCAGGATGAATAGAAAAACGGACATTGATAAATGAGTGAGCCCTTTTATCGCATGCCGCCATGACCTCTAAGCCAAGGGGATGGGAAGAAGTGGGAGGGGGTGATAAACTGTTCTGTAAATCTGTGAATTTTAATCAGCTTTCAGCGTGTTCATTTTGTGCTCTCCCGTGTTGGACATACAAAAAGTGGAGGGGCTTTTTCACCACCACACAAAAGCCCTCAGAACAAAGGAGCCTTTTTTTCGACTACTGTCTGAGAGCTTGCCGGAGGCTAAAAGCACGCAGCCTCCAAAAAATCAGCAACTGAAAACAGACAGTTCATGTAAATAAGATACATAAACAAAAGATAGAGTGGCAAACCACAGAGCTAATGTAAAATAGCTGGGGACAGTTTGTGGCCAGGCCTACATTAAGCTATTGTTTTTCTCCTTCTCAGTCACTATTTTCATCGGAGGCAACTACTGTTTGCCACTCTAACATGCCCACAAAATGTGTGTCACACAGCAGATGCCAAAGCTGTGCACAATAAACATTTAAGTGCTCTAATCCAATAGACTGTGTTGTTATCCTGTTGTTGATCTTAAATTGAATTCCAACACAGCTGAAGAGTCACCGGCGAGAGTGACCACTGGGTGAACTCCAGACATTTCAGAACTAATCTGCCTGAGATCAGATCGAGCTTTTCCGCTCGTCACAACAATCTCTACCTCAGCCCCCTCGCACCGCCACCCCTGAATCCCAAATCCGCCGTTCCACCTAATGAGGACTTCATTGCTTCTTATATGTGGCTCAGTGCACAGCCCACGATAAAAATCAAACAACAAAGCTCTCTGTGTTGGAGGGCATGCGATTTTTGGGTCATGGGAAATGTGGCCCTGTCTCATCTGTTACAACATTTGCATGTGTCGATCCTGCGTGAATGTGGGTTTAAAGTCTGATCATGAAACAAGACAAGACTGGACTGTAGCGAAGAAAAAGGCCGAGGGACTTCAAAATTAAATTTGTCTCTGATTTGATCTCAAGCAAACAATTTACGGTCTTAATTAACCGCGTATATTGTAACATTACTCAGGGGTAAGCTCTACTGATGGAGGAGTTTAGTCTCTTCTCTCTAAATAGCTGCATAGACCATGTCAACACAGGCCCAGTGGGCTCTGTGCTGCTCTGTGCTGCTCTGTTCCCTCTTGCCACAGACTGGGAAGTCAGAGCATCTACATTATTTATGCCTCAGATGAAGGAGCTTCTTTTGTCTCCAGACATCTTTAAGACCATTGACATTTTCTACAATTTAGATCGGAATCTGTGTCTCAGACTGCTGCCTCTTTCTGGGACACATTTAGTGTTCTGCTGTTGAGATGTACTACCTGCTGATGCCAAATTACAATGAAGGATGGGATGCATATTGCGAGATTTCATTTTCTTTGTGAAGCGCTCACGCAGCACCTTGCTATGGAGTAAACTCATGTCTAACTCCTCTAAAAACCTTAGGAAATGAGAAAAGACATTGTTTTGTCATGGTTTGGAATTGTATTAGGAAAGAAGCAAAACACAAGACCGCTGAAAACCAGTGAAAGGAGAAAAACCACAACATAAATATATTTTTTGTAATTTTGTTTTGGAAAATATTGCATAAATAAAGTTTGTTTGCTTACTAACTGTCTCCCTTCCTGTCTCTGTGTTCCAGGGCAGCATGATAGCTCGACAGATCGCGGCGGTGGCCTACGTAGAGTGCACCTCCAAGGTTTCAGAGAACAGCGTTCGGGACGTGTTCCATGTCACCACGTTAGCGTCCGTGCGGCGGCCCCATAAGCCACAGCTAAAACGCAGCAGCTCCCGCAGAGGCCTGAAGCGAGTCTCACAGCTCCCCCTGCCTCCCCTGCCGGGTCGGACTGAGCAAATGGACCAGGCCCCGGCCATGAGGAAGGACCGGGCCAAGAGCTGTGTGCTCATGTAGAGACCACTCATTATAAATATATATATATGTATATACATAAACACAGAAATATATAGCAGAGGAAGTCTATTTATTGTTTTTTGTTGTTTTTTTTTTCCTCGTATTTTTATTTTTTGCACTGCAGAGGAGTGAGGAAAAAAGAAACTGCGCTGTGGAAAGAAATGCTTTGGATTTTTTTCTTTTTGTCGCGTGTGTGCATATTTTCTATGCTGTTTACATATTTGTGTTGTTTTGAAATGATGACAAATTGGACTAACCCTCTGGATATGAGGAAGCTGTGATAGTGGAAGTGCCGTCTAGTCCTGGGTATTTAAAGAGGAATTAATTTCCTGAAACCGCCCTAATAAGAGGATGGCAGCGCAGCGATCGTCAGGAGAGTGAAGTGCATGTGAGGAGAAGCAGGACATCTGGGGATGAAGCTTGTTGTTTTCAAAGACAGTGTTGCTCAGCGGACACGAGGACTAATTGTCTAGCTGCACTGTCTGAAGTGGCTTCCTGTTGCCATATTTGAGAGGAAAACCTGTATGTACAGTAATGCTAAAAAGGGATTCTAGTGATTAGATGAATGATGGCTCAAACCAAACATTAGGATCCGGAAATGAGATGTTGTAACACTGAAATATTGTGAAGGTGTGTGTGAGCATTACTACCACAAGTGCATTTTAGAAGAAAAAAAAAAGAAGTCACAACATATCTGATTTTATTTTGCTCATTTAACACTATTTTGTCATCAACTCCAACTGTGTCAGTTTGACTCACTGAAGTTAATGCTGTTGTCACTATTTTAAAGATGTTTCTTTGTGGAAAATAAAGTGGTAAAATGTTAGGACTATTTTGTTGTACTTTCACTAAAGTAAAATAAAGCAACAGCTTGACTGTATAGGGAAAGGACAGAAAGTTTCATTCCTTTTTTTCACTGATGGCATCAGAGGTAAATCATGTGATTATTACAGACTGCAACCAACTGTCTCATTATGCTAACATGGAGCAAATCAATTGTTCACAATGCTCAAACCTCTTTTCTCTACAACTTCCCATCCATCTGCTTTTCTCTCCAAGCCTTCAAAATCCATATCTGTAAATAACAGTCCATTTCCTGTGTTAATGTCATTTCTTTGCTCTCATGTTACTCTGCAAGTCAAACAGCACTGCAGCCTGAAGAATGAGTCAGTCTTTTAAGGTAATGTGCACACTGTGCAGACCTCTCAGCTGGCAAAAACAAAAACGTACTGCAATGCAGCAGCACCAGAGGACTGATGTAGAGTTTTAAATGACTGACTCCTTACTGTACAGGAGTTTCAAGTCTATTCAGTATGACAGATGACATGACATGTGAGCTCTTTCATCCGCAGAGAACAATTTGGCTATCCAGTTGATCCTGGCACTCCAGACCTTTCAAAGCTGTTTTTTCTGAGCTGTTTCTGTAAAACAGTCCATTGGTCAGTCTCAGTCTAGACAGTTTCTCTTAGGCAGCAGGACTTTCTGTCAGGAGTGTTTTTGCAGTTGGCAAGCTGCTGTATCCTGACAGCATTTAGGCAGAGGTGAGAGTGGACAGGTCCATCTGTAAGTCAAAACACTCTGGCAGCAACTGAAAGCTTTACCTTTATAACTGTCAGCGTTGTCTGGTAACTAAACCTTTGTTACATCCCTGGTGACATTAGACCATAGACAGGATGAGCTCAAATGATGGATGAGATGTCAGAGAAACTAGAATAGATGAAAAGAGAAACAAGCTAAGACAAGAAACAAAAGGGGAAGTGACAGAGAGCGTGTGGGGGAAGTATATTTATATTTATGTATTTCCACCTGAAATATATCTTTTGTCTCGCCTGCTTTAGACTTGAAAAGTGACTCTGAAACGTTTTCAGCTTGTTCCTTTGCAGGGGACAGAAACTGTCGATTGGAATTTAAATTAAAGCTGTTACAATGGATTCACAATGGAGTTATGGCAAAAGGGGTGATAAAAATGTATTAAAATTTCTTTGGAAACTTCTGAAGCCACTCCTGTAGCATAATATTCTCCACCACCATTGATCCGTGCAGTCAGTACATTCTAGACCAGTGGTTCCCTACCTGGGGTTTGGGACCCACTAAGGGGTCGCAAGAAGGTCAGTCATTGGCAAGATAGCTAGACAAAAACATAACTGGCTTTTCTTTTTTATGTAAAATACAGGAGAGGTTAAGTTCATGACACCTTGAAAAACTGGTTTAACTGCTCACAGCTCATGTAACCTGTACAAAAAGGTAACCTTATCACTTTGCCAACTAATCACTAAATTACTGCTATTCTTGAAGCTACTTCAGGGCAATAGTGCAACATACTGTATCTTTGTTGTGGTGAAACTATTAGTGTTTGAAACAAACTGAAGATAGGGATCAGTGATGGAGATGTGGGTTATCCTGCAGAAGTGGATTGAGAAGTTTCTGTTTTCATATTCCATTTTCACTGTAATCTATCGTAACCTCTGTGCAAATCCAAGCTACTGCACTTCTCTGCACAAGAGCAAGGAACAAACTTTCACAGCCAGCTTTTCAAGCCTACAGGGATGTGAATATTTGATACCCAAAAGATTTTCAGTATTGTATTCTTATTAGCAGGAAAAATGAGGTGGGACATTTTTTAGATGGACACAGGAGTCACAGTGGAGCTGTAGGAAGGTGGTGCCCAGGGCAGGAAATGAGCAGTAGAAATGAGGCCATCACCCACAGCAGGGGCACAAGACCTGCTGTGCCCCTACAGTTCGCACTGACACTTTGGAGAGGATTAGTCTTGTGGTGCCAGTGTTTGTGTGTGTGTGTGTGTGTGTGTGTGTGTGTGTGTGTGTGTGTGTGTGTATTTAACAGAGGGGGCATTGGGCAGCATCGTCTCCGCTGCACTGGCCTGCATTTCGCCATCAGCCTTCATATCCATCAAATAAAGCAGTCATCCAGACGCTGATACAGACGTGTACATCTCGCCAAGATGAAGACAAATCAGCTGCTGCCTTGTTTGTAAAATTAGACTGCCATCGGAGTTTATCTCGACAATCTACTCCCACTCACAGGCAGGTTTATTACTGCAGGACGTCTAGCCTCAATTTCAGCAATCTGATCATCCGTTTGGCCTTTACCGCCGAGACGCCGGGAGGATTAGAAGCACCTTTGTGGGTTCACGCTCTGATTCTGCATTCTTGAATTTCCCTTCGATTGTATGCTACTCCAAGTGGCTCTGACGAGCACAGAGAGCCCAGTCATCTTACCCCTGAACGACTAGACCTGACGTCATCCACACAGGAAGTACACAATCTCAGACGTTCTTGGTTAATTACTACAATTTGCAGATGGGGTTGTGTCCCCGGAAATGGCAAAGACAGAGCGATTGACAGAAAAACACTGAGGAGCAGTGATGGACAGTGAGAGAGACAGAGAGAGACAGTACTTGGCCTGCCTGCTGACAAAAGGCTACAGAGCAGAGCCACAAATTGCATAGAGTCATGAGAGGATTTGTAATGAGGAGAAGTATGTGACCAAGCTGAACTCACACACACAAACACACACACACACACACACACACACAGACACACACACACACACACACACACACACACACACACACACACACACACACACACACACACAGGAAGCCGCCAGAGATTGTTGGCATTCCAAATTCAGACTGCGGGAATTGACCATCAGTGTAATGCACAAGCAACTGCCTTCAACAGCATATTAATCTGACGACCTCTCCCTTGTTACCTCTTAAGGTTTTCAACTTTATTGTTTCCTGTTTCCCAGCAGATGAAGTCAACAAAGGATAAACCAACCTAGGCCCCTCCCTGAGGTGGTTAAGCAGTGAAAACACAGACTGTGGAGATTAATTATCCTACGGTTTAGTGCTTTCTGCACTAAAGTGCTGCTAATTAAAATATGTGAGTGTGTACTTTCATATAATTTGTCGGTGTGTGTGCACGTATGTCTTTATCCGTATACATCTGTGTGTCTGAATTGGAGCCAGCATCTTATTACAGGGAAAATATTTTTTATGTGTTATAACATCAAAAGCACAACAGGGAGAGATTGACTGATGGGTGGAATTATTGATATTTTAGGAGTGTTTTTTCCATCATGTGTTTTCAGGTGGATGCACACAGACAGTATTAGCCTCTGGGATGAGAGGTTGTGTGTTAGTTGTGTGACTGAGCTGTGCGAGTGGAGGTCTGACAAGACGAGATAGTTGGAGTGGTCTGGCAATAATATTCAATTCAACGAGTTTTTAAATTGGAGTCCACAGGCTGATAGACATCTTGGAGGGCGTCCATGGAAAATAGACCAGCTTTATCTGTGATTGAGAAGAACAAATTTTGAGTATTCATCAAGTGTTACATGCAGCCAGTCTAGATGGGCAGCTGGGTTTTTCCCCCATTAGGTGGAGTAAAAAACAAACTAGCATTTCACCTGATACACAGTAGTTAATTAGTTGATTAATTTGTTTTTCCACCACTTTGGATTGCCATGAAATTGTGACATCCACAGTGCCTAGAATATGAATCCTAATGAACCAGTGATGCTCTGACTTTAACTTTGGCACCACCATGAGGCTGACATTTGTGGTTTTGAGTGCACCACCAGCAAGTCAAAATATTCACTTATCCTGTGAAATATTCATATCCCAGACGATGTATCTTAAAGACTTCGGTGCTCCTCTGACGTTTCCGAGCACCACTATCAGGTTGTCTCGTGGTTTTGAGTGAAATGTCTCTACAGATATTAGACAGACTAAAACTAAATTTGGTACACAAATTCACGTCCTCGACGGAATTAATTATAATCACCGAACTTTTAATTTAGAGCAATCAAAGTTTTAGTTTGACCAATACTTTGGTTTATGACCAAAAACCCATTGCTAATGAGTAAAATACACCTTGCCGACTTAAAATATGATTATAAACATGGTAAACATTACACCTGCTTATCAGCCTGTTAGCTTTGAGGCTGTGAGCATGTTGGCGTTTTTAGCTTTGAGCCCTGCTGTGTTAGCTTGCAGCAGCTACCGACTTTATTGTATAATGTAGATTTCTATATACAGCTCAGAGAACTGGATGAATCTGACGGATATTTGTTTTCAGCCTATTTGAAACCACCTGCCAGCATCTAAAATTATGCGGTGAATAACTACTGTAGCAAGTTGCAGTTGAAATACTTTGTCACCTTGCAAACAGCTGTTCAATATTTTGGGACTATTGAACAGACTGCTTGAGGGTTTTTTTTTGTTCACGTCACTCAAATTGGAGAACTAGAGGTCATCAATCTGCTATATAATCTGCTGTATAAAATCACCATGGAAACTGAATGAGCTGATATGCTGCTGTGGCTCCTTAAAGTCTGACAATTAATAACATGAAGTGATTTACATGGTTAAACCAGGATTCAACCATTTCTGGAAATGCAATGAGGGGAACAAAATCAGCCAATTTTAAATGAAACAAAAATTTAAAAAAAGGAGAAATATAAACAGTAATATAAGATGAAAACAATAATAATAGTAAAACAGATAAGACATGTTGGAGATAACAGTGCAGTGGTAATAATTAAATGCTTTTAAAAAAGATAAGTTGTCATTGATTCTGCAAGTTTCTTAATCTTCTATAATTGTAATGTAGCAGATTAATGGTTTGTTCAGTCTCTCATCTTTTTTTGCGTCGCCTCGGGGAGGTAAATAAATCCCAAAATCGCCCACCCACCCACTCAGCCTCTTGGGTTGGAAATTTCATATTTGCTGCAGGGCGTCTCCCATTGACATAATCACACGTTAGGGAGATACCCTTTTAGATGTTCAGTGTTTGGCCACCGTGCAGCTCGACTGGAGCAGTTGGGGGTTTAGTGCCTTAATAAAGGGCACGTCACTGTCAACCACAGAACGGAGGGAAAGCATTATCTATTCACTGCTGAGATGATTTCACCTATCCCTGTTACAGTTTGGCCTGTTGTGAGAACTCATATGTCAGGGAACTAAGGTAGATATCATTTGGTCATGAAAAGATAAAGTTCTTTGAAATTTTGAAATTCACTAAGTTAATTTCCATTATAAACATGAAATTATTACCTTTCAGCGGGAAAAAAGCCTTATGTTTGTAGCCAGCTTGCAGGGTTTACTCTATTCATGCAGAACTTTCAAATAATTACCCAAATTTTAATCCTTGCATAGCTGGGTTGGGTTACCTCCTTTTTTACTACCTATTAGAAAACTGGGTTACTGAATTTAAACACCTGTCTGATCAATACCAGTGTTGTCATTGTATCTCTGCCGTGAAGCTGGTCAATAAAATGTAATCATGTTGGAAAGCAGCACTCATGTTGGAGGGTGAATATTATGTGGAGAAAAACTGAGAAAATGGCAGTAAGAGGTAATTGCTATTATATTAAAGGTACAACAAAGATGGCAAAGCGTCCAGAGGTTTGCTGTTTTTAACGTCTCAACTTAACTTAAGGGAAAACTGACCTTGCAGCAGGTGAAATATACATAGACCTGAATCTATAATAAACATACATAAAACATATAATAAAATAACATGAAAGCGTAAATAATGTACATCAAGTGACAGCATAACATAAAACCTGGAGTACATTCAGCCACCGTCCTCCAACTCAATCATCAATAGTTAAAATCACCACCACCACTCATGTTATATGGAGGACTGGCTCATGGTAAGCATTGGTGTTAACTAGATAAATAAAAACATCGTTTATCAACAAGATAATATCCTACGTAACTGATTCGCTATAGTGATATAGTTACAAACTAAACAAACACAGCATGATGTACATTTTACACAAGTAAGCTCACAGGATCTTTTAAAACAATGTTGGTATTGCAGCAAGATGCTACACAGAGCAATGTGAGGCTGAACACAGCAGTATCAATGACAGTACATTTGCCAGTGAAATAAAATGACCATATCTTTATCCAAGACATTTCAGCTTCAAGAAACTGTAATTGACATAATTGAGGCCTTTAAGCAACAAACTACTTAGCGTGTTGCCTTGTTTAATGCAATCACTCAGCTTGATATCGGAAGTATGTAATACCATGTACCTTACCATGTAATCTTGCTCCACCTTTGGATACTAAAATAACCAACCCAGACTGTCTAAACATAATGTCAGTGAGGAGACCAGCTCATCATTGCCTCTGGGGAGAAAAGTGTCTCAGCCTCTCGCCAGTTCAGTCGAGGTCATTATAGAGTAATAAAACCCATGTCCACTTGTGTATCGCAGAGCAGGTTTGTCAGGCTGCCTAATCTGATGTTGAAATCCTCCTCCTGCTCACACGAGCTAGCAGGCTCTCTGATACAATATGAGTCTGGTTTGGACAATTAAACACACATTAGAGAGCCAGTCAGGTGTTTTGCCACCTCTCACTGCTGTTAGATTTTTCTTCCCATACTTGTGCCCTGCAGCCGTTTCAGACTATTTATCATCAACAGCATAGAGCAACATTGTTGATTGTGAGTTATGGTTGATAGCAGAAAGAAATATACAACAAATTATTCAACGTGTGTTCTCTGACAACCTGATGGAATGAATAGTAGCATGATTGTGGCAGACTGTGGATCTGACCCTGATCCCCAAGTGAGTTTCCACAGAGACACTGACGTCATGGCAACCGTGGCAGCGATGTTTCAGAATGTTAATGAGCTTGCTGATGTCCAAGACATGTTGTCAGTTACCTGGCGGAGGTGAGTCACCCATAAGTACTCAGAGCACAAACACGGCAGCAAAACAAAAAGTACAGAATGTTTGGAGGAAAAAGCTGAAGAGGTGGATGGAGAAAAACAAGAGAGAGAGAGAGAGAGAGAGAGAGAGAGAGAGAGAGAGAGAGAGGAAATTTGGACATTGGTGGTTTATTGGTACGGAAAAAGCCACTGAGCCGTTCCTAATCAGACCTGTGTAGCCCTGAGCACACACTCCAACATGACGCAAAGGGTGCAGTGTGTTTAGCTGGCTGCCCACCTCCTCTCCCCTCATTCTGCTTTGTCTGGCTCTGCATTATGAAAGGTCACTAATGTTGTCTGGACCTGTTACTCAGGACGCTGTGCTGCCATGTTTGGACCCACCAAAACTCCTCAGACTTAGAAAACATCTTTTACCTTCAGCTGAGACACATCAAGGGTCCCAGACCCCCTACAGTAGTTTTCTGTTGTCTGAGTGGATTTGCGTTTGTGTGTGCCTTTAGAAGCATGCATATGCCTACAGTACGCATATACTTGTTTCAGTATATTATATTGAACTTTGCATTGGCTTTGCAAGCACAGCTGTGTATTATTCTGTGAGTATGTGTAGTTTATAAGAGGGGGGATATATTGGCTGCAGTCCAGCCCCAGCTAAGCCATCGTTGCCAGTTTTGGATGGCATATCACCAAGTTGGCAGCAACTGCTCTCAGACTCACAGGCCAGAGCAAGAAACAGAATGGCAACTTTGTTATGTGGACTGCTGCTGCAGAGTTGGTTGTTGTATGTCGCCTCTGCAGTTAAATGGCAGCAGTATAAAGCTGGCTGGCTCTATGTTGCAATTGGTAATTTAGAAGAGCGAAGCGAGGGAGACACCTCGAAACCATGACCACAGATTTATACATGTTGTTTATGCATGTTATCATGCTCCTACATGCATCATTTTCGGTTCTACCCCACAATTCATTATAAAGAACAATTGCATCCATCAGTCTGTGTCTTTCTGATAAGATAAGGAACACAGACCTCATTAATTAAAAGGAAACATATTGTTGAGAAACAATTGCTAATAAATAAAAACTAATGAATATGTTTCCTGTCAGCATAATGCACATAGGTTTGCTAATCTTTATAAACCTGGAGGGCATTTTTGTTTACTTGTGTGAGTGTGTTTAAATATGTGTATTTACAGTGTGATCTGATTTGTTTGTTTTGCATTGCATGTGTATGTGTGTGCTTATGCCTTTGCTTGTGTGTATGTGTGTGTCCATGTTTATTTATGCTCCGTGGCAATGCATACATTTCTTGCTGGGAAAAGAGGAACAGATGAACAAACAGTGAGTGAAAGAGGGCCGGCCCAAAGGCTTTTGTGTGTATGTGTGTGTTTGTGTGCGTACAAGAGAGTGAGAGGTAATAACAAAAGCTTACTTTATGTCCTGTTTTGGTCCACCTTCAGAGTTTGCTTTGTGGTTTTGGGTGGATATAACTCCTGTTGATGGCTGAGTTGTGTCAGCAAGATGTGTAGCCTCCCTCCTGCACGACACATAAATCACTGCCTCCCCCACTGAGTGACTTTACACCACACAATCACCCAGAAACAGCACCGGCCAAAGAAACACCCAACAAAGTATTTCCTCACCTAAACTTTTGTGTACTTCTTTGGTAGCTATAACAGAATAAATATTCACAAAACATACTCTACCTACTGCGTTTTCTAACTCAGTGGGGCATATAGCAATCATCCCAGAGTATTAGAGCTCTCTGAAGACACTTTTTGTCACAATACCGCTGATTAGGAAGTTCACAATATAGGCGTTCACAATATATTTCCCAACCTCATACAATAGTAAAGATTTATTCCATTCTTAGCTCTCTTCTTTGATATGCTCTCCTTCCCTCTCTTGAACCACAAAGGGTAGATTCTCCTTTCTCCATTCACATTCCAGTAACATGCAAGCTGCAGCTGGTGGCTTTTCAAATGAAATTTTCAGACCAGTCATGAGGAGGCATCCAACACCAGAATGTCATCCTGGCTTATAATGAGTCTTGCACGCCCCCAGGCAGGCCTGGAGCCAGGGTCAGGGTCTGGCACACTGGAGGAAAGTTAGCTCGGCAGAGTCAGAAGACCACGCTCAGAGCTGGCCCGCTGCAGCCACGCAAGCGTAAATGCATCTCGCACTGGGGAGATTTCCTGCGGCAAAAACAAGTGCACGTTAAGGTTTGTTGACTTAGCTAAAGCTGGCAGCCACGAGGATGTGTGATATTGTTAGAATTGTAGGCGCAGCCGACAACGGGTTGGCTGAAAGAAATACTCATGATTTTTTAACTTAGTGGCTTATTTCCCTTGCTGCACTGCTGTTTTCCATTTTCCAAAAGCCATTTCTCTGCATGGCTTTCTTGTACAGGCTTTTTGTTAAATAACATTTAACACAGTCCCTGAAAATCTACTGTAAGCAGCAAAAGCCTTTTTCACTTGATATTCTCTATGAGTACATGTACAATCATCACTTTTCTACATTACCACATTTTTATCAAATATTTGCCAACTGGCATCTACACATATAGGTTTTAGTTTTTTTTTAAGAATAAACAAGAAAATTCATTTTAATAAATAAAGCAGATGCTTCATGTTGATGGATGGTGCCTATTTTTCAATATTTGAAGTGGTCTGACATGTGCGTATGCTAAGATGTATAGCCTAACTGGGTCAGAGGAAGAAGAAAAATTACAGAGATAACAGAGAAACAAAAAATAATTTCAAAACATGTTGTTATTATGAGCATAAAGAGTAAAAATCACTTTGAGCCACTCTGAAGGAGAACAACACAGAAATGTGTAGACTGTTTTTAGCATAAAGCTACAGATGTGTCCATGATTGACATAGCTTCACTAGGACATTACAGTAATGGCTTTACTGCTTCCAGCTCTCCTCAATGTCTCAGTGTCTGAGCCAGACAGCAAATGGCAGTGAAGAAAGAGCTCTCTTACCTCAGCACAGAAAACGCTCGCCAAGGAAAATGGCAGTATTTAAAAATGGATTGCCTGTTTAAACAGCATGTAAAATTAAGTAGATTATAGATGTATACATCTATCACTTGCATTCAGAAAGGCCCTCTCTCTTTTTCTCCATCATTCTCCCATCCTCTCAACCTCTTTTTTTCATATTCTATTCTGCTATAATTTAGTCTTTATCTCTCTCACGCTGATTACTTCTTTTGCAAAGACAATGACACAGGCTCACTCTAAATGGCCAGTTATGAGGAGAGATGTGTTCACCATGCCATCTCCAACGAAATTAGCTTGTGTTTGTGATTTAATTTCAGATTTTCAGACTTAATTACTCTGTGTTTGTGTGTGTGAGTGTGTGTGTTGATGGGTGTTGAAGGGTGCGTGCTTCTAAGTGTTTGTGTGGCACTGTGTGGCCGAGCACTTGTGCACATGATCTGTGTGGAAAAGAAAGAACATTATGTAGATTAACTACAATATAGCACACATATGGGCATCAATACTGATGGCAACATGAGATGACGGTAATAAAAACAGCTTGACATAGGTCTGTCTCCTGGAAACAAGAAATGACGGCTTTTGTGTTTCTGGAATAAACGTGTTATTTATAAAATTATGTATCTTTGAAATATGAAGCTTGTTTCAGTGAAAGAAAGGAGGACGTGACTGAAAATTGTGAAGAGGGAAGATGAACAGAGAATATACAGACATAGAGGAGGAAAAGCTGAGATTCAATGCAGGGGTGGACCTAGACATTTAGGAACCCCAGGAAAGTGCATGTCTGAGGCCACCTGAGGACGAAAGTTATCAGTCTATCCTTAAGCCTATAGCCACATAAGAATATTGATTTGGATGATTCTGCTAAATCTAGTAATAGGGAAAAATTATGGTTAATTATGTATGGTTAGGGGCAAACAATTAAAACACTCAGAGTGACACTGATTGTGGTTACAGTATGTTAACTGCAGGTTTGAGACCACAGGGCAAATTACTTCCTGCATCTGACTGAACAGTGGCATTGGACGTAAGGAATGAGATGGAATTGTCTAATATCGACATAATTATAGATACTGGCCTGTTCACTTGGGTAAGTAATGTGCATACAAGAACTGGTGTTCTCTAATGAAAGGGCTGCTTATACTGCTAGGAGCTGAGTGTTTCTTTTTTGATACTACCACTAGAAGTTCCAGAGGTCAGAATGTTTTATACTCTGCACACAGGGGCTCTAATGTTGGTGTGCTTTGAATTGGTGTTGGAATATAAAATGCTTTAACATTTTGGAGATTTTAGCCTCTGGTTTCAAACAAGCAGCAACCGCCGAGAAAAGAAGCCAACGCAAGTGCCAACAACTGCAGTTCCTTGTCTGGCCTCCATAGGGCCCTATTCACATGTTCACAGCCTGGTACACAAAACGTTTTTCTTCTCTATGGCTAATTTGCCCATTCATGACAACTGTACTAGAGGTACATTTTTTAATAACCCGTTTAGATTATATCAAGGCTTAAAGTTATGCATAATCAAGGAAATGGCTGCTTTGTGTGACGGGTTGGTGCTGTCACAGGCGGCCGGGTAGGCTACAGCAACCAGGCTTCATTCTGCTTGACCCACATGATACGTATTACCCATTTTTGGATTAGCTGGGAAAGTCGGGACTGCCAAGATGTTAATGACCAGAGCTGACCAAACTGAGCTTCACAACGGCTCTTCAGTAACCTATAGGGGGTTTCACAGTATTTATACAGTCTATGGCTCCAAACCCCTCTTGAAAGATAAATACACAGATACTCTCTCTCTCTCACACACACACACACACACACAGACACACTCTGTTTCTCTGTGTCATTCACAGCATCTACACTAATTATTTACGGAGGTGAGTGATAGACGTGTTGCTGAGTACAGGGCTGTCCTTCTGCCATCTGCTCAAGGGCTCAACCGTGCACACACACACACACACACACACACACACACACACACACACACACACACACACACACACGAATGCTCCTCCTGAATGAGGCTTGGGTCACTGAATTTCATAGAGGAGGTCACAGCAGCAGCAGCAGAGGACTCAGTGGCTCTCTTAGTGATACCAAGGATTGTCTTAAGTGACAGTACACCAAACATTACCAGGCCGACGTAATTCTGTTGCCATACAAAGTAATTAAATCCTAAATTATGCAACTCTAGCGAAGAGAAATGTGACCCCCGATGTTAACTGATTTATTTAAGGTTTCCCAAAACAATCTGATGTAGTCTAAGAAAAGGAAAGACACACATAACAAAAAACACACATGCACGCATCGCCACGCTCCTCCAAAATCACTATTCAGAGTGAGAGGCAGAGAGAGAGAGAAAGATGACAAAACAGCAACGATACAAGTGAGCCTAGAGCTCAGCATCAATATCTCGCATTGATTTCCCTTTTGTCCTGACACAGAAAAACGAACAATTTCACAACAATAGACCATCCTATTCAGTCTTCTGTTCACTCCCCTGCTCTTATCTCTCTTAATTTTCCTTTACAGGCTTTTATTGCCGAGGCTGGTAATAATGACATAATAGCTGCAGTTTTTCCTTGTGGTCTGCAGATCAGGGTCAGTGTCAGTCAGAGGTGGTGGTGGGGGGGTTCCATTTCCTCTGGGCAATTTCATCTTCCTGGGTCACAGCCCTGTGGAGTCAGAGGTCATTCAGGGTCAAGGAGAAAAGTCCAGGAGAAGAGAACCAAGGAGGAAACAGGGCATGTGTGAATCATTCTGCCCTGTTGAGCTATTCAGTTCTCTCTGGTAGGAAGGATAAACATGAACAGTCTCGGCATTAAACAAATAACATAATAACCCTCGGATAGCCTACATATTAATGAGAGAGTAATCTCACTGTGACCTCAAGCTAGTGGATGTGGCTGTTCCTCAAAAACCCATTTAGTATCTTGCATGAGCTGTGGGGCTTCTTAAAAGGTCCCGAGTAATACGACTATTAAATATACATTTGCACTTTAGCTGTGTATTCCTCTGGCTTTTTCTAGACAAATGAGGCCAGCTCTGGTGTTTTGACAACACTAGCTTTGCAGCAATAATCCTTATCTTTTATTCACCTCTACGAATGCTTCAAAAACATGAGTGTATAATATATATGGGAAGCAGCAGTCATACTCTGTGTCCAGATGGCTCTGCTCGGCCTACAAGTATACACTCGAAAGACACAAGATGAGGAGGCGGACACTCTTGGCTTGGGGTTTGATGAGTGTTTAGTCGGTACTGGTGGGTGTTTGATTGGTATTCTAATAGCAAAGAGGCTGAACACTGACCGGCCACCCCTGGAGAGATGAGAGATGTGAGAATAAAATCGAATTAGCTCAGAAACAAAGAGACATCCGCTGAAAAGCAGCCACGTCTATGGAGACTGGCAAGCAGACAGAGCCACTCCCACCGGCTCTCCTGAGAGGAAGAGCCGGGCCTCCACTCCCCATGTGGTCACAGCACAAACAAGCCAGAACCAAGGACTTCAAAGCAGCCACACACAAACGCCACACACAGGGTCTGTCTGAGACATCTCCGGTCATGTGACTCAAGGCCAGGTGCACTCAGACTGGGTCCTTGGCAAAGCAACGTGGTCGCTGCCCCTGTCAGTTCTGATTGGGAGCCAATCAGGGGCTCTCCCTCCTTTGAGGTTGCCATTTTGGGGGCTCAGACCACCTCCCAGATTGGCTGAGCACCTGCTGCTCTCCAATATGCCCACCCGCTCCCCACAGTGTCACAACAGGCCTCTCATTCACACTCCTTCAACCCCCTCCCTCCCTCTGTATCTCCCCCTGCCAGGTGGGACCAAACACATGCCCGCTGTCTCATAAACACGAAGACGTGCCAGCGTTGCCCGGTTAGCTGTGAGGAGTCCTGAGAGACATCCAACTATCACACAGACTTGTGGTAGAGCCAAACGGTTCAGGGAGGAGCCAGACAGGCAATAAACAGAACAAATCCCACAAAACTTTAAAACACAGCAGAAAAGCAGCTGAAAGACAAGCAGCAAGCGTTCAAAATTAATCAGAAAATAGAAAGAACAAGGCAACAAAAGCGAAGAAACAAATAAAAATGGCAAACAGTCGTCTAGAAAGCAAAGGCCTAATAAAAGATTTTCAGCCTGAATAAACACAATATAGCAAATCTCCACCGTATTTAGGAAGAAGGGAAGGAGGAAAGGGAGGCCAAATAAGAAATTGCCTTTCCCCTCTGTTCGTTCATTTCCTGCAAAGAGGCAATGATGACCAATATGGCTGACCATCAAACCACAGCGCCTTTCTGCAAATAGCCATGTAATGTAGGCAGGAGTTGCATTAGGAGCTGCAGCCGAGCTCCCCGGTCCGCTGATGGAGCTAGACCTGCTCCCCAATGATGACAGACACACAGGGGAAATCAAGCCAATCACTCACTCCCCCCTCACACATCCACATGCTTCTCTCCTCCCTTTACCTCTAAATAACCACACTCCTGCTCTTTTCTTTTCTCTCTGCCCATATCGCTCTCTCAGCCTCCTCTGCCGTTGATCTATTAACCCGTCCCTCTCAGCAGAGGAAGCGGGGCAATCTCAGTCTGGCAAAACCAATTCAACCGACAGTGTAATGCTCTCCACTTCAGCTAAGCTCCAATCGGAGCTCTTGAACTGGAAATTACATTTTCACAGCTTGCTAACACTGAATTAATGCCAATTATAATGGGTGTTTGAGATGAAGATGCAGTGAAAACAGCAGCTATATTTTAAGCCAAAGGAGCATATTTGTCTGAGTCAAATGTTACCATCACTTGGTATCAGTTTTTGACAGCTGCAATTTGTATTCAAAGCATTGGACAACACTTGGAGCATTTTTCCCTTCTTGTCTTTAGCACCTTTTTCTCTCTCCCTGTCTACTCATTCTTGTGAAGTGGTGTTAGATGCGGTTAGAAAGGCAGTCTATAATAATGAAAATCAGGGCAACAGCAACATTACCTGCATCCTGTTCAAAATGAGAGAGTTTAAACAGCAAGGAGAGGAATGAAGAAGACAGTGGAACAGTGAGACAAAGTGCTCCTGTGTCTAGAAGAGAGAGAGAATAAATGGAGAGAAAATGATGGCACTTGGGAGGGAAGTTAATAGTGATAAAGTACTCTGCTGGAAGAAAGCTCCTCAAATCCATATAGCTGTAGCTGCTCAACTGCCACCAAGAGATGTGACTCTAAACAGTTATTTTGCCAGAGTTGACAGAGTTGCAGAGTTTTTGAAAATGTGCTACGATGGGTGTTTGGAGACATAAATATACTGAGTCACACACATACACACACGCACAAAGCATTTTTAAGACAATATACCACCATAAAACTTAATGCTTTGAACCCAGTCTCAATGTTTCCTCCTGAGAGCACTTGAAACAAAATTTTGGAGACAGTGTAAGCATCCACACACTCTATGGAGCATTTACATGTTAGTCAATGAAAGCACACGTGTTCCCTGGTGTAATTAAGAGGGGCAATAACATTCAAAGTGTGAGCATGCACCAAAATAGTAGATAGAATTTATTCCATTGTACCTGAAGGATAGTATGGAAGTCCAAAGCTGCCAGTATATTCTATTTATCTGTGCATAATGTATGACAAAATACAAATAAAAAACAACATAAAAATATTTTTATAAATGTGAAATTCCCACCAAATATGAAATAAATAAAAAAAAATTCTCCATAGCATATCTCTGCCATACTGCTCATGCTGATAAGGTTTCTGCGCAAGGTGGCCATGTCTGCCTAGCAGATGTGAATTTAGGGTTGTTTTTCTATGCAGATTGTAAGTCCATTTCAAATTCAGTTTGAAATTTTAATATTGACAGCCTAGAGATTGTGTTTGCAGCAATTAATATATCATAATGAAAAAGCTTAAATGAAATGAAATTTTAAATTGATTTGTAGAAAGCTGACTGCATTTAATTTCCAGGTTTACACAAAACAATCTAAATTATTTTACAAAATCTAATGGGCAGACCTGTACATTTTGATTTAGCTTGTTTTATGCTTTGGAAACTTCTTTTTATGCTTAAAATCATGTTATTTTCAGTCTATTGACAGTGCAGACATTGGCTGTCTGCTTAGTTTTGTTGCTCCCGTCGATTTCAAAAGCCATTCATGTTCAAGGCACTTTTCTTGTGGTGTGATGTGTAGCTGAAATTAGAGCTGAAATATCACACATTGTGCAGTCAGAGTATCACAAGTGTAGCGTAATTCCCAATGATGATCACACCTGTCACCGACACCATCTGGAACTTCAACGTTCTGCTCTCAGATTCAACGCTCGCTCTCATTCCTCTCCCTGCTTACATCTCTGTGTCCACAACCCTTACCTAGACTGGTTGTGTGTGCTTTTGATAAATCATTTATCAACCGAGTCAAGCAGGTCATGCATCATAGCCTTCTCTGATGATGGAGACGCTGCATATTTCGCCTGCAAAATATCCAGCCTGTGTATGCTGATCGAATGGCAATGGAGCAGATACTATAGGGAGTTGCTTTTCAGCTCTAAGGTTGCTATTAATGATATGTTTGTTAAAAAAAAGCAATCTGCAAATAGTGTCTGACAGAGTAACATTAATTTTAATGCCCCAAAGATAGCAGATTTACAAAAAAATGTTTTATTTAAACACATTAGAGAATGCTGGAGAAAATGAGGCCTTGTTGTGTGATGGCTCATCTCTGGAGGCCGTGCTGTGGATGTACACAGCTCATTAAAATGAACAGCGATAATGGGAACAAGCTTGATTATCTAGCTAATGACATGTTGTCTCATAAAGAAACCAGGGAGCTACAGCACAGGGATTAACTAGTGTACAACACTGCGTAGCCTAAAATATTTCCCATTCACCGTCAGACCATAAGTGTTGCACTGCAGGCAGATGACCAGTGCTAATATGTGGTGTAAACAAAAAGCCAGGGTCAGAGCCGGGTTAAAGTGTCAGTCTTCTCACAAGAGGTATTTAGCCATGCACATAGTCTCTGAGATTTCTGCCTCCAATATAATGGAGCCATGCTAGTGGCTCTGTAAGGCTGTACAGCGGTGCATGTCAGCCTGCTAACATTCACTAATGCCCACTAAACACATAGTACTGCTGAGGCTGATGGGAATGTAATAAGTTTTGCAGAAATTTGGTCGCAAGTATTGTAAGTATTGCAAGTAACTTCAAATTTTGGCCTGGCAATGGTGATAGATAAAAAGTCAGGGGATCAATGGTTGCTGAGATAGCGACAAAAAATATTATAAGTATTTCCTGAAACAATGTCCTAGTTACTCTGGATAATCCTTGTACCACAGAGAAAGTCTCTATAAAAAACAGCTGACTGTGTTTTGACTGAGTAAAAAGTTTTTTTGGGGGTAATTTGGGTGATCCTAAAAAACAAAACAAAAACAGAATCACATGGTTGTATCTCATGCAACCTTTGGCTAATTGTTAAATGTTGCCCTGGCCTCCACATGGCACAGTAACAGGTTTCTGCTGCAGGTTCCTGTTGGAGGACGCACAATGCACGTCTATTGACTGAGAGGCTGCAGTGGGCCAGTGGCTGTCTGCCCAGGAGCAGAGGGATATTTGTGTGTGTGTGTGTGTGTGTGTGTGTGTGTGTGTGTGTGTGTGTGTGTGTGTGTGTGTATGTGCCCATTTGCTCTTTCCCTCACAGAACCTCTATTGTGATGTTTCTGGCACTCTGCAGTAACATTTGACTGGGGGCCTCTGCCAGTTCCCCTGCCTGGCTCTCTCTCTGGGCCTAAAGAAGAAAGACAGGTGAAAAATCCTGAATTATTTTTCATTTAAGCAGTGTGAATCAGAGGGTTATTCTGTGGAGGGCAAAATGTCAAACCAAATATGTAAGGATGCACATTTAGTATATTCATTGGAAAACCAATTCTTCCCCTCCATTTGCACACCTTACAAGCCTTTTGCATTTAAGACATTAATAACTGGTCATTTCCGATGTGATTTTAGATGGCAACTTATCTGAAAGTCTCCAAATGCCTTTTAAATGTCAAATGATTCTGCTTGCTTTTGAAGTTTAGCATCAGTAGCAGAAGTATAAGGTCTCATCATCATCAACACATAAGCGGTGTGATAGAGCTGTTGACATTTGGGATGTTTCAGTCGTCAGACTATTTTGTTTGGAGAGCACTGAGCTGTGTCAGCCAAGGTGACTGCCTCTCCTTTCCTCACAGTAGTTCACCCATCTCCTGCCCTACACAGGAGCCCCCCTCACCTGTCAGTCATCCTCCTTCCCACTGAGTGACAGCTCTGTCAGCTAGTGGGGAGAGAGGGGAGACTGAGCGAGTCCAGTCACATCTGTTGTTTTACAGGCAGCCTGCGTTCAGCCCCAGGGATCTCATTATAACCCGGCCTGTCGAGAGAATCGCTCATGAAGCACTCAGTCACACAATGATACATACACGCAAACAAGACTGCATGCTTATAGACAAAAATGCAGGCATATGTTGCTCAAGTTCACTCAATACAGGCATGTCATTTCTAATCAATTTGCCCACACACACATAGAAACAAATGACACAAGAAGATGATGATGTGATGAGTGCAGCACACACCATGCAAAACAATAAGTGCCATTCTCAGTATTCACTGCTTGTATTCTGCTGTTCAGCTGCCGATCTGGGATTAAACTTTGCCTGCAAACAGACACTAAAGGTGAGCAAATTCAGCCTTCAAAGTCAGAAAGGCAGCAGCCTTGAGGCAGGGAGGTGCTCGTTTAGACTGCCCACTGGCTTACCGTCACTTCTTGATGAGACAAAGTAGACTGATTTGCGTCACATTATTGATTCTCACTGGCATGACGGGCACTGGGTTCCATGCAAATCATCGGTGTCTGTTTGTGTGTGTGGTTTGTGTGTGAGAGAGGAAAGAGAATGAGCAGTGAGAGTGAGTGAGTGAGGAGCGAGTGGGAAGGGGGGAAGAGTGTGAGGAATAGCATGGATGAAAACAGCATGCATGCTGGGATATGTATGTTGATGCAAGTCATCATATCACTCTGGCTGCTCGTGAAGGCAGGTTGCCCATTTACTCCCCACTGTTAATTACATCCTTGTACATACACACACACAGATACACACACAAACATGCACACACACACACACACACACACACACACACACACACACACACACACACTGCATAGTCCTATAAGCAGCTGTGTCCTTCATTCAAATCTGCTATAGTTCTTTTCTATTCAACAATATAATAATAGCAAATTAAGAAATATTTCCAGTTTCTTCAAATTTGGGTTTTGTTTAGTTTTTCCCATCGTTTCAATCAGTTACGATAAAACGGTACTTCTTCTTGAAAATTAAGAACACCGCAGCATTATTATTGTATGTATTTGCAAGTAAAACCAACAGTGACTCATGCAATCTTCTTAATCCTTCATTAAGTACATTAACACTGTGTGTGCACAACTACAGAAGGTCAATGATAAAGCAGGAATTTGTTTTCTCTTCCAAGGTTTGGCCTGTATTACTGTGTTTTTTTAGTGATGGTGAAATATTCCAAGATCTCAGCAATTAATTTAGTGACTGTATCCTTGCTATAATGGCCAAAAATATAAGCCCATGTTTTAATAAACCAGAACTCTCCTTACAGTGTAAAAGTGTAAAGTGTAAGGAAAACATCTACCTTGTAAATGAGCTCTTACTGTATATGTTGCATTTTTTTCGAGAGACAAACTCAAAACATTGTAAATAATCCATATCATCCATTTTAGGTAGCCAGCAAACTCCCCGCACATACGTACAATCTCAGTTTTCTTTGAATTCTGACTCCATCCTTATTCACCACTCTCCCTCTCAATGTCCAGTAAATAATTGAGCACACTCCTTGCTTTTAGAGAACACCACCAACCCATGCTCCCATGTGTCTGTTTTATTGGGACACCATGCACATGCTGGGAAAGCATGTCAGTGTTTTTTAGCGTTTGAGATTTTCAGTCTAGCCGGTGGGTCAAGATCAGGAGTGGACATTAAAATTCATAGAGGAGCGCTTTAAATCCAAAGGCATGTGAGTAACAGAGAGAGGAGATGAGATGATAAACACGCGAGCCTCGGGTGGACATGCACAGACAACATGCCCCGGGCCAAAGCAAGGCCACTGTCTTCTTAGTCAACTCACCTGGGCTTGCCGGGGGCATTTATGTCCAAACAGACTAGTCAACCTGCCTCGCAGAAGACTTAGAATGAGGCATATTACATCTCACAACATTTAAACTATCCTGGGGATTCCAGGTTTGACATTGACAATATTAAGTTTGGTTTGGATAGTTTTAAAACAACTCTCATAAAGGCAAAGAGCAGTTTCTGATGGCTGCACGGATCTCATTACAACTTAGCAGGGGACCACATTATACTTTCACTTAACTCTAATACCTTAATGAGCAATCGATGTTAGTGTGGGCGACTGGAGGCTATAACGTTAGCATAGTCCACAACAGCCAGCTGTGAGCAGGCACACATTTATATTGCTATGTAAATGTTTATGTTAGCTAGACAATTGTTACCATGTAAGATAACTCCTCCAATTTAAACACTCACCATCAGAAACTGGATTGAGTCTCTGAATTTTTTAATTATTCTAACTACAATATAAACAAATAATGGCCTGTCTCTAACAAAGGCCAGGTACACACTCTTCAAACAAGTACATGCTATTATTTGAAGATGTATGGTTATGATCAGTGCACCATTAGCTACATAGCAAAACTAGCAGTCACCTGGTAAATGTAGTCCAATAGCAAGCAGTGGTATCAGGATGACGTAAACTTTCAAATTCCCACATAGTTTCAAGTAAGTAAGTCTGGAAACTGTCATAGTTTGGTTAGGCTTATGTAGCAAAACTTGTTTGGGTTTTGAAAAAAGTATGTTAATCCAGGCAGTTATCTCAGGGGATGTGTTATTTGGTTAAGTGGGTGTGTCGTGTAGTCTGCAGATAGACCCTTTCCCTAAGTTTAGTATATGCAATGGTTCAGACCACTGATCAGGATACACAGGGGGAACATAAACAAAGTCTGTGAATTGTGTGTGAATTGATTGAAAAGTGAAGAGTCTTCTATTAAATATACATTTACAGTTATATAATTTGTTTGGAATTTATTTATTTGGGAGGACAACTGCATGTTTTTCAGAAATTGGAAGGGACTCGTCTCTTCCAATCCCCCCAGGATCTGCACTCAGGGAAATTGTGCTCCAGCTCCAACAGATTAACCTGCTTGTCCAAGTGGAGAGGAAAAGAAACTTCGAACAGACTAAAATCCTACTTTAAAAGAATTTTAATCCAGAAACTATCTTAATAGTGTACAGGCTGAAACTGTCCTTGATCTGATGCATAGCTGCGAGGCGAGCTCCACCACAGTTTTCTATTTATAATATAATCTCTCGCCAAAGGCTACACACCAGCTTAGACAATCCTTTTTGACCAGCGTTTTATCCAGCCTCTTGTCCACCCTGCAACAGTCATTAAAATGCTCTCCTTACCCCTCTCATGAGAAATTCTCTGTATTTTGTTGGCTGATGGTATACCTTTAGGGCAATATAACTTCCATTTATAGAGACAGAGACAAACACTGCATGCAGAATCCAAGTCTTGGTCAGGAGAAATAAGCGGATTAATTATTAATTAATTAGAAAACAGGGCTGTTGCATCAACGTATAGAAAATACTGTAGGCGATCAGATAAACAAACATATCTAACAGTTCAAACTTTGTGTATAGCGTCTGATAAATGAGAAGGGTATAATCAAAAGAGGACTAATGTATGAAAGTGTTTTCTTATATAGCGTTCATATGTATGTCCAGAAATGATCTTTATGCATGTAAATGTGTGTTGTGAAAGACCTATCTTATCACATATATTGAAATTAAAGATGTAGATGGTACGTACATGGTTTTTATATTGGATATGAGCGTTGTTGGCTGTTCAAAAACTCCAGATGGAGGAGACAGATTTACATAAATTGTGACAGTGTGTGCATTGATGTGTGGTATCATTATCTCAGTGGCAATCAACGGTGCAAGAAGAAATGAGGTGACGTATATAAAAGGAAACCTAAATATACATATACATATATATTAATATAGTGTGTATTAACACTGATTCATTAAAAATAAAGTGCAGGCACAATGTGTACAGGGACAGTGAATATTATGTATTGATGTGGTGCTGTGGAGATGACTGTGAAATGCCTGCTCAGTTCCATTCATATTCACAGTCATATTATAACATTTTTACAACATTTTCAAAAAAAGGGGACCAAGAGGACAAAAAAAATAAGCCCTATCCACCACACTAAACAAGCTAATTTGATTGGAAATGTATGCTTCATTCAATTCTTAAAAAAGCCTTCACCTTTCTCTTTCACGATCTTCTTTTGTAAGTTTTAATGCCTCATGAATTGATCCCTCCTGCATTTTTGCAACAACTTGAACAGTGGAGAAGGATAAAATATGTCGAGAAATAAGCCTTGTGCTTTGGCACCGCATGAGGCAGGACTGTGGAGAAATTACCTTTATTAAGTCTACAACGACATTATTGATTTTCTGTTGTGTGTCTGCCATAATAATGAAGACGGCGGATGTCAGTGCTGCTGCAGTGTAATCAGTGTGTGCTCTGACAGCCTTTCTCCAAGTGATGAAGAGGAGAAAGTGCAAACTGTGACATGTTGCTGCCTGGCAGGCCTGCAAGATTACAACTGATTTGACCACTGAGTGAAACAAATTAGCTTTTAATGTGGACATACAGATCAAAATGTCATCAATATTTAAAGTGCACATTTGAACAAATACAGCATCTGGGTTTAGTATTGTTGAATGTTAAAGGATTAATCTTTATTTTTCTTACAAATGTACATAATTAAAGAAATTTTCTTTTTTTTTTACTTATTTGTGCCAATTATTAAATAAGCATCTCTGAATTTTCTTACATGACTTTATATGTTAATTTCACATATGAATAAGAAATAAAAATTAACAACAGACCCAAAATAACATAATTGAATACTAAACAAACAACATGACTAGTATCCATGGTGACTACATATCCTTAAAAAAATATTACTTTGTTTTACTTGTCAACAAACCTTTAACAGCTTTAAAAAAAATTAATGAATTAATTAATAACTTAATTGTTTTGCCCATCATTTGAATCAGTTTTAACATTTTACTCAGCAAGGTAATTGTTTGACATTGCTACAGTTTAATCAAATTATTAAACTGAAACCGGTTTGCTACAACTACACAGTTTAACCAAGTCAGTCTGTAAACTATGATGGCTGTGTACACGGACAGTTTGTGGCTTAATTTTACTTTCAACTTTTATTTTATTTTCCAAATCTTTTTGTCTAATTGGAGTTCTGCTTAAAACCTGTTTGATCATCAGACTGCTCATGTTTTTGCCCCTTGCCCTGTTCCATGGTATCAGCATTAATTAGCGAGTCCGGTGTCATTACTAATTGGAATGAAGGCCAAAACTATTAAATATAAGACACAAGTTGTAGTAAATCAGATCCTGGTGACTTAGTGGTTAAGACTTAACAGCAACATCCCTCGTTCAATATCCAGCCAGGGAACTCTGTTTCATGTTATTTCCCTCTCTTTCTCTTCTCTTATTCCTCACCCCATGATACCTTGAGTGAATTATGAATTATTCCTCTCACAGAACCAGCGTCTGCAAGAGCTATGCTACAGGTGTCTTCCATTTTCTTAGACATTTTAGGGGAAATAAATGATGTGGGACCACAACCTGTCACACTTAAAACAGGCAAATGCAGTCATATCTCTGCCTGCCTGTACGGGAAGGACAGTACCATTTTTAGCTACTTTATTGATTCCATTTCTACAGATGAAGTGATGAACAATCTGAAAAGCTCTGAGGCTTATCAGTACTTCCAGCCGTAGTGTATTAAAGGAGGAGCTAATTTTCTTTGTTATTGCTATCTGAGGCCACTTCTTCAGACTTATCCTCTCATCCTCAACCTTTTAAGCAAGGTATCATGGGACTGGGGATAACATATAGGGATATTTGCTGTCTGGAACTTTACAGACAGACTATCCATTAAAGATAAAAAGGTCGAAAAATATTCCAAAAAAGTGAAGTAGTGAGAAAAGTAGCCATCTATTCACATACACCCACATGAATGCCACAAACATACTTTCAATACCTGCTCACAAACACATTCAGAGGCAGGCGAGAGTGAGGGAGATACAGTTACATGCCAACACAATCCCAAATTGTGGACTCTGATTTGATTCCTTACACATTCATATCTGGGGTCATTTCTATGTAAATTCACAGCTCTTCTGCCTCCCTTAACATTGTCATTCACTGCTCCGGCAACACTAGCCACAGGACAAATTTTAAAGCAGCCGAGGAGACTTTGATCCTACTGAATACAAATGATGACACGGCCCAACAAAGAAGCCTTTCACACGGACTCCTCTGTCACGTTGGGCTGTTGCCTTGAAGGCATGTGATGGTCAGATTATCTACACTTGAACCAGCTAAACCACTAAGAGCTGCTTGGCCATACAAAGACCCACAGTGCATGTAAACACACAGAAGCACTGTATTAAATACTTGCCTTCAGCGATGAAATGATCAGTCGATAAATTGATTGGTTGACTGACACAATTAATCAACAAAACCTCTGTGACTTTGTGAGACTTATTAACAAGACAAAATGTCAAAGTGTTGCCTGTTCCATGCTCTCCTGTGAGGATCGGCTGCTTTTGTCAATTTAAAATCATCATTAGTTGAATATATTTGGCTTTTGTGCTGCTGATCACATGAAACAAGCAATTTGAGGCAGTGACATTGGTTTCAAGGAAACTGTGAAGGCCCTTTTCTTTTACAATTTTCTGGCATGAAAATGAATCATAACAGATTCATCTGTAACTGACAAATGGACAGATTATTTCATAATGGAAATAATGAAAATAGCACATAATGCAGCATTGCCTACAACTTCGCAGTTTTTTCAGTGACAGATGAAAGAGGGCAAAGACTTACAAGAAAGATAAAAATAGCGTCCTGTTCTTCGAAAGGGGAACGTTCTCATACATCATGTTTAAACTTAATAGACAGTGCACTCTCTCCTTTGGTCTCAAAGTTCCTTGAAGATAAGGGATGAGGACGACCAGACATATAGAGGCCTGTTGGACACAGCTTGTGAAGGTTCAGAGAGGTGATATATATTCACAGAAATGTTGGCTCTATGTGACTTATTGCTCCTCTAAAGCCTTTTTATGTAGTGAGAAATCTTCATGTCTTCTACCTTGATGTGGAGAGTGCCGACTCTCTGGGAAATGATGGACAGTCAGTCTGTGAACTACAGGCAGTCTTCTCTGTTCTGTCTCAGCTTCTCGGTTTCGTTATTTGCCTCTTCTGCTCTCTGGTCTCTGCAAGAAGGAAGCAACATTGCCTTTCATTGTTACCTCCCTCTCTGGAACCAGCTGAGCATGCAGGACATTTGCTCTCGGTGTGTTCTGGGGTTGAGCATTCTGATTGAGTCAGATTAGTTTGCTTAGATTAGATTTATTAGTTTGTATTTTTGCACTATTTTAATTACATTTTGTCTGAATAGTGGCTACATTTCCAGGCAGATGTGTGGAATAGTTGGACTTAACTTTGTTAAATATGCAAATCACCTTTTGAGTCAAAATATTGAACTTCTTAGCATATATTTGCCTTTTCATACATTCAGTAGACTTGGAGGAGCATTATCATTCATGTGTAGTTGTTTTTTTGTCCACCTAATAAATGTAATCATATTCATTCCCCTTTTAGCTTTGTTTTTTGGGTCCACCATCTTGTAAAGGGAAGTATCTGGTAGCTGATTGCTCCACTTTCTTCATCAGCTGACTGACTTTTTCTGTCTGCTGTTTGGTGCTGGGAAGGTAGTATACAGTCAGTTTTTAGAGCTGTTTTGCTGAAAACAGTCTGATGCAGCTGAAAATGACACTATGAGAGCAGTGGGAGTTCTGAACCAGAACAGTAAAGTTGCAGGCTGGAAGACCGAAACAGTTGACAGTAGTGAAAAAGCTCAAAGTGCTAATTCTTTGTGGATACATCACACCTTTCACATACAAGGGGTCATGTGATCTAATTGTAAACAGGGATGCACAATATGGATTTTTTTCAATATTACCTGCTTCTCATGGTTGAAACCAATAAGATAACTGATAATTTCACATTTTTATATTTTATACTTGGAAGGGTAGGGTGAAGTGAGTTTACTACTACACAACTAGATCCAACTAAACCCTACACACCGGCCCTCTAATGACAAAAAAGTACAAGGTAAGTTACTGTAATCAATCATGAAAATAGTTGTTACAGATGGGTGTGCATTTGGGTGTAATACATCCGTACATACTGAGGCAGCCTACTCCATTATGAGCAATGCAATGATGCAATATCCTGTAGGATGCAAAATTATAAATAGAAAAGCAGAGAGAATATCTCCTCATGAAGGTAATCTGCTGTCAGATCACCACTTGATAACTTTGTACCTGTAAATAACTTTAATCACTACCAACACCACCAGTCTCCCTCATTTCTCCACCTCTTTTCGCTCACTCTCCTCTCCACTTCGTGGCCTGGCCCACCCCTCGCTCTCAGACAGAGAAACTCATTATAGCTAAGGATTAGATCGATCAGTATGAGGGGGGAGATGCCCGGTGGGGAGGCAGCATTCCTGGGCCAAGCAATTTATGCCAACAATGGAGCTCATCTCTGCATATCCAGACTGCTTCACAGAGGAAAACATTCAGCAGCAAACCACTGGGTGAAAACACACAAACACATACAATCATCCGCAGAAAGACACGATCATAGGTGCACATTAAATTTAAGGCTGTTCATTTCATGCAAATTGAAAGTATATACTTAATAGTAGGAATGGCGGAAGTCTGCAGATGGTTTCTGCGATGTGACTGTTCATGTCTTGCTAAAAAGCAGGTCAGTAACAAGATTAAGCCTAGAAGGTTTCTAGATAGAATGCAGTGTCTGTTGTGTTATGTAGTTAATTTTAAAACACATGCGCGCACACAAACAGAAACACACATGCAGTCTGTCACATCCTGAGAAATCTGTTGAAAAGAAAAAAAATTCCCAGTAATGGATAATTTTCCCCCTCACGGCATTTTATTTTCAAGGCCGAAATTATTTCCTCTAAGTGGTTTTGCTTCTACAGGAGAGGCAGAGCCTCCTGCCATTGCCCTGGAAACCAGCGAGAGTAAATACAAGTGGGATTGGGTTGGTGCTCTGCTGCGTATCTTCACAGTAGCCTCATCTAGCTCCTTCTGCAACCTTGGCCTATCTTTATTTCCCAGAGGGGTAATATTGGCTTCAGTACCTAGTTCCCCTGACTCAGGACTCCTCAAAGTGTGTGTGCAAGAGAAAGTGTGTGCACACATGCATGTTCATGTGTGTCTGCCTAATGTTGTGGGGTTTAATAATGGATTAAGCATCAAAGCAGTGAGCATTGGAGCAGCCGAGCTTTCCATAAATTAACATCACCTTTTGTCTCTATTTCTTCCTTATTTGTAACTCATTATTATTTTGGGGTGGAAATCCATGCAAATGAGGAGGTGTCTAATCCGGTCCCTGGTTAGGGGTGATAATGGAGCCTTTTGTTGTTTACAGTAAGGAATTATCATTAGGCAGGTGGAGGAGTGGGCACCTTGTGAAGTGATCCTTACACTGCTATTTCACTTTTCTTCATTTTGTGGTCTTGGCTACAGCACAAGACTGCTCCTGTTGAAGCCTCGAAATAGTTCAGCAGATTTTGTCTCAGGAGCTGAAAATGGGAATAAAAAATAGATATCAACAATCTTAAAATGTTTTATACAAAATAAGGGTTCTTATTCTGTAAGAAACTTTCTAGCCCAATCTCAGCTCCCTTATCAATTTATCATCTGCACATACATACATAAAATAACTGTGCAGGCCCTAATTAGACCCATTAAGGATGCTAATTACATACCTGAAAAATGGCCAACAAGACAACCAAGTGCTGATCCCAGCTTCCCAAAAGGCAGAGAGTGGGAACAGTGTGCCCATAATCCCTTTCACCACATGGATGCTGTCCTTGGCCTGAGAAAGAGCAGCATCCCGCAGGCAAAGACATGTTCTCATCTGCACAGAGGAGATAAGTGCACCACACCCACCCTCAAGTCCTCCATGCCCCCCCTCCGCCACCACCAACCTGCCTCCGCACACTATCCATCCGCCTGGCCCTCCAAATCTTCTGTCTTATGACTGTCCATCGCATCACACACACACACACACACACACACACACACACACACACTCAAAATGAAACACAATGCCACTGCAAACTCACTAGAAAGACGAGGAGGGAGAAGAAAGACGGGAGTTAAAATGAGTTTGGACAGCAAAGTGAGAGCAAAGCTTTTTTTCTCCCTTCCTTCTGCTCTGGTGTTGGCACTCTGTGTATATCTCTGCTGATCCAGTCACTTTGAAGTGAGCAGCCTTTGATTTGGACAAAGATTAAGGAATTTGATCCCCATTTTAAAGAAGCTGGCACACAGGGGTTGTTTTCATGGCCATAAAAAACATCATTTTGACAAAAAATCAATGGCCGATTCTAAATGGGGCCTTTTCAGCTGGGAATGAAGTGCATCTCTGGGTATGTCAGTGTGTCTGCAAAGTGTTTATCAGGCAACCCACTGGCAGAGGGGATTATTTTATTGACTCCATGCTCACAGTTCATAGGGGCTCGCCAGTGACAAGCCACTAGCAGCAACAACAGGTGGATAGAGAGCTGTCATACTGCATGATGACACACGAGAAGCAATCTCAACCAAGAGCTCTTACCACTGCAGATAACAGGGACAGGGACATCATCGTCTCTGTGGTGCCTCGATATAAAATGAATCAGGTGCAGCACAAGTACGCTGCAACCACTTAAAAGCATAATGTTAGAACTGCTCCCTTTGTAGAAGAGTCTCTGTGTTCAGATGGATTAGAGATTCAGTTCAACCAAATCACACACAAAAAAATGTTTTCTCACTTGCCGCTATCTAGCCGTGCAGATAGTCTGTGGTTTATTATAGGGACTATTTATTAGGTACATATTTCCTCTGAAAACGCTTCGCAGCAAGGAACCAGGACTGTTTCTAGAAAGAAACATTGCTTTGGAGTTTTTCCAAATGTCATTTTGCAAAGTGCCAGAAACCAAATTACATTTACCTCTATAATACATTTGTAAGTCATATTTAAAAGTCAGCCATTTTAAGAGATTTTGCAACAGACTTTATGCTGGGCTACAGTCCTGCTCACCATTATTGGCACCCCTTCATTTTTTGCATAACCTCTACAATATCTTCAGAAATAAATATAGAAATAAAATTTAAAAAAATAGGAATGTACCAAATTTATATTAGGCTCTTTTAATTGGAGGTCCAAAGTAATTTAACAAAGAAAATTGTTTTTTCAACTTACATATTGTAATTTCAAAGAAGAAACAGAAAAAAACAGCATGTGCAGCAATAATGGCACCTCTCTTTAATATTTGGTTGCACACCCGTTGGCAGTGATGACAGCCTCCAAATGTTTCTTGTAGCCATCTATAAGCTTCTTGCACTTCTCAGCTGGTATTTTCTCCCACTCTTTGCAAATTGTTCAAGCTCTTGAACATTTGTAGGTTTCTTTTCCCCAATGGCAGATTTCAGCTCATACCAAAGATTTTCAATCGAATTGAGATCAGGACTCATTGCTGGCCATTTTAAAACAGTTTACACCTACAACACCTTTTCAACCATTCCTGCGTGCTTTTCGATGTGTGCTTTGGATCCTTGTCTTGCTGGAGGACCCATGATCTTCGACTCAAACCAAGTTCTCTTTCACTGGGTAGGAGATTTCGCTCTAAAATCTCTTGATAATTCTCTGATTTCATGATTCCTGTGATACGGTCAAGGCCTCCAGTACGAGATGCAGCAAAGCAGCACCACAGCATTATGGATCGTCCACCATGCTTAACTGTTGGTAGGGTGTTCTTTTCCTTGTAGGCTTCATTGCACCGTCTGTAAAGAAACTGTTGGTGTGCATTGCCAAAAAGCTATATTTTTGTTTCATCTGTCCACAGAATATTTTCCCAGAAGGATTGCGGTTTGTCCAGGTACTCTTTGGCAAAGATTAGTCGTTCCTTTTTATGTCTTTTCCTCAGCAATGGTGTCTTCCTTGGCCTTCGCTCATGAAGCCCTGTTTGGTTTAGTGTGCGGCGTATGGTACTTGTTGAAATCATGACCCCAGACTATTCCAGGTTGGCCTTCAGCTCTTTGGATGTTTGATGTGGTGTTTTGTCCACCATCCCCACCAACCTTCAAAAACTTCTCTCCCATTTTTTTTTCCCCCCCCCCCCCAGGAGGGGGTTGTTAATTCCTTCCTTGGCAAAATATTTATAAAAAAAAACACTTTTTAAAAAAAGAAAAAAAAAAATTTTTAGAGGGTTTTTTTTTTTTTTTGTGTTTTTGTTTTTTTTTTTTTTTTTCTTTTTTTTTTAGAGCCTTTGTGTTCACCATTGTCCAGGCCAAAACACGGAAGTCATCATTCATTGGCTAATTCATGTCACATGGGCACAGACAATTTATCACAGGCGATTCTCATTTATGATTTACCACAGGTGAGTCACAATGTGTTTCCATACTGATTTACAGCAAAGGGTGCCAATACCAGTGACACAGCAAGCTTTAAGTTTTTTAAATTTTTCCTTCCCTTGTTTATTGTTTTAAATAGTTGTTTATCATTTCCTCTTTTGTATTAAACACGAGTTCTCTATAGAACAGAAATGTTTCACTTGATTAATTTTTTTCAGAAAATATTCCACATTATGTACTTAAACTTCATGGGTGCCAATAATGGTGAGCAGGACTGTGTACCTTCAACATCTCTTGTTGCCTTGGGCCATTCTAAGCAATGTAAAAAATCAATGAGCAATGCTGGATCTAAAAGAATACGTCATTAGTGTAATGAATTGCCTTGACACTGCAGGTAGTTCATTTGCTGAATTTGCCAAGAAGCATTGTGGTAATTGCCTTGTGCTAATTTTACCACAATTGCCTTGAAAACTTGACTGTTTTCTAATTGAACCGCCAAGAAAATGTGCTACATCATGATATATTGTATCTAAATATAAAAAAAAAGATGTACATTATTATGTACATATCTATAATAAATCTCCACATACAGGTAAAACTGAAACTTTCTGCCCGGCTAGATATACCTCTAAGTTTCTTCTTTTCTTCTTTTAAGAATGAATGAGACTCATCATTAGGTCAGACTTCTCTCACTATTTATTGTCACACAGGTGATGACTCATTGATACTTGAGCACTTGACAAAATACCAACCCGAGCAGCAAGCAAGACAAAGTACCTGAAAAGCAACACCTAGTGGTAAAGATTACATCTATGTCCGCTATATGGTGGTTAGAGTGAGATATTTGCTAATAGGTTGCATAGTCACTCTCATAGACGCAATTTTGGACAAGAAGCACTAAAGGCAATTGATTATATAAGCCAACAGAAATTCTGAGTGCATAGCAAGTTTTTATTAGCCTGTTCCTTTTCAAAAGAGCCTATTCCACTGCTAGTGTTCAGAGGGAAGAGTGCGTGATCCTATTCCTTTCAAAACTCTCTCTCTTTTTCTGAATTTACTTTTTTCCTCTACTCCTTCTCTCTCTCTCTCTCTCTCTCTCTCTCTCTCTCTCTCTCTCTCTCTCTCTCTCTCTCTCTCTCTCTCTCTCTCCCTGTCTCTCTTCCACTGCCAGTATAACAGCTGCTTCTCCTTTGGCCAGCTTCCAAATGGATGACTGAGGAGAGTGAATGGGTTTTTAATTTCACTTGTTAACGCTGCTTTCTTTCTGGTTCCCCTCCCTCAACCTGCAGTGCCAACACTGCCAGATAGGAGGAAAACTTGGAGTGGGAGCAGGGGGGTATAAACAGCATTTTGTGAACAACAGAGAAGCATCTTAACATCAAACCTTCAAATTAAGAGGACACAGGCATGAGCTAAGCTTTTTGAAGAGTTTCATTCTCCTTTCTCCCCTCTTTTGTTGGTTAATTAATCATGAAGGGTTTTACTTGAGTATCTCAGAGGAGGTGAGAAAGAATAAAGCAATGATATTGTTCTGTTACTCCCACAGCAGAGACCTCTGTCGCCGCTGCCTGTCTTCAAACTCCAAAACCACAGACAGGTACAAGATGCCCCAGGCAAGATGGCTGCTGTTTTACCTATGGCTGCTGTACATGTGCACAGAGAAGGCCACAGGCCACCATGAAATCCTCGTGTCCACCCCACATTGACAATTTTAACATTACCCAGAGCTACAGTACACTGCATCATCAAATGAAGAAATGAGGGAAAAAAGGAAAAAGTAGTGAAACTGCTGCCAATAAAGGATGCTAATAAACTGAAGTCATTAAAATAAAAAGTAGGCAGAAGAAACTTCTCAGGTGGATAGTTCAGATATTCTCATGACACACACACACACACACACCCACCCACCCACACACCCACACACACACACACGAGTATCAAACTGTATATAACACTTCTTTCAGCAGTTGCCAGGGAAACATTTCAATTAAATGTGTGTCTTGGCTTCTGAGGTACTTTGGAGCGCACCTGAAATATTAAGGTACCCGGCAAGCTTTGTGATAAATATTTAGGACAACAAAGTACATTAAGGAAAAATTCAGCCAGGGATGAATACAACATGACAAAGTAGGCGCTATAGCATGCAAATAAGACTAATAGTAGAGAATCAAACCCACCTAGAGCCAAGTCTGAAATTGAACAGACAGAAAAATATAATGTGTAAAAGGTAAGCAAAAATTCCTCGAGGATAGTTCTCATACACCAGAGACACATTAACAAACGACAGGTGACAGGGCTGTGAAACTTCTAAACAACTGCTGGAGTACATAACCCCTAGATGCTTTAAACTGGGTGCCTGCGGCATGCAGTTGGATGAGTTGTGACATCCATCCTAAGTGAGATGGATTACAGAGAGCCAGTTTGATTTGAATAACAAGCAATTTACTGGCTCGGGTGTGCCTCTTCAGAGGTGCAGGTCTCTGGCAGGAGGAGGCCACAAGCTGCCATTACGCCAGGTGTTGGGTTTCAAACATGTACTTGTCTCTGTGTTGATCTACCTGTTCAAACATACTCCAGCTGGGGAATGGAATTGATGGAGTATGACGTGTAGCTTCTACTCTTATCAGGAAAATCCATTAAATAATTTTTTGCATAAAATGTTTAAAACACTAGAGATAATTGCAATCACAAAACAACAATTCTGAAATTCTGCGATTGATCACAACACAAAACTGGTAGTTGTAGGTTAGTTGTGTACCTCTGTAGAGATATGACCCTGGACAACACATGGCAAATGGTCAAATTAATCAAATGACATGAATGGGAGGATGTGTTCCATACACCAGGCAAGGTGTGCCCTCTTGTGGAAAAACATCAACATTGCAGTCAACATTTTACACATCAATTACTCCAATAATTTCTCAGCTGACTGACTTGTAAAACACTCAACATAGAAAACTTAACAGTAAGTTAACACAAATATATAGTATACTGTAAACAGGTAACAATTTCACATGATTATTTGCTTCACAGTGAATAATAATAAATAACAGTGAAAGCAGAAGCTTTGAGAACATAGACTTTATTCATTTCATATAAAAATGACACAAAATTAAAAAAAAAAAAGTTGAACAGGTGCTTCAGGTAATCTTCACAGGGACAAGAGCCAGCCTGCATCATAAACATGACCTCAATGGGGAAAACACACAAGGGTCGTCGCACCTTCACATCATCACCTCAATCAGTTCATGTACTGCATATAAAGACAAACCTGTACAGTAAACCACCAGCAGAGGCCAGGGTAAGCCTGGGACAAACCACTGCACCCTTTTCACTCCTCTTTCCCTGCCTTCCTCTCCTCCTACATCCCCAATTCCTCTTCACACTCCCTCTTTTTTTCCCCTTTTCTCCTTCACCTACTTTTCCTTTTTTCAGTTTTCTTTCTGACCCTTCATGTCCCTGAGCCCTCCTTCTCTGATTGGTTCCAGACGTGCCACTGAGCTCTTCTTGCCGACTCAACATTCCACAGCTGGAGACTGCACACACACACACACACACACACACACACACACACACACACACACACACACACACACACACACGCATGCACACACAACTACACACACACCTACACACACACTTAACTCAACTTACTCCTTCTCCTCCTCCCTTCCCCCTCTATCTTAGACCAACTCATGGAGCTGCTGTTTTTTTTTTTCAGAGCAACTCAGTCAAACACCAAAAGCCTCAGACTGAAACGGCTCCAAAGCATTCCTCCAAGCAAGAAGACAGCAATGCGCTCAGAGGCAAGAGGTGAGAAGAAAAGAAAAATGTTTCAGGAGGCAAATGAACTCTGAAAAATGTGGTCATTAAGCTGCGCAAATGTGAAACCTCAAAATGACGTAGAAAAAGAACAGAAAGAGGTTTTCTCTTGAAGTGAATTCACTTTTAAAACATTCTTTGACTCTCATATATACAACGGTGTCATCCACATGAGGGATGGTTTCCTTTGTGGGGCAATGAGAGGTTCAAGTGTTGGCAATTATCCCATAAAAGTAGGAAAGTTTCCAAATGTCTATACCAGTTGTATTTAAGTCAGAACATATATTGAAACCTGTATCATTAAAAAGACAAATAGCAAAAAATACCCTAATGATAAAACATACAGAAAAGTGAACTGTGGTCCATAAAAATTATGAATCAGACAAATATCAAATTGCAAATCCTTTTTCATGGTGTATACAAAGAGAATTACTGTCCATAAAAATAGCTGAATCAGCTCCAGATGATGGCATAAAGAGCCAAAACAAACAAAAGTTTGGAATCGCAGAGCAGCAACCATGCCTTAAGGATAATGACTGAAGGCAAATGGATGACTAATATTGAATTAGCTCGAGATAATAGCAGAAAGTGCCAAAATGTACATGAAGCAATGGAAACTGAAAGTCTGATCATTTCATGACAACCTCCAGTCCTGCAGTACCAAAAAGACAATGTAGTCTACTTAAAGACCAGCTTTCAATACGAAGTTCTCTACAGAACTTAGCATTAGTAATGTGCACAATTCTAGTGTACTGCCCTCAGACTGTTTGAGGCCACCACTAATAATGGTCCCTGTCACCTTCCACACATTCACATTTGGACTTCTTCCTCCTCTGTTGGTCTGACAGCTGGGGCTGACGTGTCAGATCAGAAAGGAGGAGAGAGGCATGCTCACAAAAACCACACATGCATCATCAGTAACAGTTCTCTACAGCTGCACAGATAATGACAAATCAATGGAAAGCACATAAAGGCAATGCAAAAATGAAAAACACACCAGTTCAGGTAAATACTGTCATGGCAAAAAAAAGAAAAGAAAAATGAATTTGGTCCTGAAGAAGACTGTGACTGCATATTGTAGAGGACAGAGACAAATGGTTTTAGTTAAGAGTCAATCTGTGGCTGTGATGAGCACTTTTTTGCTTTGTAAGTCTTTCAATCAAAATGGGAATAAAACAGGAAATACATGAACAAAACTTTACTTTGGCACCAAGGAAGACATTTCATAAAACTGATTTTATGTTGAACTTTTCCAGCTGCGATGAAACTAAAATCCCCAGGAGATCCATTTATGGCCTTCCTTAACGCTTTTGGGGAAAAGCTGTACACATGGAAGGACTGGATTTGTCTGAAGAGAAATTGCTAGAACTGTTAAGTCTTGGCAAAAGAGGATTGAGAAGGCGGGGATTCAATTTAAAAACTAAACATCTGCTGCGCTCTACACAGCCCTTCAGCACTTTAAAAAATCTTTTTTGGTTTCAAAAGAGACAACAAAGACATAAATGCCATAATGTGTATCTGAGTCAGCACATTGAAATCAGCCTCCCCTGCGTCAGGTTGGGTCCAGTCCTGGTTTGGTCGGTCTGGGCGGCTCTGCTACTCCGGCTGCTCGTTCAGCTCCATGTCAGACACAAGGATGTTCTTCTCAGTCTGCTCTGTGAGGCTGGAGTTAGTGCGGCTATAGCGGGCCCCCTCATAGGACCCCCGGGACCCGACAGTTCGCCGACGGTACAAGTAGATCACACCGACAATCAGCACCACCAGCACCAGGCCCGTCACCATGACAACAATCAGATTGGGCAGGTGGTCACCATCCACTAGACAGAGGTAGAAGATGGATGTCAGTGTTAGTATCAGTAATTCAATTTCTGCTGTACATGTTACAACACAGATATTTAATTTTCAAATGAACAGAATAATAATCATACTTACATGTCACAGCTGAGGTTTCAGCGCCTGCAAACAGAAGAGGGGACAGTTAGTAAAAATGGACTGCTTTAGTATTTGACAATCATTTTAATAGCACTTAATCTCATCTCCATTCCTCTCTCAGGTTATTCCACCATGTCTTAACGACAAACATACAAATACTTGAGGGTTTTTCTGCGGCTGCTTCATTTATTTTCCTGCAACACCACAATAAATTCCCTCTCTACTTTAAGGGTTTACCCTTTACCTCTTTGAACTGATCAGCCAAATATTTCATTTATTGGTTTGTTTGATGTTAAAGGACAGTGTCAGCTCCTGCACATGGATCATCATGCTCAACTTCTTTATCATATTTTTAGACCTGGTTCTGAGAATGACTTCCCCTTGGCTAAATTGCTCTTGCGTGTGCTTACGGCGAGGCTGTTTGCAGATGACTCCATGTGTAAGATTTCTGCACGAGCCCGGCTTCCACAGGCCAGTGTTGCTCTGGATCCAGAAGCAGGAGTTTGGAGACAGAACAGAGAAGGTGACATCATGCCCGTCCCAGTTGCTGTATGACATCTCTGTGTCCTCGCTCCACACTAGGCCCCGACCTGCAGCAGGAACACACGCACACACACTCAGAGGAGCTTCAAACACACTCACACAGAATGGTTTAGTTTTATCTTACAGAGAGATAATTGTTCGTTATATCATGTTCTGCCTGACAACTCTGTTCAGTCATAGAGATTTCCAATATTGGATTCAGTTCTTCCCATTAGCTTACCAAGCATATTCAGGGCATTTCACTCAAATTATTTAATTGCACTGACAGATAATAATGCTTTTTAAAGAAATTAACTTTTACGAGAGAATGCATCTTGCTTATCACTTTTATTTGACGCAAGAGAAACTGTCTTAATCAGGTTTCCTCTGCTTAATTAATTGTTTTATGATTATTATTCTTTAAAATAAATTACAATCCATCAGGTAAAACCTATTAAATTAGGAAAATTATCTGCAGGCTGAGTAAGATAAATTGACTAAAAGCAGGCTAAAATTAACAAGCTTGGATTTTCAAAAAACTTCTGAAAATCTGAAGGTTAATAAGTCCGCTGCTGTAGAGAATGGTGGAAGTGTGAGGCAATGATGCTGGACCTCTCACGCTGATGCCCAGCCAAGCGCCATGTGCCTGTTCTACATAGCTCTGGATGTGTTCCCATACAAATCCGTTCTCCGTCTCATCCAAGATAGATAGAAGTTCTGCTCCCTCTAGAAGAGAGAAAAGAAAGAAACGCACAGAGATGGAACAAAAAACAAATGAGAATTGATCATGTAGGGAGATTTAATTATGATGTGGCCGGCTCAATGAATAACACTTCTAAATTTAGACGTATTGATGCATTTTGTCAATTATGTTTGCAGTGGAGAAGGTCAGAAGAGTTGCACTTAATTGGCTTTCAGCTTTCATGAGCTGTACAGTACGGGCAGTCTGAGCAGAGCCAGAATGGTGGAGATGTGAGGGCGCTTCTGAAACTCTTCCCTACCTTTTTTACAGGACATGCGTGCATCCTGCTGCAGTTTAAGACTTTGCAGGTTGAAGGCGTAACAGTGGTTTCTGAAGGGCACCCACGACCACCCTCCCAGAGAGTGGGGGCACTGGCCAGGGTAACTCCACTGGTGAATCACATTCTCATCTGGCAAAGAGAAAAACAACAAGATGAATACATATAATTTACAGTAAATTAATGCTGATTAATCCTGGAAAATTACAGTTAAGCTGTAAATCTGATGGTGTGTTATGTGCACTTGTGCCACATGTTAATGGGTATTTATTGCTTTTACATTACACACCGCTAATTTGACAGATAGCAGCATCCAGTTTAGAATCACAAGGAGTCATAGTCCACTGCCCAGTGGTGGTCATGTGACCGCATCCAGCCAGCTGATTGGGCTCCCCATCTTTCCAGTTTGAATATGTCACTTCTTCTTCACCCAGCCAGCTGAAGCTCCGTCCCTGAGAATATAAAACAATAAGTTGCAATTCACTTCAGTTTCCCCTCGGCCTGGAAAACATAGCTGTACTTGTTCAAACGTATGAATGAATTAATACTGTAAGTTAGCCTCACTCCATAGTTGTAGAGAGCGATCCAGGCAGGCTGGCGCAGGCTGTTGATCAGCAGTGTGAGGTAAGCCTGCTGGTAGGGATCCTTCACCGTGGCCAGGGTCCCATTCAAAGATTCACAGAGGTGCAGAGAGCCGGTCCAGTCCAGACGCTTCTCCACTACCCGGTAAGTCACTCCACCAAGCTCCACAGGCTTTGACAGGGAGGCAGGAATAAGAGCTGGGGCCGGAGGGAAACTCGAGTCTAAAGAAATGACAAAGTCACATAAGGTAAGTTAACACACTTATCTTTGTGGTGCAAATATTCTGCGTTTTTAAAACACACTGTTGTTCTCCAGTATCACACCTTGTTGCCTCTGACAGATGAAGCCATTACTTTCCAGCTCACAAGCTCGGGATGCCCACATGCCAGTGTTCTTCTGTGGGTTCCCATGAATCATCACCACACAGTTTCCCTGAGAGGTGACAGTGAAATCATCAGAACAGGAACACATTGAGGGCAAAACCATGACATTTGTGCTGATAGGTGAGTGAGTACCGGGGTCTTGTTGTGGTGTGGTCCACTGTTGTCGAGTGGCTCTCCAGGAGCCCAGTTGGTGTAGCTGAGCAGGCTAGCCTTGGCCCATTGGAAATGACCTTTAGAGTCTGAGGTCAGACCCACCCAAAGGTCAACACTGGTATTGTAAAGCAGGGTGGTGACAAAGGCTGTGAGGAGGAGAATCGATTGCATCAGTATGCTAGCATGTAGGGAAATTCTTACAAATAGTGGAAATATGGTGATAGGAAAATGCAAATATGAACATGACAGATCATACAAATGTACCTCATTAAAATAATTATGCCTGAAAAGTAAGTAACCTACATTCAAATAGAAAGGTAAGGTTGATTAACATTGGTTGGGTCTACAACCACATCCGGTAACTTGCCAGCTGTCTTCTTTTTCTCTTGGCTGCTCCTGTAAAGGGTCCCCACAGCTGATCGTCTGTTTCCATCTCTTCCTGTGCCCTGTATCTTTCTTTGTCGCCAACCACCTGCATGTCCCCCCTCACCACATCCATAAATCTCCTCTTTGGCTTGCCTCTTTCTTTGTCCCTGAACTGTCTAACCTGAGCTGTCCTTTTAATATACTTATTTCTAATCCTGTCCATCCTCATCACTGCCAGATTTCTGTTGAGGCAGCCAAAAGAAGAAGACAGTCGGCATAAAGTTAAAGGAGATGGTGGACCCAACAAAAGTTAATCAACTTACTTCTCTACTTCAATGTAGATGACTTACCTTCTCAGTAGTAATTACCTTGCTCCAAATGATTGGACACCACTGCCAGTACACCTCCCTGCGTTTCACATTTCAACTTGGCTGCAGACCATGTGACTCTGTAGGACTGATCAAATACTCTGAAACACTACAGAAACACAAGATGTCATTGCAAAAAGGGGTTAGGTTTGGTTTAGTTTGAGTTAAAAAAGATCCTGCATCTGTCATATAACTTAATGTAATTATTGCATTATGCTGAACTCCTGATGTGTTGCAGCTCTACCTTATGCTGATAAGAGGACCATCCGTCATGACAGCCTGAAGGTGGGTGGGGGGATGACGGAGTTGGAGGAATGGTGCCAGTGACATTTACTCTCTTACAGATGTAGGGCAGGTCAGAGTGGCACTTCTGATCGGCCCAGTCCGCTGTTTGAGAGTGAAAAATACAAGCTCAGGTATGTGTCTCTGATTTAGTCTCTTGAGGTGTCGTACTCTGGCTGTTCTTACCTTTGCTGGCAGACAAGTGCACACATTTGCGATCACGGCTGAGTGGGTGTGGCCTCCCAAGGGCCCAGGACACATAATTGAGCACAGAGTGGTCAGACCAGCGAAAACGTCCATCATTTTCATAGGTGTAAAGCCCCAGCCACCAGTTGTCACCCTCCACCTTTGTCATCTGAAGGTGACAAGGAAACTGTAAAAAGGCATGTTGAGGCCACTGGCACAGAGACTTTTAATTGTGCAAATGTAGAAAAGGTAGCAGTGCAGAATACAGAACGCATAACAAGTTTGTACTTGTTAGGTATCTCTGAGGGTTTTGCCCACATAAAGTTGAACTGCCAGCAAAAACACTAATTGATTGCATTTTTGTATTAAATCAACTCATATAAAGGATGATGAACTTTATGATAAAATGAGCAGTGCCTCGCGTAAAGTGTTGGCCAGGAAAGCTTGTTCCTCAGCTGAGTGGACGGAGGCCAGCGATGAATCAAACCAGGAGCAAATCCTCTGGGCCTGGTCCCAAGTGGTGCGGTGGTCAAAAAATTTATACTCAGCCTCCTGGAAGGCAATCCACTCTGGGGAACTGGTGCCTGACAGATGAGGGAAGAGGGAAGAAGGAAAGACCGTCATGAAACAGAGTTGGAAGGTTTTGAAATAATCCCCAAGAAGGTAATTTTAGTATACTGAGAGAAGTTCAAAGTTAAGAAAATAAAACTGACCTTCAGAGACCTCTGGTTCCTTCTCAACACTACCTAAAAACACACACAGGAAAGGTGTATTCATATGTAGGCCCAAAAGGCAATGAATAAAAAATGGAAGAAATGTTGAGACACTCAAGTCAGAGAGAGATGCCTCCACAATAGGAGCTGTAGGTGGCAAAAAATGTATTCCTAGAGATGAATAAAAAATGTGCAGGATGAAATAGAATACAAAAGGCCCAGTGCTATTGTACCTCTTGGGATCTTGCAGATCCAGTCTAACTCAGAGTCACAGTGCATGGCCAGCCAGGTCATAGTGCCCAAGTCTGCTGCAGCACATTGCCGGATGTTATAGTAGTAGCGGCCGAAGTTCTGGTACGTGAACTGAGACACAAGCAAAGAGTAAACAGATTGTGTTTCAAGCATATCCATACCCATTTTCCCAGTATCTGTTGGCACACAGTTAGGGTTGCATCACTCACAGCGAGTCCGTCACTCCACTTCCAGCTGCCATTGTCCATGGGGTTTCTGCGGTTCAGTCCAATCCAAAACCAGTGCTGCTCATGGTCTTCTGACTCCCTGTGGACCACATCATCATCACTATCAGCATCAGCATCATCATCATCATCATCATCATATTACCTGGCCAGAGGTGCACACCCACCCAAAGGCCTCATGGAGGACCTGGAGAACGAAGTGCTCCTCCTCAGGGCCACTGATGCTCAGTAGGTCAGCTCCGTGTCTCCGGCAGAACAGGTGAGCCTGCAGCCAACTCAGCCTCTGCTCCAGCTGGGAGTAATGAAACACCTGCACACAGATGATAAAGGTGTAATTGCAGTAGACTCATTTACAATAGACTCATATTTGATCAGCTGTAGTCTCGAGGATACCTGTCTGGTTTAGTTATTCCATAACTGTCACTACAGTAGATATACATTATCTCATTGGACTAACATCTAGTTAATGAAATAATACTGAAATTTAAAAAATCCCAGGACCCCCTGAAACTCTCTCAAGGACCCCTGAGGGTCCCTGGACCCCAGGTTGAGAACTGCTATCCTACAGTACCAGACAACAACAAGTTCACAGTTTGAGGAACAATGCTAATCTGCTCATAATGGAAACCTGATTAAACAAGAAAACTGATTAACATGGCACCACTAATAAAAGGAGAATCCTACAATCTACCTGATGAAACTATATGAATGTCGGTAATTAGACGAAATCTTAACTATAATATTATTATCAGAGTGGACAAGGCAGTTGGAAAGCACACAGCTTTTCACTGTGAAGAAGCTGAACTAATCAATATCGTCATCCTTCTTTGTAAAAAGCAATCATATCAACATCTACAAGGACATACGGTATAATACACTCAGATGCCTCCGCATTGAAATGAGAAAAAAAAATCTCTAATATGAGCAAAGGCCATTTTAGTCCAAGACTGAGTGAACCAAATAATGAAAACTAAAGTGTAACTGAAATTAAAAGACACTTCCAGCAGAGTACTGATGGTGTGAAACTGTGAAACATTGCTGGGATGAACCTTGTAACAGTAGCGCAGGTTGCTGTTGCTCTTCCAGCTACTGGGACAGGAGCCGCTGAGGCTCGGGGTGGGCTGAGGGACGGGGGGCTCGGGGCTCAGAGACGTGTCCTGGTTCTGGCGGCAGAGGAATTTTGCCTTCGATGACGCACACTCCCTCACTTCCCACAGACCTGTTGCAAAGCCCGTCACCATGGAAACGCATCCGCCATGAACGTTGACTGAAATAGATACGGGGTGAAACGTAGGTGAGTAGAGAGAAAGCGAAAGAAGCTACACTGATGAAACTCATGGAAATAGAGGGATGTTGTGGAGAAAAAAAAATGTGTGCAAAATGCGATTACACATTTCTTATAAGACGGTTATGAGTGTTGGATCATTGCATTAAACTTAATTCAAGTGCCACACTCTCCGTAAACCCTGTCTAGGCTCTATTTCTCTAATCTCCCTCATGGATCATATTTTTTGAAACGATACAATACTTTCTGTATCACATACAAATACTAGGGCTTTTCTCCTAAAACTGAAACAATCTCTGGCTTTGGAGCTTTAAAGAGACTGTAGTGTGTCTTTCTGCTAGTACTTAGCCTCAGGTGCAACTTCAGGTGCTGAATTTTGGGGGTATATCATGGATATATATAAGTACTTCATTGTGACAAAAACCTGCAGATAATGTTAAGAATGTTCAGAGAGCTCCTTTAACTAGCCAAGTCAACTAAAGAAACAAACTGTTGGATCTATCATTGACTCTAAAGCCAGAGGACTCGCCTACACCTGTTTTTTGTATCTCCAGGTCTGGTTTAGAAATTATGTCTATGGTGAGTCCAAAATCCATGATAGCCTGACTTTTACAAGGAGAATTCTCTGTTTGCTGTCTCATCCCTGTGGTGCTGCAATGATCATTAGAAGAAAAAACACCACAAACTTGTGTCTACATTACATTTAAATCAGAGCATACCCCTGTTGGCTGGATTTGATAGCTGCTGATAATTGCCTTAGACAATGTAGGCAGGTTGTCAGCTACTCAAATGTGCTTTACAGCCAAATCAGGACATCAGGATATAATTCTGAATCTGTATTTTGGCCAAAGAAAAAAAACACCTGGGAGCAATCCAGTTTTTCTTTGTAGATTAAATCCAAAACTGACTCGGTTCAGAATGGACCTCGTGTTTTGGGCAGTGGAAAATCTCCAGATATAGATTAAATGCAAATTTGATGAACCCCTGAAGGAGGTGAACTTGGCAACAGAAATAAAGAAATTGGATGGGGAGGAGAGAGAATAGGAAAAATACTGTAAACAATAGAACACAGTGAAAACTATATCAGATATAAAAAGACCATAGCTGAAACGATTTGTTGATATATCAATAAGTGGAGAAAAAGAAGTATTTATAAAATAAGAAGCTATTTTGATAACTGATTAATCGTTTCTGTTATCTTTCAAACAAAATTCCCATAATTATATGGCTTCCATAAAATAAATAAATAATGCTGCCTTAGAGGGCACTGATATATCTTTTGTTTAATGTACCACCTGTTTTCTCTTGAATATCATCATCTTAAATTATTTAAATCCCTGCTGCTCCACAAGCATTATTACAATCTATTTTTGACCAGTAAGAAATTATACAGTGATGATCTTCAGTGCTTTAACACCTGGACTGAATCAACAATCTGGTCATTATAGATTCTACAATACATTTTTAGATCATATCTGTAGTTCATTCTGTTACTCATTCACACACTCATTCAAACAAGACATAGGTGATCTACCTGGCTGGTCTCGATTCCAGTTGGTGTAGGACACTTCATCTCCACTGAGCCAGTGGAAAGAGCCTTTGTTGCCCTGGTCATGGAGGCCGATCCAGAAGGAATCACCAGAGCGACCGAACACAAGGCTGTTGGCGAAGGCCTGCTCGAACCTTTAAGGATTTAAAGGGCCTTTAAGAAAGCCAGCACTGACAAAACACACTGTGATGTTGTTTAACTTCTGTGAGGTATGTGTGTAGTGCAGTACACACCTATTGGTAATGGTAACAAGGGCGGCTCCGTGGTCCTCACATGACTTCCTGGCTTCATCAAAGGTAAGCAGATCTTCTCCCACCCAGTAACAAGCTGGACTGTGCCACTTCCAGCCCTGAGAGGAGAAGAGGGGACAGAAGATGAGATTAGCAGGATATGGAGAAAAAATAAAATAAAATAAAATAAAATAAACCCTTCAAAGAGCACAAACATCTATAAATGCTGTGTGTGCAACTTTTTAAATTGGCAAATTAAATTGCAACTAGCAACTGGGGCTTTGTACGTATAAGGATGCATTTAATGTGTGAAACATAGTACCACCTATTTAGGCAAAAGTGTCTCAAGCTTTGGCAATTTATGCCAACAACATGTAAAAGGTAAACTGAGTATCAACAGTCAAAGCAGAAGTGAGTCCAATTATACAAGTAAACTGTATCCCAAATGCAGAATAAAAAGAACAAGTCTAGGCATGCAGAAATAACTTTTCCTTGGCCTCAATCCCTCCTGCCAGCTCATGTACTGTAGTTGTGGACGTGTACAGACGCAGAGCGCAGCCAACACGCAGAAGGTCAAAAGAGGAGACATTTTGTGCCAGACTGATAGTGAGAGACAGCTCGTATACAGATTTGTGTGAATAAGCCTAACCTCAGGCTTTTTGCAGAACCACGTTTGGCATCTAAACAGAAACCTCAAAGATTATAGCTGCTGGAGAGGTTTAATCTGCTGAAACTCACGTTTCCTTAACACTTTCCTATCCTCCCTTTCCCTGTCCTACAGTCACAACATCAGTGTTGCCTAGTATGTCCACAATAACATGTGACAGTAATGAGATGTACTGTATTTCAGACTAGAATTAATTGGTATGTAGTAATGTTAAAAAACACTACACCTGATATTTACCCGTATGTTCATTATCAACCAAGTTTTCAACCACTTAGCAGCAGTCAAAACAAGGTGAGACTGCAACGTTGACAGATCATTATCTTTTAGGTTGATATGAACTTGTTAGCAAACCTTTTTATATGCATCAGTTACCTAGCAACAATATCATTTATTTAGAGTCTGTCATGGCCACCTGATGATGTAATCCATTATTCACTCTCTTTTAGCTCTGTTTTTGGTCTCTACCACCTCCTGAAGGAAAATTCTGGCTCTTTAGCTGCTAAATGTTACACTTTGTTCAACAGCCAGACAGACAAACAATGATCTGAAACTCAACATACAACTCTGGAGAGCTGTGGATTCAGGTGATAATTCTTTGTAGGCTGTTTTGTGTTCACATTGTTTAGAACTTATAGTACATTTAGTTATAAAAGTATATATTATAGTTTGTGTAAGATATACTTTAAAATTTTGCTGTTCCAAAATGTGTTAATTGCTATTATATATTTGCTGTAATAGTAAAATAATCTCCAAAAATGAACTGAAAGACCTCACATTTTCACTGAGGGGCCCTAAGCAGCTGGTTACGCCCCAGGCCGCCTCTGCCATTAGAGATCAATGTTGTCTAATCTTTTTGTTTATTCACACATGAAGCAACTGAGTTATCCTGATAATAAAACCACCGTCTTTGGAAATATTAAGCAGAAATGCAATACTAGTGTAAGTAAAATGACAGCATTATAGTAATGAGCAATCCATTACACTTTCTGAGTAATGAGTCCAGCACTGGATGGGGTATATGGTTTGGGGCTCATGCGGTGTAATGTTGCTGACGGAGGAGGGCAAGCAGCAGGCTTTCTGTCATTGTTGTTTCACATGTTGCGTGAAGTGAGCTCATCTGCTTGAGACAAACCGCACTGCCACAGGGCCCTGCAGCTTGTGCCATGGCAAATAACCCCCCTTCCATTACCACCCATGATGCCTCGCTCCCCAGAGAGAGGGGGAAAAGATTCATTTCACCAAACAAATAGCCCATCCGTAGAAAGATCTTTGTTGAATGTAACAGCTGAGAAACAGCACGACTCTCAACTTCAGATCATTTACATCATAAATCAACACTTGGCAAAAATATAACATTGCTGAAGGGCACAAAGATACACAAACACAAGCTACAATTTCTTGTCTCACCAAGAATATTCAGTCACATATTACTGAAAAACACCCCAAACTACCTAAACGTGTAGTAACTGTCAGGTAGGGACAAGGTAGAGGACAGGTAGGGACAAATCAGTATGAGAGGCTTAAAGTCTCATATGGAGAGAATTATGGACTGTGAAATCACAGACAGATGTAGATGGATCTTCCAGATGGCATTTAGTTAACCATGTGGGTTCAAGTAGTGGGCATGATGCATTTCTATTGCATGAACTGTATACAGTTGTTGAACAAAGATACAAACAACATGTCCAAACTTGAATGCCTTAAAAATGTAATGTGTTTTGTTTTTTGGACCAGGGAAAGTACAGTATGTGTTAAGCCAAGGGAAGAGCGTGTGTGTCCAGGGTTTAGTTTGTCTGGGGTGTCTGGTAAACGTTCCAGTCTTAAGGGAGTGATTTATATTACAGTTACAGACTGAGGGCGGACTAGTAGACCAGTGGAAGGGTTAGAGATGGAGGGGAGCTCTGGGAAAAGGGGTCAAAGGTGAAGGAAGGACTGAAATATTTAGAATAATTATTATTCTCCCTGCAACACTACAGACTGTCAGCAGCTGGAGTAAGAGCACTGAAATGCTGCAGATCTAAATAGAGGAGTAAAACTTAGAGATATAGGAAAGACAAAAAAAAAAACTAAAAATGTATATCTAGTCCAGAAAAAATCATTAATCTGAAGCATAAACAGTAAATGCCATGGGGAAAATGAAGTATGTAGCACTGAATCCAAGAGAGAAAAAGAGTAATACTTGTTTGCAGTCTTGGTGCTGTGGCTTCCCGTCACTCTTTGTTCCCAGTTTCTTACAGATGGAAGGCAGAGTCGAATTACAAGGGCTGTCATCCCAGCGGCCCTCCTGCACATGCAAGCAAGACACAAACAGAAAGAGAGAACACAGCTGTTCAGTATATACAAACGGAGAGGAGACTCGCTGACAGTCCATTAGTTTGGGGTGATTAAGGCCCCGGACTTTGGGGGTCAGCATGAGGGTGCAGGGGGGTCACTCACAGCTCCCCAGATGGAGACGCAATCTTCTTGAGTGTTGCGGAAGTTGTTGGGTTCAAAGGGGTGCCAGTAGGTGAAAATGACCGGCGTGTGGTCAGTCCATTGGAAGTCCATTTGCATATCAGTGTCATGGAGCCCTATCCACAGCTGGTCAATGTCTGGCAGAAGACACAGATACCGTCAGGTTAGAAAGACAACTAGTGAACACCGAAATAGGCTTAAAATAAGATTATGGTTCCAACTATGACCTTAGTATGAAATTGTCAAACTTTTCCATGAGGTTCAATAACTACACTGGAGCAAATCCATGACCTAAAAATTTGATTCTTCACTTCATATGCTGTTTTTCAGCTCAAGGAAAGAAATGAAATGCCTGGTTTCCATTATGTTTGAGCTTGCTCTGGAGATGTGGGCGAAAATTGTAGGAAAACAGCTGGAAAATACCATTGAATGGAGTTAATATTTTATTTTTTTAAATTCAATTATTTTTTTTCAGACTGCACACTAAAGAAGGCATAGCTGAAACATCAGTGCATTTTGCTCCACCGTGCTTAGAATAGGAAATGAAAACTAGAATTGGAAGTGTGTGAACTCTTTGTGAACTCATTGAATTTCAACATTCTTTACATGCACTCCTGTTCTTTCTTTTAGTCTTTGTTTTTTTTCCTTCTACATTTATATAAAAACGAGATTCCATATTTCCCATCTAGAATCATTTGAAATCTTTATTATAATAATTAATTTAAACAGAATTTCGTTTCATTTAGGGCTCCCAAAGCAATGCAGTTCAGAGGAAAAGGAATAGCACAATAGAAGAATGGAAATCACCTTTCTTCAAGGTGTGCAGGAGGAACTCTAGCTCAGGTAGGGTGTGGATGCTGACCAGGTTGGCCTCCATCTTTTGACAGGTTTTCTGAGCTGTATCCCAGTCAATCTTGTCTGAAGTCAGTTTGTAGCAGCCAGCCTGGAAAGCCTGCCAGCCCACATCACACTCATATTTCTCATCATCTGCCCACGAGTCTGTGGGAGCAAAAAAATAAAAACCCATCAAATTCTGGACTTTGGCACTGTGGCAGGACTGTAAGTGCAGTATTTCACTTTAATGGACTAATTCAAAAGACTATTCTCTCACCAGTAGTGAAGGGGTCCAGGGTGGCATTGGGTCTCTTCTTACAGACATACGGCAGAGCAACAGAACAATCGCGGTTTTGCCAACGACCCGATGACTCAGTCCTGATCACAGCGCAGTTCACCTCCTCAGCATGGTTTGGCTGGTCTGAGGGATGAGATTGAGAAAAAAAACTCTTCAGAGCATCACTAATACCAAGGTGCCATTGTTCGAGGCACTTTACCCCCAGATACTCCAGTGGTCAACTGTAAAACACTGTGGTTGCACTGAAAAGCCGCCAAGTATGTATTTTAACTCAGAGCAACGTGTTGCTAAAAATGAGAAAGCACGCTCATTCAGCCATCTGTGGGAAATGAATGTTTAAAAAAAGATCACAGATGCTTCAATCTTAAAAAAGACAGAAAAGGTTGTTTTCAGAGTCTGACCTGTTTCCCAGTTGAGATATTTGAGTGGTGAGGAGTCGGCCCACTGCCAGCCTCCATAGATGTCAAGGTCATTGAGGCCAATCCACAAAGCAGCACTGTAACCAGTCAGTAAACCTGAAACAGCAAGACAACACCTTTCTCAAATGTTATAAAATATGAGAGAAGAGCAAAACCCCTTTATTTTCTCTGTTAGGGCTTTAGTTTTTAGGCCTAACAATCTCTCCAGTTAGCCATGATTTTAACTGTCAGCACTGTATTGGGTATATTGCAGAACTGTTATGTAAGAAGAGCAACTGTGACATCCCAAAAATCAATTCTTCTGGTTGGTTGAGTAAATATGCACCGCAAATACGAGTAACAATTATGCAGCACAACAAATTTCATCGCCAATGACTATTTATTTTTATATTTGTCTCAGGCAAACTCAGAAACAAAGGCTTGACAGACATGATTACACACAACATCCTGATCAATAATATTAGAAATTAGAATATTAAGAATATTATTAAGAAATCAAGGTTATTATAGTCATTTTGAGCAGAGGTGCAAAAGGTGAAATTCTAAATTATCTTTATCTAAATTTTTGTATCTGGGAATTGGAAATCAATAGTTTTTGTCTGTTTGTTTGGTGTTGATTAATTTGTGCATGTGTACATTTGTAAGGTTTTACTTTATGATGAAATAAACAGATGATGAAAAGGATTTAGGCTTTTTAGGCTTTACTGCTGTGTCACAGAGGTTGGTGAAAATATCACTGTATATTTTACACAATAGCTACAACATGAGAGGATGTCTCTGCACACAAATGTACACATGACTTTACCGTTGATGTATGTCTGCTCATGAAGCTTGGTGATGCTTAGCAGGTCTGCCCCCTGCTGCTGGCAACTGATCCTGGCCTCGCTCCATGACAGCGTAGCCTGGAAGTTAAACTGGTAACAGCTGTCCGTCAGCGGGTCAGTATCCCAGAATGTCTCACAGCCACTGCCTGACAGTGAGGGAAGGAGATAAGACGTCCGTTAGACCAGGGGAGAAAGCAGGAGGAAATAATAGTGAACAGTTGGTGAGAGGAAACTGTGGTGAAGTTTATTGAGTTTCTGGCAATGTCTCCAGTCTTGCCAGAATGAACTGAGAGAATACAGTCCTGAACATGCAAAGTGGTAACTCACTCTTGACAGGACAGAAGCCCCAACGCTCGTCCTTGCCGTAGTCGAAGGTGGTGGCACACCAGAGGTGACCGTCCTCACGCCCGATACTAGTGCAATTGTGGAACCACTGGCCGTCATACAGAAAGGGCAGATAGCAGGGGCGGCCATGAGAGTTCCCCTGGATTGTATAGATCTCTGGGGAGCAAAGACAAGAAAGACTTAAAATCCCAGCCAGCGGCAGGAGAGACGGGCTGTGCGTGTGTTGCCTAAAGTTATGGCTGTGAACTGTGCTGAACTGAAATACCTTATCTGTTTTCTCAGCAACTTGTATAATCAAACACATGGTCCAAACAGAGGATGATGTTACAGTCAAAACAGTAAAGTCAAATAGTGGTCAGCAGAAGGAAGAGTAAACAAATACAAAAAATGGCAGGTTATGAGGAAAACTAAGTGTCTTTTATCATGAACTTTACATGAAAACAGAATCACCAGCTATGACTTCTGAAAAAAGATTCAATCTGAATATTTATATTTAAAAGCAGGATCTTTAAGATATCTTTTTTGGCTAGTTTAACTGATCTGATCTGATTTCTGCAGTTTGACAAAACACCCTGAGTTTGCTGTTCTAGTCTCTACATTCCACCATTATAGTATGGTGGGGAGAACAGAGGGAGAGAAAGAGAGAGAGAGAGAGAGAGAGAGAGAGAGAGAGAGAGAGAGAGAGAGAGAGAGAGAGAGAGAGGGAGAAAGGCTGGATCTGTAGTTCTACCAAAACAAGTTAGGCCAATGGAAAGTAGGGCAGACACGTTAAATGAGGGAGGAAAGTTTTCTGAAGCTCCCTCCCTGACTTCCCTCTCTGCTCCACCACTGGCTGGCTGGCTGGCTGGCTGGCTGGCTGGCTGGCTGGCTGGCTGGCTGGCTGCAGTGGAGTTGCTTCTCGGCTGACTAATGTCAGAGGCATTCCTCTCCAGCAGCGAGTTGACTTCACAAAGAAACTTGTGAAGATCGGCACTTGAAAGTTAAAAATGTCAATGCACTCAATTCCCTTGCCACAAAAAAGTAAAAGAGACTAAGGAGAGGAAGGATAAAGAAGAAAGTAAAGGGAGATTTTCTGGTCTTACGTTCATGGCAGATCTGGTTTTAATTGCAGTCAAGCAGAGCCTGTTAACTATAGACTCATATGGTTGACTGAGCCTCGCAGTATAGTTTGTCAATGAACAACCGTGACATTTGATATTGGTAAGAATGGCACTAACAGCGGAAATGAGGCTTAGCTGTGAACCGCCATGGTTAGATTTAATCTGGACTGAAAACTATATATAAATACAAATATACTTGAGGGCAAGGACAACTCTGTTTGTTTACTGGAGTTTACAAACACCAGCAATGTTTTCCTTGGCTTTCTGTCTGGCAAACAGCCACTTGTCCTCAAAGATTCCCTAAAAGCAACATTTTGCTATATCCATTTGATCATTTGAACAGCTGTGGTATTCACAATAGTAAGTTCATCTGCCACTCACTGGGTCACTGTATCACTACAGCTGGGGACATGACCGTTCAGTCCCTTTCATTGAGAATGATTTGCACTCTCATCGAGTGGGCGCATATTTGTGATCTCATTTCTTATTTTTCATGGAATTTGATTGGTTTTGGTATATCATTTTATTCATTTGTTATTATTAACCTATATACATTGCTCCTTCAATCTTTTTTTTGTTCAAATTTCAATACAAAAATAATACACAGACTTATTTAGCCAAGCAGATTGTGCACATTTTTTTTATATATTTTGTCTATAGTACTTATATTCTATGCTGCTCAGGAATAATGGTAATAACTGAGGTATTTTAAAGGGAATCCAAAAGGGTAGTTAAAATTTTATTTGAGATACTTTGGGTCAAACACAGGTGCAAATGCTGACTACCAATCTGAAAGATCCTTGCTATGTTTGATTACAAGCATGCTTACCACGATATGTTTTAGAGCACAGGTCCTGCACACCACCATGCAGTGTCCACTTGAGCGCTGAAGAAGAGGAGGTTGAGGCGGACGAGTTCCAAAACGAGGGTGAAGGAAGGTAGTTGTTGAGGTTGTCCAACACTTGGCCACAGTTCCAGGTCCAGCGTACTCTGGGGGGCTCGCGGTCACAGGTGTACACACCCAGAGGAGACCTGTCTGATCTGGAGGTGAGGTTACCAGTGGTCATGCCCAGGCACAGTGAAGAGCCCAGGTTGAACAGGCGACCCCGGGTCACCCACTTCCAGCGCTGGTTGACTTCCTCACAGGAGGCTGACAGGACAAGGGAGTGATCCCGCACCCCCAGGCACCCCTGAGCACCCTCATGGAAGAAAGCGAACTCATCAGAGTCCGGCGGCGCTGTGCAGAGAGAGGAGAACAATGGCAATGGTCAATAATGCTGATGACAACAGGATTCCATGTTAGCAGCTAATGTGGCAAGAGAACAGGTCAGAGGCTGGGTCAATATCTCTATTAATGGATGCAGTGCTGGTTTAGAACTAGTTTGAATTGCGGCCTATGAGGTCCCTGAGTAATACACGTCAGTGTTACTAATCCTACTACATATCCTGTTATAACCCTAAAATCCTGTGTGCACATTATATGACAGAGCTCTCAGCAGGAAATAATTGCAGAAATGCCATGCAATAAACTGTGAAAAGTGGTTGCATATGTTTGTAATGCAAGGTTAGCAATCACGGTTGAAGTATTTCAATGTGCACCAGGTCTCATTCACCCCTTCCCCAAAGTTTGACCTGGAATTACCTCTCGGCTTGTTCACTACATTTTGTGGTGTCTATTTCTGTTGGGTTTGACTAGCAGCAGTAGGTGGTTTGGGGGGATAAATATATAAGGATCATTATAATCAGAGTCTGTAGGATGAAATCTGATACATTTGACTTAAATAACAAAATGTTTGAACAGGTCTGAATTTGATTAATTTTATGAAACTATAATGATCCTCAGGGGTGAAATGGGTAGCTGTTTTCAGTCTGCAGACTTCTCACTGCTGTACACTGATGCCTTCATTGGCATTACTTCAGTATCATTCTCTGAGGAGCTATAGCTGCCTGCAAGGTTTTACCCACAGAGCTTTGCAGTATTCTCATATACACTTACACCATATAAAAATAAATAAAACGTTAACGGGAAACTAAGAGTTACTGAAAAAAGTGTTGAACTTAACACATTCAGAGCAGTGGCTGGAGGCCAGCCTCAGTGACGGGAATTTCAGGAACAAAACCCAACAACCCCCCCAAAAAAGTGGTTTTCCTTCATACCGTTCTCTATGTTTCTTTTAAGAATTTAGAGATTGGTAACATAGAAGCCAGGTTTGTGAAAATAATGGTGTGTGGTTGTCCATCTGTGTGAAGGTGGGAGAAAGAAAGACAAAGAAAAGCAAGTCTGAAGTGTAGGAGTGACTCTAAATTAAGGTCCTGTTATAATTACTTCTTTTTTTTTAAATCCCCAAAATACACATAAACCCTTTCACTCAGACCTGAGATTCAGGGGAGAAAAAGTGAGACCCACAGCATTCCTACTCGGCGGGCTCCTGTGAGAGGCCAGGAAGTGGGGTAGGTGGGAAAAGATCACTGGGCATTTGGTTGAAAAACACAACCCTCCTATGAGGATTCTTCAGTCCGCTCAATCTGTGGCAATCCCTCGTTTCCTACCTCTCAGCTCAAACACGCCAAACCTCCTGTGCTGCTTTTATAGACACAGAGACAATGGACTCACATCAAGAGCTCCATAAAAATCCCTGTAATTGGAGAAGACGACCAACACGCCCCTCTTATTGCACTCAGCCTGTGGTTGAGTTTCTCAGAAGTGTTAGCTCATTCGGCTGGTGGCAAACACAGTGACAGGGCGCAGTGGCAGGCTGGTTCAGCTTAAGTTTGAAAATGCTCTGTACGGTGCAATCAGATATAATCACCACCCTGCTCTTTTTATAAAGCAGTCCATCTCACAGTAACACCCAGCTGTTAGGCATATTTACTGCCAATTCATTGTTTTAATCGTGAAAGATTGTTACAGAGAAAGTGTGTTCCCTGACAGAGACACAAAAACCCTAAGTTCGTCTCAGAGGTAAACAAAAGAAAAACAAAAAAAGCAGTAGAACCATATACTTAAACTTATACTGCATCCAAACGCTGCTCCAAATAACACAAAACATCTCAGTTGCTTTTGGGATAAGACTATCTTTCCATGCGGCTGTTATTCTAGTCACTTCCATTAATGCAACATAATCCTGAGCTGGATGAAATGTTTTTTAAAAAGACCCGTTTCTGTGGAAAGTGACTGTCTGGCGTATCCATCGAGTCTAGTATTTAAAGAGAAAAACATCACTGACTCTGCTGATTATTGTCTTGATGAATTGATAAATCGTTTGGACTATAAAACTGTAAAAATGTCACAATTTCTCAAGGCCAAGCTGACTTATTTAAATTGCTCATTTTGTCCGTGCAGCAATCCAAAACCAATGCACACTTAGTTTTATGATCACAGAAACAAAGAAACCTAGCAAATATTCACATTTGCAAAGCTAGAACTGATGATTTTTTACTTGAAATGACTGAAATGGTTAATGCATTTTCAAAATAGTTTGATTAATGAATTAATCAATGAATTGTATCAACTCTAAAAATCCTATAGAAGGTTTTGCATTGAACCCTCAGGAAAGGTCATATAAAACCCTCTATGACACACTTCCTCTTCGTCCTCAGTCCTCAGTTCTCTGTTGTATTTCATCCCTAGTCTGCAATTACAGTGTGATGTCTCCCACAACAGACAATAAACTGTTGATACACTATAATCTTAGCACAGGATTTAGTTACATTTCTCATGGCAAGTAAAACCCTTAAGGATACTTGAACAGCAGGGCTTACACAATACTGAGTTGTTATCGAGTTGAGACATACATGCCAATAAATCAGTCTGATGCCATTTTGTCATTTTTACAATGGGAATTAAAGCCATTCTTAAAAATAGACCACAGAGTCAGCTCCAACGGTGCCTGTGGGAAGATTTTCACACCAGAATCAGCCCAGTAAAAATTAGCATTATATCCTGTGTTGAATTCACTTCAGTATGTGAATATAAGCTCATAGTGACAATATGAAACGTTCCTGGCAAAAGCTTTTGAACCACTAGACAACCTGAAGCTGAAGTTCCAGACAGCAAGGAGCAAATTCAAAAAGAAGTTTTAATTCCAGTCTGGAGGGGACACAACTGGATGTTTGATGTGAGAAAAACTCCCGGGCAATCAGAGTGAGTGCAGAATTCCAGATTAACTTTAAGCCATTGAGCCCTGTGAACGCTAAGCCACAGCAGCTCTCCTGCTGTGATCTCATCCTCTTCTTTGCCCCGTCACCCCTTTTTTCAACACTGAAGACAGTTTCCTGCTGAAGAGAGAGGTTGAAACCCACGTCCAAAAACAACCAGCAACACTCGCCAAGAGAGGCAGATATTCCCAGAACTTACACCTCCTCAATACAGTCATCTGTTGGACCAGGTTTGAAGACAATACTTTGAAACATGGGTGACTACTCAATAGCAAATGCTGGCTTGGGATATTATGATTCAACAAATTTTCTTGTGAAATATGAGCGTGACTCATTGATGCTGTGGGATAATTAAACCTAAGTGGACTGTTTTTTTCCAATCATTAATTTTATATACTTATATCAAACTTAAAGATCTAGATTGAAGTTTGAGTCAAATACTTTTCCCATAAACCTGCCTTATTTCAACAGATGTCTGAGATTACAAAAATAGGCCTTTAACTGGTCAGTGTGCTAAAATGGCAACCAACAAATAGACAGGAAATTCCTCCCTGCTGTGTTTGTTTCTTTGGTGTTTTATGGTGATCTGGCCTCTGAAGGAACCGAAACTGTGGATAGGTTTCACTTCATCTGCAAGCATGGGAGAGGAGAGAGGGAAGCTATCAAGAGAGAGGAGCGTATTTGCATTTTGCAGCCACACTCAGAAACAGGAACCTCCATGAAAGTGTGTATCAAATTTAGAAACCAAAGTGAGAGTAAGTGCATACTCTCGAAGCTTTCCATCATTCCCACACTTGTGCACATTATATCTATTGGATTATAGTTAGATAAGAAATATATATTTAACTACGTAAAGGAGAACATTGCTTAAACTAATCTGATGAACACCACCTGTCTCCATAGATAATGAATGGGAAACTTAATATCTTAATTTCCTATAAATCATCTAGTATCATTATTGTAAAAATTTTCTTCCGTCCTGTATTGATCTACACAAGTACATATTGTGGTTACAATATATTGTACAAGACAGAACAAACATTTCTTATCTTATGGGCATGAGAGTTCATGACAACATGCTGATCAAAAATATTTTCAGCATTAAACTAGATGGGAATTGCAAACTATTCACATAACAAATCCAAAGAGACAACATTTCATGAAATAAATCAACAATGATTCATTCCCTCCGCAGATCCTTCTGCAGCTTATCCATTTGGTCCAAAAGTGATTGACAAGGGATTCTCAACTTTGGCAAAAGGGGAATTTGATGGCAGATGGGTGCAGGTCATTTCAAAATTAAGAAACTAAGCCTCGCCAAAAACAGCTCCAGATTATTGAGGATGTGTGTGTAGCAGGTTGTTTATATTTTTGGGGATAATAGTGTGAAGAGTGGGAGTGCAAACCCACAAAATCTCAGTATTCTTAATATAGCTTCAAGATCCAACAAAAAGAGCTAAATTAACATATTAAGAAGCAGTGTGATTCTTGCATCTGGCATGATAATACGGAAAGAAAATGTGTGGTTAATGGTTTTCTTCATTGTAGCTGCTAGTGTTATGATGGCCGGGGATGGCTGCCTAGTTTACCCTGAGTTTACAGTATTTACAATTAAATTACTTTATATTGACAGTATACATTCTTACTCTCTGTATCCTTTTCTGTGCAAAAAAACCCACAAAAGTGATCAAGCTGCTTAGCCACTGTTGCACTCCACTTCATCATCTCACTCACTGTGCAACAGAAAACTCACAGACAGTAGTCGAATTGGTAAACTCAGATTTCCTGTTGACATGTAAAAACACTGGAAAAACAATGATGTGGTCAGGAAAACAATTAAATCTGTGCCGGTAAACTGTTTAGGTGGGTTTACATTCCAGGGCATCCCATAGCATAATGGTCTAATAGCTGTTCAAGACTGGACTGAATGTGTTAATTGCAGCCTGTAACAGGATGTAAAGGTCACATCTGCCCGCAGGGTGTCAAATGAAGCGTCACTCCACGTCAGTTTTACAATGTAGCCTGGAAACCCATCCGGTAAATAAAAATACAGCAAAAAAAAAAAGGAAGAAGTGCGTTGTTTTGCAACTTTAAAAAAACCTAACACGTAAATAGGAGTCACAATAGAGACACTAAGCCAACAGCCCCTTCCCTCCTCCCCCTGCTTTTCTCCACATCTGGTTCCACTCACTGCTCGGACTTTTGGTTCGTGGCATACCGAGGCACCAAATCCAGAATAGGGAGAAAATATCTTGCAGGTTCGGCTTCCTTATGCATTTTCCGACTTTAAGTGGTTATCAAAACAAAGGCATGCACAATAGTTGAAATGTCTGCCCTGGTTTTTCGACTTTTACATAAATGAAATTGAACGAAAGTTGAGATTTTTCCTCACCCGTAACGCTGCTCCTCAGTTCCAGACTAAAGATGAATAAATATAAAGTGCATTTGTAAAATATAAGTTGCCGATTTGTCCATGCTCTCCTTGATTCCTTGTTTCGGTGTCGGCCGTTGTCTTGCATGCTCACAACTACAACACACGCACACACACGCTACAGACAAAAAAAAAAAAAAAAACTGAACGACAAAATGAAGCCGGAGCAGCAACTGCCCCACTGCTTTACTTTGAGGACGGTGATGCAGATTTGGTGAGTTTGACCGCTAGAGCTCAGTCTGCCTCTCAGTCAGATGAGACTGAAATGAATGGAGCAGCGTCAACAATGTGTGTGCGTGTTTGTATGGTTCCCAACATGAGGTCCGAGGACCTACAGGCGCCTGTTGGAGCACCCCCAATAGCAACCAAGTATATAAAGCACTGGTTCACTTCCCTTTTTTCTTGTTTTTCTTTAGTTTTTTTGTGTTTTGATTCCAGCAGACTAATGTTCAGTAAATGATTTCTAGTGCATCTGTTATTTAGCCTTTAGTTTGCAGTTATAAGGCATCAGTAGGCCTAATGTTCTTCAGTAAACACATTTTTCCCTCCATAATCCTCTTGCATGTTATCATATACTTTGATATTTTGCCTTTTATGTCCACTCTAATGTTATATCTTATCAGTTGTCAGGAAGCAGCAGAGGTGGTATGGCTGACCCACCAGAGTCCTGTAAAGAGCATTATTCTAACTTTACTAATCCCATAATATTCCTGTAATTGCAATGAAAATACTATTTTTCATTATTAATGGATTCCTTTTATAGTCCTGTGGAGACTTGAAGGCTGTCAGTGTTAGGATTTAGTTTCACTTAAATTGTGTTGGTTATTCTACAGCTTTCTCAATAAGCACCCCATAGATACTTTAAAAACAACAACAACAACAACAACAAAAACAAACAACAATGTATACTTGAACTGACAATATTGTGCTGACCCCTGGCATCACAGAGACTAGGGACATGGAACATCAGTTGTCTGACAGGGAAGGAAGCAGAGCTTGAGGTGGAGGAATACCACCTAAATATCGTATGCATAGCACTGGGTCTGGAACCAAAGTGCACTTTGGCTGGACCCTTTCCTTTTCCCCAGCTGAGCGTCGTTGCGCTGGAGTTCTCCCCGGAGAATGAGAGGGTCGCCTCTATGTCACTACGAAGCGCCTGGGAGGATGGCTCTGACTGTTGTATGTGCCAAACAGCAGTTTGGAGTATCCGGCCTTTCTCCCAAAGGGAGGAGGATGTTGGGGACATGGAATCAGAAGGGGCAATTTTCAAAGCCTCAAATGTGGAACTGGCTGCTCTGAGTGGCTGACACGCCAGTTAAATGTTGTGTGGAGGTTGGTGATAGTGCTTGTGGAATGACAGACTGGGGTGGTGATTCATATTTTTAAAAAGGCGGACTTAAAAAGGTGTGCTTCAATCAATGGGGGATCACACAGCTTGGCCTTCAATGGGAAAGCCTATGTCAGGGTGCTGAAAAGGAGGCTCTGACTGATTATTCAGGAGGAGCAATGCAGATTAGATCCTGGCTGTGGAACAGTGGACCAGCTCTCTAATCCAATCTACATATGTTTTGTGGACATGGATAAGGCTTTTGACCGTGTCCCCAGGAGGAGTATGGGGTACTTGGGCCATTGATACAAGCCATCCAGTCCAGATGTAAGAGCTGTGTGCATATTCTCAGCAGGAAGTCAAACCCATTTTCAGTGGGTGTTGGGCTCCACTGGGGTTGTCCCTTGTCCCCGTTTCTGTTTATAATTTTCATGGACATCCCATCCACGTGGATAGAATCCAGACAAGCGGAGGCGAGTGTTCGATTAGTGGACCTCAGATTTGCTTCTTTGCTCTTTGCAGATGGTTCTGTTGGTTTTATTAGACTGTGACCTTCAGCACGCACTAAGGCAGATTGCAGTTGGATGAGAAGAGGACAGGATGAGCAACTCCAGGTTTAAGACCCTGATACTCTGCTGGATTGCTCCCACAGGGTTGGGAGTGAGTTGCTGCCCTGTGAAAGAGTTCAAGTATCTTAGGTGAGGGTAAGTAATATGGAGCCAGTTTGGTTCAGCATATGCTGACAAGAGAGCTGAGCAGGAAGGCAAAGCTTTTGATTTACTAGTGATCAGGATGCCTCTTAGGTGCCTTCCTTTTAAAGTTTTCTGGGCATGTTCAACTGGTAGGAGACCCTGGGGTACCCAGAAAACACTGGATGATTATACATCTCATCTGGTTTGTGAACTCCCAGGAGGAGCTGGAAAACATTACTCAGGAAGTCTAGACTACCTTGCTTAGCCCACTGCCAGCACAACCTGGCCATGCCAGAAAATGGATGAATGGGACTGCCAAAATCTGGTGTATCAACATGTACAGTATGTCAAGAGAAAGCTACTTGGTGTCTGCGTAGGAAAAGAGTCAATGTTTGAGGTCCCAATATGCAGAGTAGGCAGGAAAATGATATTCAGTTTGTGGCCTATTAGGGAGTTTCACATGCATGCCAATTTGTGTGCTAGAATACCTAATTGGGTCGAATATATTCAAACATGACACCACAGAGACAAAGGACAAACGAGAACCCACAGAATGTTGGCTTCTTAAATTGTGTTTGTATGAATGTTACCCTTCACTTCCTGACAGGAGCATGGTGACTCCAGACCATGATCAGACCAGACCATGATGCTTTACTAATTTCACTGGTGCATTACAATAACATATGTATTAATCCATGAAGTCAGCTCTTTCTACTTTAAAACTGTCAATGCTGAATACAGTCTAACTTCACAGTGATGTTATCTAGTAATGAACAAGTTGTTTTATTTACTCACTTATCCAGATGGAAGTGAATTCTAAATCTTAAAAATTCAACCTGTGTGAGGCTGAATGAAGGTCTTCAATGGAAATAAATTGGCTGACTGCTTTTTAGTCTGTAAAGCCAATATTACTGTCTAAAGTGAAGAAAAAAAAAAGGCATAATGCTCATGAATACATTGTCAGCTGTGTTGTAAATAGAAGATATTCCTACAAAGAAAGCAACCGTAGTCAGACAGAAGCCCAGAACAACAGACACATTTTAACCAATAGTATTTAATGGTTTATGCAACTCTCTGCTAAGGCCCAATCTCCCCCCAACAGTACTATTAGGTAGAACAGTCCCTTGCATTTTATTGGCCAAAAATAAATTCAAACATACCTAAATAAATATGTGTGTTTATGGTAGGGGGTCAATCAAAACAATAACAGTTCTAATTAAAGGCAACTTGAAAAACAACAGTTTTCTCCATAAAACTGGTTAAATTGAAAAGTTTTTTTAAAAAATGTAAAAGGGGTCGCTTCTCACCAGCTTCCACTCCATATCAAGTAACACGACTCTAAAACCATTCATTATAAAAACTGAGGTGGAACACTGCCACCAGCTGGAAGTTATAAGCTTTGGTCACAGGAGTTTGACGAGGAGATGGGAAGGGGCGGGGGAGGGGGATAATAGCTTCTGTCCCTCCTCGTCACAAACTATCTGGGGTCTGGAATTTAAGCGGGGCAGGGGATCCCAGAACAGCGGGTTGAATGACATAGTGCCATAGATATTTAGGGTTCAATACAATAACAGGCCAGACTGGTTCTCTCAGTAAGGTTCAGGGAGATGAGAACAAACAAAATGTTTGAGCTTGGGGAGTTCAGACACCTCGGACCAGAATGGCTCATGCATGGGTGTATGTGCGAGTGCGTATGGGTATGAGGCCTTCTGCAGTCCTTTCCATCTGGCCAAGCTGAAGCAGTTCTATACTTCTTTTTATTTTCTCTTTGTTAAGCAGAAAAGAAAATCCCAAACACTGAACCCCACTTTTCACCAACACAGTGCCAAACCTCGCCCCTTTGCTGTGTGAGTCGTCCAGGGCTTTGACCCCCAGAACAATGCCACCCTTTTAAGAAAGGAGGACAGGTAGGCTGGGGTGAGTGGACATGAGAGGGATGAAGGGTGACGTGGGTCTCCCTTCCCAACCCGTCCATGACTTCTCACCCACCCCTTGCCATCTTCTGACCAGTTTCTCTTGGGTTCTTCATGGCAAGGTGGGATGCTGTTGGGAGGGGGGACACAGTATGGCGTCGCCCGCACCCCATTCTTTCAAATGGTTCAGTCAGTCAGTTAAGGGGCATGGGCTCAGTTTGAGGCGCTGCTGTTGGAGGAGCTGGATGTGGAGGCCACGGCCATGCCCGAGGTGCCCGAAGACGCCACCGACTTGCGGATGTGGGGCATGAGGAAGGGGTCACTGGCCAGCTGGTGCACATCAATGCGGTCCTCCTTACGGTACACTAGACAGCGCCTTATAAAGGCCTGGAGGGAGACAGAAGGAGGAGAGTGGAGTGATGAAAATAAAAATCCTAAGCACAGATATCAGCCTTTACAATGTTTTGCTAAAAAGATAAGGATTTCCTAAATATGTACATCCAAAAAAAATCCTCCTGAAAACTATGTGTGAACAGGAGTAGTTAAGAGAGAATAGAAGTAGGGGTGGGAGTTGAATATGCATAGACTGTTGCAAACATTAGCTAAACAAAACAAAAGCAGTGAGGTGAGAGTCCAGTACCTTAGCTTCAGGTGTGACTACTGGTTTAGGGGGAAACTGCACATCTGTTGCCTTCAGTATGGTGTTCTCCTGCAGAATGTCCTGCTGGGACTGGTTGTGACCAAAAGGCTAGAGAGCAAAGACCAGACAAAAATAAATAAATAAATAAAATGAAGAGGATGAATTAAATAATTTTTTGTACACTGTTCTTCATAAAAAGTCACTTACAGACACATTTTAGCCAATAGTATTGAATGGTTTATACAACAAAATATACATTTGTCTTGCAACATAATGTCTCTGTGTCACACAGCTGATGAATTCCACATGATTTGTTTCCCCTGAGAAAGCTTTAATATATTAGAAGGAAATCTTTATGTGTAAAGAGAAAATTCCACTTTTTTTTTTTTTTGCAATAGAAATATAACTTTAGAACTCAATAATGGCTTCAATGTCTTGTTACAACATTCTTTTTAGTGTCTCCTACCTTGCGGCCATACAGACACTGGTAGAAAATGACTCCCACAGACCACACATCCACCTTGTTGGAGATTTTGGGTGGTTCCTTCCCGACCACAAAGCATTCAGGAGGCAAGTACCTTAAAGGAGAAAAGGGGAACCATGTTAATATGAATCAGTTTCAACAGATGAAATTGTACCGCCCTGTTTCAAGGCGCATTTTGTAGTCTGAATCCAACATTATCTCAGCTCTCTCTCCCCACATGTGAAATACAGTCATTTTAGTCAATACTGAGCACCAGGTGATCCAGAATGGGTAGAAATGAAACAAGCATCAACCAAATAGAAGCTTGAACTTTGTACATCGATATATCAAGACACACCTCAGTAATATTTCAACAACTAAGAGAAAATACATGACAAAGATAAATGTATTTCAGTCTTCTAGCCACAACTGCACTTTGCTGTTAACAGGAAGAGTGTTGTTTCACTCATGCATAATTCCCAACCACTAAGTTAGCAGTAAGACAATAACTTACTGAATATATTACAAACTGCACAAACAGTGAACCTCTCTCCAACACTGAATCTATTTAGAAAACGCTGAGGTATGTAGTGTTCTGTAATCATGGTGTGACACCACTTTTTCATTTTGATATCAATACCACATTGCTGAGTATCTGCAGATGCTGAAACATTGTTTGTTTAATATCCACTTGTGTTAATAAGTCAAGTCTGCAACGCGAATGTTCTTTGCATCATCTTGTGAAACGACGCACACTCTACTCTCTGCCATGAATTTATCCTCTCTTCCACTGCTGCTGCAATGAAATCCCCCCCATGTGCGAACCATGAAACTGTTTAGCCTGGAGTGTTGCTTCTGGCAAACTACAGTCAATCCAGTGTGCTGTCAGATATAGTAACCTTACACGACGTTTCTCTATGTGCCAAGTGTAAGACTCACAGCTGCAGTATTTTTCAAGTGATTCAAAGGTAATTCACTTACATGCGTGTATAGATATGAGCCATTTCAGACACTAAATGTTGGTTGGTTGGTGGGTGGTGTATAGTGAGGTTGAAAGAGTTCAATTAGGAAGGCTTTGAGAGATTTATTTGCTTTATAAACTTTGCTATATAACTCTCTGGATGGATTTTCTCACATACACGATGCCTCCAAAAAAACACACTGTACATACAGATTCTGCCATTTTTTCCCCCCTTTATAGCATAATATGCATTCACACAGGAAAATTATGACTTTTCCTTCCTAATGTTGTGTGAAACCATTCAGGCATGGAGAAATATTTCAGCACTGACTACCTGACATAAATTTGTCCCTTGAGGACCAAAAAAAAAAATAAACAGCACAATTTATTATATCAAATGATGGCACGCTTGTGGACTGCCACTGTCATCTTTCAGTGGAAATCTTACCAGTATGTCCCTGCTCCCTGTGACGTCAGCTCCATGCCGTCCACTGAGTTGTAGCTGTCATCATCCATGATCTTCGACAGGCCAAAGTCTGTGATCTTGATCTCCCCGCAGGCAGTGCCATTCACCAGGAGGATGTTACCTGAGCAGGAAGCGGAAAGGATTTACAGGCACGAAAGAAACAGTCTGCATAGGTTAGATTTAGATTTTGAGTCAAAAATGATATACTGGATGATTCAGTCTATGTAGAGTAGAATATGCTCAAATTAATCTTAATGGAATAATGGGCAGCCAGACCCTCTAAATCCTTGAGCACTATATGATTTTACCTCTTAACTGCCAACAGCAACTGGTCCAGATTTTAATGGACTCGGTCAAATTAGTCGTGATGACCAAATCATGACTATAATCGGCCCAACTATCATATTATGTGTCCGTCCATTAAGCTCCTTGTAAATAACAGGTTTTGGGCACCATGTGAACCAGAATAAAATCTCCCTTTTAACACTAATGTAGCTGCATGAGCATGTCATTAAGTGGTTAATTAAATAAGTGGTTAGTTAAATTATACAGTTTAATTGATTCATTAATTTGAAGTAGAACTGTGCCAAGAAATCTGAAACAACATCATGAAAGCTCTTTTAGTGTAAGAGCCACTGTGGTGTGGAGACCCACCAGGTTTAAGGTCGTAGTGGATAATGGGCGGTCGGATCTCATTGAGGTACTTGAGGGCGTTAACAATCTGCATGATGATGGAGCGGCCCTCTTTTTCTGACATAAGCTTGTGCTGCTTCAGGTAGAAGTCCAAGTCATTGCCCTCGCAGTACTCCAGGACTGTGCAGAACCTGCCCAAAAAAAGGGGAGAGGGAGTATTTAACCACCTCAGTGGGATTTGGTAAATCAAATCAGGACATGGTTAAGGCTTTAAATATTGTGTTCTGGCTCACAATTAACATAATTTGCATAAACATTAAGTATATATATTTTGGACGGCACACATTTTTTTACAAGGGAATGACTTACGAGTCAGTGTCAAGCGAAAAGTAGTCATAGAGTTTAACTATTCGTGGGTGGTCCAGCTCTTTATGGATTCTATATTCTCTGCACGCATGTCTGAAAAAAAGAATATAAGGATTACACTATTCATTTTAAATGTTAATATTGCACACAGTAAATCAGATGGATTAATGAATGATGAAAATAACACAATTCTAATACAATAGTATTGAATTAAAAATTGCACTCACTTGTGATAATTTTCCTTCTTCTCATCCCTCCAGTTCTTGTTTAACTGGTGGATTTTGACCGCAACATACCTTTGCTCTGTTAAGTCAAAGGCCTGGAAAAGAAATGTCTCCTATTAGTTAGGAACTGCATTTGGCATTACTTAGTTCAAGCTGAGACTATTGCTTCACATTAAGAGGCTGTGTTCACTCATCATTTTTACAGTGATGACAGCAAATTCTTGGAACAACGCTCACAATCTGGCACAATCATCTACTTCAAAATGTTGATGATGTCAGCTTAGTGTAATGTAATGAAACATGCATCCTCAAATATTTTCCAAAGTATGTGCAGCACAGCCACTGCAGTCACTTTAAGAATAGAAGAAGTAAGTCAGATTTCACCAGTGTAATACCACCATCTCGAACCTGAAAAAATTACCACATATCTGAATCAAAAGCTCAAAAACTCTTTTAAGTAGCAGAAGCTGGTATTTATTGCAAGGCTACTGTATAAGATTGCACCAAATTGTGCATGTCTCTATGATATTGTTTGTTAAACAACAGTAACAACTTAGTACTGATGTTACCTTTTCTGTCTGATATACAGGATGTTTTGGCAAAGGTCTTCACTGAATTAATATAAAAATAGAAACTGGAACGTATTTATAGTGTATAAACTATTATCAAAAGGAAGTGGTTCTTAATAGGCAAAGAAGAAGTTTTACTCACCTTGTAAACTTCACTGAAACCTCCCCTCCCAAGTAAATGGAGTAGCAGGTATCGGTCATTTAGCGTAGGGTGGTCTTTAAATCTGCACAGGGTAATAAAAAAAATTTAAACTGTGCAATTAAAAAAAGCATAGGGACACATAGTCTGAACTAGAAAAAGACCATATAAGAAGAGATCGTACTGAGAATTATCCTCATTGTGGATCCTTTTCAGCTCCCGAATGTGCAGGTTTCGCACTCGCTCCAACCTCTCCAGCTCTGCCTGGATCTCTGCCTCCTCCTGCAAAGGACACCACATTGTTATCAAAAACTATTAACAAACCAAATCAAAAAAAAAAACTTAACTTAAAACTTCAAAAATATATCAGGCATTACCTTCTTAAGATGGCCTAATCTTAGCTTAAAGATTTCCTCTTGCTCGTGGTACTCTGCCTGTGATAACCTGCAAGGACACAGAAACAACCTCAGTGCAACTTCAAATATGCATGCAGGGGAAGACATCTGGTATAAAAGCAAATATAAATAACAAACAAAAGCATCATACGCTTCACTTTCTGTTCCATTGGTCTTGCTTTTGCGTTTGTTTTGCTCCAGGCTTGGAGGGGGTGTCTGAGCCATGGACGGTGGCTTTCGTTTGGCCAGCAGCTTCCTCTGTCTTTCAATGTCCTCTCGTTGGGAATTAATCCTTTCTTGTTGTCTGAAAACAGATTTGTTACACATTTCCTGTCAGACACATTGCAGTTACATAAATATCTAAAGAATGTATCAATGTGTGTAAGATCTACTGTAAGCCCTCTTCTATGGAAGATGTGCTCATGTTAAATTATTGATAAAGACAGGGTTTAACAATCTGCATTCACACATGTAAAAACTTCAGTCCTTTTATATATAGTATAATATAGTATAATATAATATAATATAACATAATATAATACAAACAATTTATTATACTATGCCACAGTATGTGTTATGTTACATTCATGTGTAAATGTGTTGAAGATTTATTGTTTATGGTGCAAACGTACAATTTTCGCTTACATTAATATCTGCACAATACAAAACAAACTTAGGTGACTAATTTCATATTACTATAACATATAAAAGAGTCTGTTGTTCTTTCAGGTTAGTGTGATCTTGCCTCTTGAACCAACACAGTTACTTAAAAATGATAAAAGTATAAAGGAGCAGCTTAAAGTTAAAACATATCCTCACTTGATAAGGTTTTGGAAGGCATATCCATCCGTCCACTGCTCAGTGAAAGACGCTCCATGTCTCACTGTGGTGAAGTGACCCAATCGAAGCCTGTCCTGCATGCTTTTGTCCCGGCAAGCCATCTTCTCCTGTTTGGACTGGAGGAAGAGCAGAGAAATACAGGCATCAAACGAGCGCTGGTGAGTCCACATGGCCTAAACCAGGGCCTCTAAAACTAGCCCATGTCAAGAACCCACAATGACCAGCTGGAAATGAATCGCTGAAAATAAGTCACAGTGCAATTAGATGAACGTACTTTTTCAATCAGCAGCTTCTTAGACATGGTCACACACTTATTTAAGCGTTCCTTGTATCGTTCCAGCATCCTCTGTTGTTCATCAATCTGTCTCCTCAGATCACAGTTTGCCTGGAACAGAACATAAAAAACGCGGAGAAATGGTCAGGTAAAAAAGCATTAACAACATTTTAACTTGTTTATATATGTTCAGACAGAAGGAATGTCAACTCTAACATGCCTTGAGTGAAAAACCAAGACAGAGAACATTATATTCACAAAATCATTAAAAATGGCAAGCAGAGTAGCAGGGATGAAATGTAATGAGATTAGTACCCGCAGCAAATCGTCTATTCGGCCCTCCTTCTTCTCCAGGTCAGAGTTCTTGTTGTTCTCCATTGCTGTTAGTTTCTCTATAGTAAGGTCAGACTACAGGGTACAGTGAGCACAAAAACAGTGTTTGTTAATGGTTGTTCATTCTGTATCAGAGGGTGCAAAATAAAACTTTGTGTAGTGCAAGTAGTCCTAGCTAACAATCTCTTCCAGTTGCTGAAAGTCAAATCTTGTAAGCTCCTGGTTTATATGCAAATGATATAAGAACTGGCTTTTGAATTATAATAAACATTTTTAATATAAGGAATTAAATGATAAACAGCCAGCAAGCCCTAAAAGCATGTCATGTACCTGTGTGGCTTTGTGGAGCATGTGAAGAGAAGCAGGCTTCACAGAACACGTCGAGTGCTCGGTGTTGGCCGAGCTTACGGAGGACGGGCTTCCTTGCTGCACCTGGGAAGCAGAAACAGTCATCCAATAAAAACCTTACACATACAGAGGGTGTCTTAATGTGTGAATTTCATCACATTAAAGAATTTATGGAGACCTGCTGCTGCTAGTCATGATAAAACATAAGACCGATCTGGCAATAGTAACTTTGCATAAAAATTTGCTATCAGAGGTACGAGAGACTGGGTCTCACTGAAAAGTACTTTAGAACTTAATTTAGTTCAAGGCTTTTGAGTGATTCATTTTAATCGTTAAGATGTAAGGTCTCCAGTTCACAAAAAAGAATCAAACACCAGAAGGCATATGCAACAGGTTTTTATCGCTTTCATTGGTTTTCGCTTTTCTAGGAACTTTGGCCAACATCACTACACACTGAATCTGTACACAGTGTTTAAAGACCACATCAGATTCTTCCCACTTGTAAACAGACTTCACCTATTGGTGTTAATAATAAGCGTGGAAGAGAAAAAAACGCAGGACAGAGTGTTAGGAGACAAAAAGTATGAGACAGACCATAGAGCAAACATGCTCACCGTGACAGGGGGATTGGAGAGGGAGTGTTGTGGGGAAGAGCGGACCACTGGTGGAATTCCCCTGGCAGGGCTGGTACCAGGACCGCTACCTCCCGCAAACTGACAGACACGCAAAGAGAGAATAAGAAGAGGAAAACAGTTCAATGGAAAGACCAAGATGGCCACAAAAGGGGTTAGAATGTAAGTATGAAAGGTTACCCAATGCTGAAGCATTTTAGAGGACACACTCAGTAGAACAAAGAAACAATTTTCTGTCACTCACCTCAAAATAATCACTAATTTTATGTCCTCTTGCTCCTGCTTTGCCTAGAAAAGAGGAGCATGAAGTTCAGAGAGAGGCTAACGTGTGGGATACATGATGAGAGGACACAATCCACAATCCTACCTTGGCTGCTGTCAAAATGGTCTGCTTTCCGTTTTCTCACTCTCTGGTCATTTGCTTTTTTCTCAGGAGTCTGTCGGGAAAGTAGTGTGAATCAGCCACGTGTAAAATAAGATGGGTGGAAGGAAAAAAAAACCTAGTTACATGTGACAGAGACTAACCTCTAGCTCCTTGTCACTGAGCGAGCCCACACTGCATAGACTCTGATTGGATGACTCGTTTTGGTTCTGACCGGAGCCCTGTTAAAATGAGGCAAAAATACATTTAAAAAAATAAAACATAAGGACCAATTAAATACAACAATGCATGAAAGATGCAAGAGATGCGTATGTGTGCACATGCACTCGCTGTGTATGCATGCACATGTGAGAGAGAGCGCACACAGAGTTAGAAAACAGAGTAAAATGGGTAAGACACTAAGGGAAAGGATGCGGAGGTTTGGCTAAATACCGTCACCATTAACTTCCCACTGAATCTAGACCTGCATCAGTCCTAATGCCGGTTCCCTAGGTGATGCCTGTCAGTCAAATGAATCACATCAGAATTCAGCAGGCACTGTCCAATCAGGGAGAGATACTTAGTCATTCAGAGCACACTAGAGCTCTCTCACTGAACCCTCCTAAAATGGCTGAACATTAGGCATGCTGCTGAGGATGTATTCCTCCCTCTGTCTGTCACCTTTAGATAATGTCATCCATTTTTCTGCTGTTCACCATGGTCTTAACAGTTTTTTCCCCCCCTTCTCCCTCTCTCTGGAGAAAGATGCTCTGCTTGATCTAAGAATGACAGCTTTTTTTTCACCCCCTCTCCCCACCAAGATATCTTGGTTGTTTGATCAGACTTGTTCAAAAGGAAATGTACTTTTCAACAATTTGAGTAGGCCCAGTCTGTTCCACTGCCAAAAATGTTTCCTAGTTCTCTGTCCTCGAAGGATAACAATTTTCCTTCCCTTTCTACCACCTCGTTGATGACAGCGAGAGCAGCAGTGCCACTTGGCTGTTCAAGGTCAAAAAAAGAGGCTGCTCTGTGACATTGAAGGGCTTTTAGACCACTAACCCATATTTCTTCATAGCCATTTGTTGACACACTTCTCTCTCACTTCCCCCCTACACACATTGCATCTCTTGTCATACAGGGTGGCTGTGGCATAACGCCTTAGTGAGAGCCGCCATTTTCTCTGCGGCAGCAGCCATGCCATGCTCTGGGCTCAGCTCTGCCTATGGCTGGCACAGGGCCCACTCCTGGCGCTGACTCTCACTCCCTAACTGTTCCAAGATCACCTTCCACAAAGACAGCTCCATCCGTGGAGCAAGCGAGAGGGTGGAAGGCTAAATGCTGCCTCCACTCACACCTGGTCAAGAACTATTTCTGCATTCCTCCTCTGCCTTCATTCCTCCTCCCCCTACCACCCCTGTCCTGTCTGTGGCCTTTTTGGCAAGCATCGCCACTTGCATATACAGCCACTACATCATGAGCCAGGGAGAGATGCCATATCACACCAGCCAAAAAACACAGACACAGCTCAACCTTCTCCAGAGACAGACAAAGAAAAGGAGTGGGGCCAAGCTTGTCCAGGCCAAACAGCAGAATGATACTGAGGCAGAGTAAGACAAAGAAAGGAAGAGATTCACAAAAATGTGTAATCAAGAAAATCTGTGATTAGAAGCACTTTGACAGGAGAGAGTTCTCGTGCTCCACCTGAGCGACATCTGCTGTAACACAAACCTTAGCCACGCCGACCCCGGTGAAGCGAGCCTCCAACAGCTCCTGCCGTCGGGGGTCCAGGCTATGCAGTTCTTCCATCATGGCTGCGGAGACAAGAGCATAGATTAAGGAAGGCGTTGTGGGGTCTGGTATATTCAAGTGGGAGTGACGGATCACGGTTTCAAAAGCATTGGTTGTGATGAGTCATGGCTGTTTTTAGCTATATGGATGTGGAAAATTCCTGTTCTGAGTCATCAATAAGCCTGACAACAATGTTTTCCACTATCATGTGTGTTTAGAAAGCACCAACCATGCAACTTCAGCACTCAAGTTCAATATTCACAGTACAGAAAGGCCCAATGTGGCCAAACAATATGGCCAATTAATGGACATTAAACATGTATCAAAGACATACGCCAGATGTGTAGAGTCATTGTCTAGAATATTACAGCATCATGTGATAACACCCTGGCATTATAGGCCCAAGCTGCATGGCGCTGGAGTTATGAAAGGTCACTAATGGAGGGACTGCCAAGTATACTCACAGCAATGGATAAGGCCACTGCAGACAATAAGTGCCCAGCTTGCTCGCTTGTGCAAAGGTTAACGTTAAAGTTACACGCCCAACACTGGACGCTCTCTGTATGTTATCTAAGGCTTACATACATTAAAGGGACACAGTCTGGGCATTATTCCTGTATAACATGAAGTCAGGTTTGGGGTTTGCTGGCTCAGTTTGCACCATAATGACCAGTATAACCAGTATAACTATCTCAAACACCAGCATTAAATGTTCGGGCGAGCTAACGATGTTGGCATCACTTAGCATTGGAGCTAACAGTTAACGTTAGCTACTAGCATTGGATCAGATTTTTTTTTTTTTTTTATTATTTTTTGTCAAGTAACGAACCAAAACAAGACAAACGCTAACTGATGTTGGGCCCCAGTCACACCTGTCTGATGACACGAACTGTCCGCAGCAGTGAACTATCTTACAAAACACAAGCAAAGATGGCTAACGTCAGGCTAGCCCAGGAGGCTAACGTGAACTCATCTGTCATTAAAAGAAGCGTCTTCCTCGGTCCGGTGTTGTCAGGTGTTCGTACCACGAAGCCTCGCCTCGCTGTAAACAAGAGACCCCGTCCACATATGTCATTTTGTTCGACACACCAACGGGACTACTTACTGCAATTTACTCCTCTCTCGGTGCTCCGGAGGGCCTGTTGTTAACCCTGGATCGTCCCCGTTGTTTCCCCCCGGTGCTCGGCAGACCCTCCCAGGCTAGGCCGCATCAACAGCCGCGTCCCTCGCGTACCGGCCGCTGACTATCGAGACACGGGAGCGAGCGGTGCGGCTCAAGGTAGACGACGGTGGATTCCCCTCGGAGGCCTCGACAACTCCGGGTATCCCAAACCCGCCTTGCTGTAGTGCTTAGGCGGGGATCCCCATCGCATCCCTCTCTCCAAGGACCATACCGTGCCTGTGTCGGGTATCTCGCTTTCCACACAATGGCGACTCTTTGAGATTCTGCGTTTTTCCACCAGGTATAAATGCTGTCTTTGGGTTAGCGATAGTTACCCCTATCTTTCTTTTTTTTCCCCCCACCCCCCGGTGGTGAGATAAATTTCGGGTCCTGGCTTTTACAGCTCGATCAAAACAAAGTTCGTCTCCAGTCGCCTTTCCTCGCCGCAGGGGGAGAAACCAATCAGTTTCGGAAGTTGTGTTGTTGCAAAGCGTTTCAGTTGAATCCGGATCGATTCGGTTCGGTTCTCATGTTTTTGCAATGTAAACAATAATCAGTAAAATCTCATATTTTCTCGTGAGATTAAAGTATTTTCACCTTCGTTCAGTCCACGCCTGCCCCAAAATCTCTTGTCTCGACCAATGGCAAATCCCTGTGTACACAATACAATTTAACAGCGCCCACCCACGCCACCACCTAAATGATCACTTATCAGAAAGTGGCTATTACCACGATGTTCACACCCACATACTGTACTTATATAATATCAATAAATTGCCAAATTTATGTCCCCCCCTCCGTAAAAAGTAGCCATTCAAGCATAAATGTGGGTTTAATCATCCAAGAGACTGATGGAAAGCAAGTAGTAAGACCAATATCATTAAATGTTTCCTTTTTTTTTTTTTTGAGTGCATCAAAGTAAATAACAGATTTGCAGTTTTTAGATGTTTATTTATTTTGCATGTACAAAAAAAATGTCATGAAGTTATAGTCTTAAAAATCATGCCATTTATTTCAAAACAGCTCATTAAAAAAACAACATCTGGCAGAATAGAAACAATCAGGTGTGTGTGTGTGACCAGCCCTTTCTCAGATTACTCAACACGTCAGCACAAATTGTCACTCGTGCGGCTGAACGTGCAGCAACACCAGGAACACCAGCCTTAAAACGAGTCCGTCGACATTATGGCAGCTGAGATAGTGTGAGGCCTTTACAGAGTGTCACTATTCAGGTACGCCCCCCCCGTCCCCCCTTTATCACACTCACAATAGAGCTTCTCAATTCCATACATCCTCAGGAAAAATAAAAGCCAGCACCGCCTGGATTTCAGCCCCTGGTTTCAGTCGTAGGTATAGGTCAAGCCAGACGGGATTTCTTCCGGTGTCTCAGCCCTGCGTCTCAGCCGGCTGATGTAGAGCCTTGCGGTACTTGCACTGGATCCACACCCTGTACATGGTGAGCTGTTTGCCTCTATTCACCTGCAGCCGTCGGTCCACCAGGTTCTGCACTTTCTCGAGCCCTGCCTCAGTGAACATCTCGTGGAGCTCATCTGAAATAAAGATATACAGGAATATGTTCATATATATATATATATATAATTAAATAGCAAATAAATCTTTACTAATATGTCTTTATTTATTTTACCTTGAGTAAAGAAATATACTCTTGTTCCATCACCTCGGACATAGAAGTTTTCTGACAGACACCTTCCTAAAAGAAGTAAAGTTAATTATTATACGACAAATTCCAAACTTTAAATAGACAAACAGCTATTTGGACTGTGGCCTCACTGGACTTCAACCCGACTAACCTTTCTTGAAGCGCAGCTGTGCCATATCGTAGCGGCCATAGTCCCTGAGCAGCATCACTCCCCCGGGCTTCAGCAGCCGCGCTAATCTACTGATGGAGGCCTGCATCCTGAGACAGGGTGATACTTTAAAAGACAACCAGTGCTATATTCAATGACTCGCACTGAATGAAAACCAAAGAGAAAAAGAAGACGACAGACAAAGAAGTTCTTACTTGTCGGGATGCAGCGCTGATAACACAAAGATTAGCACTATAACATCAAGGGTTCCATCGGGGACGGGGTAATTAGCTTCCACATCACTCAAGTCGTGAACAAAAGCAAAACAGCGCTCAGGGTCGTATTCTGGATTACTCTGATGACAAGAGAACAATGTTAATTCATCAATTAGCCCACAACTGTTTGAAATGACTACATCTATCAAGACATCATGCTTTCATTATTCACATCCTCTCACCTTGACTAACTCCACAGCAGTGCTGGAGAAGTCACAGCAGTAAACAAAGAGTCCTGGGTCACTGCAAGAAGCAACGCTGCAGTTATATCTTTACGTGCTCACCATAAGACAGAAGTAGAAAACAGTATTTATCAAACATGACTTGAAATGCCATGGAAATGCCTTAACTGGACTTACTTGTTGGTCTTCAGAATTGGGAAAACTGTATTGCCTACGCCGCAGCCGACCTGTCGGATAAACATGAATTCATGTAGCATTTATTTGGTTTACTCCAATTTGCACTCAGTGTCAAACATTAACACCTGTAGTAGCAAAGTCTGTGTTTAAATTGGCAAAATAATAAGAGATACCACCACGTGATCCAGGTAAAATCAGTAGAAAAGGCCATTTATTTTGTGTTGCAGCCACGCAGCCTTCATTAGTGACATGAGGAAGGCTGGAGAGCTGAAAACTTTTTATTTTTTACTCTTCAGTAAACAGCTAAAGATGATGAAAGATTAGAAATGCTTTATCTGCATCTGGAACTAGATTTGCATCAAATTAGTAGCCAATCATGGGATGTGTATCATATGTTTAAGCAATTAATCAAGAAATTCTTCATAAAATTCACCAAAAACTATAATCTGTCAACACATTGTTTAAATAACTTGGTAGAAGTAAATATAACAGCAGAGATTTTTCTTAAAGTTGAACTAACTTGCTTTCAAATGAATCTCTCACCTCCAGAATGCGATATGTGGCAGAGGTTCCAGGAATGTCACCATCAGTGTGAGACACAGCTGCAGCTTCCCTTCTTTGTTCTTCTTGGTCCAGACCATCCTTCTGACTATCATCTGAGACCTCAAGACGGGACTCATGGTTAAGGCTACACTGCGGGGCCAACTCTGGGAACTCTGTGAAGAGCCAGTGGCGGTCTTTGAAGAAACGATTCTCATGGATTGTGTAAAAATCGTTCCAGTACTCATTCGCCCGGCAGTCGTATTCCTCTGCAAAAAAGACGAGGCAGTTAAAAGTCTAGCACATCTCACCGTGGTTACAAATCACCACAAAAAAGCTTAATACAGCTCAGTCAGACAAGCACTGTGCACAAGCAAAGGATACAGTTGATTATGATCAATTTTACTTAAAGTGAAAGTCATCCTATGTCATTTTAGTGGTTTACCTAAAGCCAGTTATTTAAGACAACTGTCCAAAATGAATTATGGTCACAACACTATAAGCCAATTAGTGCACACCATAAATATTCTTCAACAAGACCGATGTTTGTTTCTTTTAACACAATAATCACATAAACTCAAATTAAGTGGAAATGAATGCATAAACATCGTTGAGGGATGCGGTCCTCCTGATTAGAAACAGAGTTCTGTTACTGATCCTTGATGCCAGTCTTACTATGACATTTATGTGTATGAACAATGAGTCTTGACAACAATAATGCAACCTTGTTTCTCCGAGGGCAGCGGCTGACTGTTTTCTAACACTTTCTTCTTGGCAGATGCTTCTTGTTCCTCGGTCCACTCCACATTGTCCCTGTTGACGACAGAACGTGATGGTCCAGTGTGGAAGAAGTGATGTGGTGAAGAACAGAACAGAAACACAAACATTCACAATCTTGAGATACTTCAAGGTTTTAGTGTGATATTCTGACTCAGGATGGGTGATCATATCTTATATATTAATATCTGCAAGAGAGCAAACTAATACAATTATGTTTGTTGGATTAACTGCATGAGATGCAGTTTTCAAACAATATTAAAATATGTTATTAAAATCTCATTACATGACATATGTATTCATATTTTACTCAGAATGTCAAGTTGGTGTTATTCATATAGCCCCAAATCACAAATTTGCCTGGAACGTGTTCACTGTCTGTACAGCATACATATCTTAGACCCTTAATAAGGTTATAGATAATCTGCCACAACAAACAAAACAAAACAAAATCAATAACCCCAAAACCTTTAATGGAAGAAGTGGAGTAATACTGCTAGATACCACAATTTAATCTAAATATGACGCATTTAATTTAAATTATAGTACTATTTAAAAACAAGTTCTATCCTCAGATGATACTAAATAACTTGAGAATATGTTATAAGGCTTTAAATATCATAAACACTGCCCTAGAAAGACCCTTTTTCTGGTAAACCTATCAAATCAACAAACTGTATATCAATCAATCAGTGACATGTTATCGCTACTAATAACAGCGTTTACATTTGCTTATTATTAGCTACAATCCATTAAGCAAAAGACCATCCATCCAACTAATGTAACAGCCATGTGAGTGATGATAATGTCCCAGCCAGGAGACACCGGCTCTGCACACCAACATTCATTATGTCTGCCCTTTTGGGGGTTTCTGGAATAAGTTACCAACCATGCGTTGTGCTGGAAGACCTGCCGCGGGTCTGTGAGGAAACGTGTCCCGAACTGAGGTCTCTTCACATCTCCAGTGGCTGAATCTGACTGAATCAGACCTGTTTCACTGCTGCCTCCCTCCACTCCGACCACGGCGTGGGGCGCCGCCATGTTCGCACTGACGCGACGGAAGGAGGGACGCGCATCTAATTGTGTTGCGTTCACGGCTGTCGGACATATTGCAATTGAGACTAATGATATAAATACATCGATTATGAAGTCCTAAAGTTGTAAGTGATGGATGCAATGCATTTTTGAATATGGAGATGGTGATTATCTAATTGTTTTGGTTCTGATTCTGAATATTTGCTATGTAAAACTGGTCTCTCACGCATAACTCGAGGCATTATAAAGTTATTTTCTCTACAATTTTGTACAGCACTGCTTCATCAATTGCATCTCAAGACCGACTAGTACAGGCTTAGGGTTTAGGCCTACAGACTAGGCCCAAGGCACAGTCAGATGCGATGCTCTACGGAGCACGTGAAGGAGACACGCTTCGTTGTCGCCTGCAACATCATAAAGCTCCACTGAACTCAATGCAAGACTACCATCCTTCTTTGTACACTGTACTATAGGATGCTTTACAATAAAATTATTACACAAAACCAGGCTCGATGTCTAGGCCGACAGGTGTGCTGCAGCATTTGTTCAGTGTTTAAAGTGTTTAAACACTAGAGGGAGACATATGCCAATATTATCTTATATGACCCACATGTTTGAGGAGGATGGCTGGAGTGAAGTTGCAGAGATCAACAGTTAATGAGCTGAGTCTGTATAGACTAACGTTTTTACTAGTCCTAATAAACAAACAAACAAACAAACCGAAAAACAACAGTTTCTCACGTACCTGTGCAGATATGTTAAATATTCAAATCGACATTTAAACAGTTCATTACGCATTTGTAGACTGATTTTTGTTACATACATTTGTCATTATGTTTTATGATTCACAAATGCATGGCTGATTATGAACTGACTGAACCTATTATCTAGTACAGTTTTTTCCTTGCACTCGCTTTGTAGGGTAGTCTACGTCACTTAACCAATGTCTATCTTTAGCCTAGAGGAGGAAATTAACAGATATACTTTTGACATGACTTGAAATGCAGTTTTAAAGGTCACTGTTATATTATCTGAAGTGGAAGGAATGAAGTTTCTTCTGCATGTTCCTGCACACCTCAAACGATAACCATGGCGTGTGCTTCGGTTGAGATTAAGAACAAATATTAGTTGGTCTTGTTGTTGTGATCAGTTTTAAGGCAGAGGGTAGTAAAGATTTGATCTGTTAGCTAGTAGATTAAAAAAAACTTCTCTGGTACTGCAAATATAAAGACTAGAAGAACAATGATGTTCTAGGGTGTTAAGCATGTGGTGACAGAAATATGTTGTAGGATGTGTTGACAGAAATACGTTGTAGGATGTGGTGCCAAACGTCTGTGACCACACTTTTGCATCAGATTAGACACAAGTGCACAGCTATTAACTAATTTAAACTGAATGTAAGACCTTGATTGTTTCTTTAATATAAAAATCCCCAAATATCAACAGTGAAAATGTTAAACTTTTGTTTTAATTGTTTTATGTTATTGTGGGTTTTTCTTCTTCTAATTTTGAGGACAAGAAACAGCTTTTGTGCAGTATTTTGGGACTTTGTGACTTAAGTTTTTCAGTGCATTTGAGAATATATCTCTTTGTGCTTTGTTTAATTATATTTAGTATTTACATTTAGATATTTAGAGTGTTTGTGTAGTAACTTGCTCTTAGAATGAAGCTGGGAGGCAGAATGAAACATTCAGCTTCTCAATGGAATCACACTGGGCATTAATGATATTTATTATGTTTAAAAAAAATGTAAAGCCAACCGTCACACAGTGAAAACAAAGAGTGAAATACATTATTCTATTTCAGAAATTGTAACATTTCTACAGATCTGAAATATGAATCTCAAATAACTTGTCATTCATGTTTTTTCAAGTCAGGTATAATGTATATGTATGTAATTCCTCTGTGAACTATGAGAGAGGAACCCCAGGTTTATTTAGAAACTGCAAAACAACAAACCAGATATCTATGCAATGAGCAGGCCATGTCCTGAGGGACAATCAGCGCTGTACAACCAAAAAACACTTCACATTGCACTCTTTTCTTCCATATAGTGGTTAAAAATGAGCAAGAGGAGGCCTATGATTCGATGTGCAATACAATCTGCTCATATGCACAAATGAGGAATATTGCATTTCAGTGTAACACAGTCCGGGTCAGTGGAAAATTGAAATATATCACACAATTGGCAAGATAGAACACAATTTGTTCATACAATCTTACAAATAAAATGAACAGTAAAAAAGCCCAGCAAACACAAAAACAGGTGATGATGCAGTGAGAAAGAAACATGTGAAAGCATGTTTAGAGTTACCATTGCTTACATGCATTTTGAAAACAATATAGACCATGAACATCACTGTAAACTGTTACGTACGTACATTTTTTTACTCCTTTTTACAGTTAACTGTAACCACACAGAGTGCTGCATTCATGTCAAAATCATTACAACAAACACGTTTATATTATCAAAAGGGAATTGGTCATGTTTTAATAATTAATTAAAATACACATTGACATTGACATTTTGCTGTTAGAAACTGCTCTTTTCATTTTAGTAAAAAATAAACTTTAAAATAGGCTGCAGCTGCACAAGAGCAAATGACTTTGATGAATATAACCCTATTTTCTAAAAACAAGGCTTTAGATAATACATCAAGCACGGTGGACACTAAAGAGGAACTACAAATGTCCATTCATTCATGCTCATTTCCATACCGACCTATTAGTATTAGGTCATGGTGAATTTCTATTTCTATTTTAAAATGTGAACAAAACTAAACTTATACACCAAACACCGTAATGATAGACGAGCCTACTAAAAAGAACAAAAAAGTGACAGATTTTCAGCAGCAGTTTCCCTTACTGTAAATTGATAGTTATATACAGTATGTGCAATTATTACATCATGTTGTTGACAGCGATAACTACTTTTCAGCTACAGTAGTCGGTCATATGACAGTGTAAAGGATCTTTCTCATCCATTTCTGTGCTACTACATTCCATCTCTGTCGCTGACCCCTGAGTTTTTCTCACTGGATTTAGTTGTTAGTTGCCTCGGTACGTTACATTGGTGAAGGTGGACGTGGCTCCTTTATACAAAGGATTGTTAGCCTGGGAAATGAAAACAGAGGTAATGCTGTTTAATTAAGTCTCACAGTGATATCCAGTTTTTTCATTCACTGAGAATAGACTTAACAGTGAAGTAGGAGACATCTTATGCCTAGCAGGAAAACCTTTTGAGGATTATAACGTAGAAATTATACTTTTTAGTAGAAAAAAAAACTATATCAGATAAACATTATTTTTCCAAACAGACTATTTGTATATATGTCTTAACAAGTTCCTGGAGAGGATCTTTAATTATAATTTTTTCTCACCGTATCCCATTTGGCTTTGGCTCTCTCCTCCTCAAACTTGGCAAACTCTCTGCGGTCGTGAATGGTGACCAGCAGCTTCCAGATGAGCAGGCCAACAAGGCCCAATAGCAAGATTGCTCCGGCCACTGCCAAGAGCACCACTAAGACGTCTGCACCCTCAGGACACTCTGAGAGATGAAAGACGGGGGGGGGGTCAGTATAGCACACTCATGAAGTTAACAACCACTGTTGGGTGGTCAACCGACTGACAAAAGGCTGACCAAATAATGTACCTAAATTATTAACTCTGTTTTTTTGGCAGTTTAAATACTCAAACATACACACACACTCTTACAGTACCTGGCTCTTTTACCACAAACAGAATGGATTTGCCACTTTCATCTTCGTAATACTGGAAGTGCTCCACACAGTCATTCACATCTTTGTATGAGCAATTCACTGCATTTTTAGCATGGAAACCTGTGGATTAAAGATGATAAGAAGAAAAAGAAACAGGGTAATGAATAAATGATTTCAAGAGATAATATGTTATCTCTTGAAATTTGTTTATCAGACATTTCATATAATTTATCTAAAATATTTATCAGTGCATAATATTTTTGGATCACAATGCATGCATTAAGGCTCCAACCACTTTCAAGAACATTTTGCTCCTTTGATCAGCAGCAGGAAAACAACAGTATTACCACAACAGATTATGATCACAGTACGTAGGTTCAAAAATGGAGTTCTCACCCAGTTCATCCACTACTTTAATTTCATCTTTGCAGATTCTGCTGCAGCTATTGTCTTCTGTGTACTGTCCTCTCTTGAAGTGCTGACACTCAACACAATGCCTGCAAACAGAGTTCCATATTAATGGCTCAATCTGATATGTAAGGGGTGGATAAACTAAAAAAAAACACCCAAGTGTATGGCTACATAAAGATGAACCTGCGAAGTGTTGATAACGGCTAACTGGTGTGGCTTTGAGAGAAGTTCGACCTTTCTCACCTGAGTTTATTTAAATGTGTGTGGGAGCAGCTTGTTATCTTCCTGGAATGTGGGAATATTATGGTGTAATGTTTGCCCTGAAGAATGCAACCGGCCAGTTTAGTTAGTCTCAAATTCTTTGCTGAAGCCATAAAGGGTGGCTTATTTCTAATGATTTCTTGACCCTTTGCCCTTTGCCACCCACTTTGCTCCAATCAAAATACTTCCTCGACCAACACTTTGATCCATGACAAGGTACAGTATTTTTTAAACCAGTGTTTGAATTCCAATAAATGTATCCATGGATATCCATTGTTCCCAAAGTTCATGGACATGAAATGTTCTTTGTGCGTTCTTGGTCCCCAGAATATAAACACTCAGGCCAAAATGTTAACTTTGGGTATCAGATGGGTATAAACTAATTTCATGGTAGACTGTGTGAAATATACTGAGGTAACACTAAGTTAGGAACTTACTGTTTTATAGTGCAGGAATCGGGACAGGTGGGGCATTTCTCACAGGTTGCACCGTAGGCACCAGGTTGTGTGCATTGACAAACCCCACACTCGCAGTTACCACGGCCGGTGCACAGCAGGCCGATGCTGGATGTGCAGGTGTCTTTGCGTGTGGTGCAGTTACAGTTTTCTCCTTCCCAGCCAGCATCACACTGGCAGAATCCACAGTTACACTTCCCATGAGCTGAAAAAATCAAAAAGGATGTCCTGTTAATTTAATGAATTAATTCAAATTCAAATTTTTCACAGTCCATAATTACATGGGTGGGGCTGGGCAAACAAAACTACGAAATACAAATTACACAATTGCAAAACCTGTGTATTTTTTTAAGCATGCTTGGGCATGCTCATTACTAATATCTCTAAACCATTCATACTATGACAAAGGCAGGAAATGTTCTATTAGGACAGTAGACACTAACAATTTTCCATTTCCTAACAGGTAGACACACAAACACCTCCCATCTTCCAGAGTCTACTGAAGTGTAGAAAGCACAAAAGCCAGGTCATTCTAGGAACAGTGTTACAGTGATGTAACTATTTGTTGACAGAATCTGCAGGCGAGCTTTTCTCCCCACATCAGCACAATAAGCTACCTCAGAAATAAAGGCAGAGCCCCAGAGACTACAGCGTTCTTAGCAGGAAAGCAAACAGGATTTGGCACTGGATGACTAAGAGCAAAGTGAGTGAGTCACAGCCCAGCTGGGTCAGACCAGTGGGAGTGACTGGTCATGAAATATCACAGAGGGTCCAAGGGTCCCTAATTCCAGAGCTCAAAACAAATCATCCGCTGTTGTAAACTTGAGGAAACAATTCCCAGTCTCCATCCTGTCAACTACGGCTTCACTTTCAGACAGTGTTAGCTGTGATGGGCACAACAGACTATATAACAATAACAGACATTGTCACTGGTGCTGACACTGGTTAATGCTTAGCAACTCTTTCTTACTCTGTCAACAAGATCACAAAAAACATTGTCAACCAGAATTATTGTAGAACTACATTGTCATTGTAACAATTGATTTTTTTTGCAGCGTAGTGCACTTATACTTGACGAGAGTGAGTCGTTGTCTTGTTCTTATTAGTTGTAAAGTTGATTCACACACATAAAAGGAGTTTGTTAGGTTTACATCATCCAGCTCTGTCCGTGAGACTGCACAGTAATCCTTCCCATAAACCATTAATCACATGTCTGGGCTTTAGAGAAGGTTAACATGGCCTCCATGATAAAAGGACAAAAACAGGGAAAAAAGACAGAACGGTAAACTAAAACACTATGCTTTTAGAAGAAGAGAGGGAACAGAGCAGAGACATACTTGAGAGGAAAGACACTGGGCAAATTGCCAGCAGAGGAATGCAAACTTTCCTGTTCTCTCTTCTCTTATATTTATGGGCCCTGGGGCTATGCTTGCTGACTCCTGCTCTCCGGCCCTGCACCAGTCCCATAGCCCCTTAGCAGAGGAAGAAATACACAGGGAATAACACAGAGATGGAGCTTTTTAGAGCCCTGGGTCACAGTAGCTCCAATTGAGCTGGGGCCGAGGGACGCTCATTCTTTAAAGACAATAACGTCATGACTCTATGGAGACAAAGCAACTTAGCAGTCCCAAATTGAGCTCTGTAGACTGTCTTACACCATTTATGGCTTTGTGTGTCGGTGGGTGGGTTGGGTGACTGTCTGCGCCCAAGCCCTGGGTGTCATCACTGAGTGCCTTAATACCTGTTTCTCAGAAAAGTAACCTCCCTTGAGAAAGACTACAAACTCCGCCTTGTTGGTATAAATATTCTATTATATCTTCCAAGAAAATGTCAGCTTGCCAACACACAAGACCCTCTTCTATTTAGGTCATGGGGCACCCACAGGGGGCCCAGAATATATTTGTTTAGTTGCAATGCAATTCTTGTAATCAGACCGTCCCTGTTTGATATATGTACATGTTTTTCAAACTCCACAAGCCTAGTTGATAATACAAGATTTCAGTCTCCAGGAGAGTCCAAGAGTCCAAGAGGACACACCCTAAACGACATCACTTTGGTTACTTTCTTGGACTTGGCAAAGCTTCGCCAGAAAACATGCTATGTTCACAGGCTGAAGAGTACCCTAAACTGGGGTAGTTCCCTTTTAAAAAGGAATGACATGTTCTCGCTTATTTCCATTTGCATCAGAGACAGCATTCATAGTTAAAAATGTCTCTGCTTAATGTACATAAAAGAAAAAAGAACAGTTTCCTACTGTGCTACTGCTCAGCCACCCTCCTTAAAGTAACAGGCCCACACTGCTGTTACATGAAATTACCCAATGACAAAGCCTATTAAAGTTTTATCACTGTGATTGAGTAACTGGGCACTGAGCTGTGCAGACTTGTAATAGGGAGAGATAGCGCATCACGACGCACTGTTGTGCGTGGTAAAAACAACAGTCAAACTCAGTATACCCACCAAGTTTACAGGCCTGACGGAGGACTGATACATTTGTAAGCATTACTGTGTTTAGCAGCTAAATTATACAATTATTTACATGTCCTTTACAAGCAAGCGAAGACTGTCATAATAAATGCACACTGGTTTTGAAAAGGCTGTGGATTCTTGATTTGTCAAGCTAAGTATCAGAACACTATGTAAACTGACTAACTTGTGTTTACAGACCGAGAGTGACTGGAAACAACCAGTGTATGTTTCAGTAAAGTCAGATGAGGATTCAGAGCAAGGAAAAGGAAGGGAACTTCCTTTTTCCCGCTAACATGTAAAGGAAGGGGAATTACAAAAAAAAATTACAAAAAAGAAACCCAGAAGAAATGCAGGCATGCAAATACAGATTTTATCTGCCCAGGTTTTGAAATTTCTGCCACCACCTGATTCAGTTCAGACAAATGGTGTTTAGTTTGTGCTGCACACAGTAATAAACAATTACAACCCTGCCATGACAACATTCTCACAATACTATGTGCATGACTAGATACTACAGAGGTAAATTAATAAATATTTATTCGAAATTTGGGTGAATTGACCCTTTAACACCAATGTTTATGATCTAATTAATTCAAAGAGTGTGTGATCGTTTGACCCTGAGGAAGATTGGTGTGTTGTGGAATTCATTCCTGTTTTTTATTTTTTTGTTGGCAAAACAGTAGAAAGAACTAAAACTGATCATGACATAAGAAGTGCATCTACTCACCGGAACACAGTGCCCCTTTGAAACGCAAGCAGTTGAAGTCGTCACATTCGCAGTATTTGCCCCACACCTGACCAAACTCATTTGCATGGCAGGAGCACTGTCCGCACAAACAGTCGCCTCTCCTGCTGCAGATTTGGCCCCCTGTCTGCGAGATGCAGTTGACATCATCAGATGGACTGTAGTCCTCCACTGAACACTCACATCGTGGGCCAAGACGACCCTGGTGACACTGACACACACCACACTCGTAGGTCCCATTGCCCTTGCTACAGAGGGAGCTGTTGGCCTCAGCTTTTGCCTCACAGTTGCAGCCACAGGCAAAATCCACCGTGACCTCCAGTGAATCCTTGAAGCCTCGAGGTTTGATGGTAAAAGTGCGGTGTTTCTCTTTGGGGCAGCCACGCAACTGAGCCTCCACGCTGAATGACACCTGAAGAGGACGAAATGTCTTTGTGACAATCTGTGTGTTTAGATACCAGATGTGGATGTCAGCATCTCAACTAATACGTACTGTGTCTCCGATCTTGAGGCCAGAGCAAGACTTAAGTCCAGGGGTGACCTCTCCTTTTAGGCAGGTGGCATTGAAGGAGAGATTCAACTCTTCTGGGACTCCCAGTAGCTCCAGCTCCACTTTAGAGCGAATTTTCTGCTCAACATAAAGTTATTTATCAGAGATTTTTTTTATAGATGAAATAGATTACATCAATGTATATGTTCCACTTATTGTCCTAAGGTTAGGAAATCCTTACCGCATAAGCCTCCTCAATGAGCTGAATAACATTCCCAGAATCATCGGACAGCATTCCTACAGTTGTGCCTGGAATGAGCTGACTGTAATTCTAGAAAGACAGACATGACAGCAAGAAAGCTGTTTTTGTTTTCTTATATCAGTAACTATTCGTGCTGTGGCACAAGCAGTGCAGTCTGTTTACCTTGTAGAGCGGCACCACATAGCTGGTGACGGCAAAAATTAAATTTATGTTGTTTTCGGACATTTTTTCTGTCATGAGCGCCAAGGAGGGATAATCCTGGAAGACACATTAAGCAAATAGCTACAGCAGGTTCTGTTCAACATCTCCAAAAACTATAAGTGAATTACTGATGTACTTAGATTTCTTCCTTTACCAGCACAGTAGCTTTGTTGTAAGTGTTTTCATTATCAAGGTGACATTGTCCATCATTGGGCTGGACAATTCCAGCTATACGTCCATCCAGAGCGATGTGAGATTTGGCATCAGTGGTGAATACCAAAAGGTGGGAGGCATCCGCACGCCAGCCAATCTTCTCCTAATGATGGATGAACACAGTAATAAATATGACAAGTAATACATATATATGTGCACACCGCTCATATAACCGCATATATCGGTGAGCATGTGTATACCTTCATACCTTGCAAACCACAGCCTGCATGACAGCATCAAATCCACCCTCTGGAGCATCTCTATTTCTAGACACCTTCTGTTTCTCCACCTCCTCAGTGAAACGAGCTACCTTCTCCGTCAGTGACAGCACATTCTTGAACCCGAACTGAGCCTGGCATTGATCTCCAATTCTGTGTATATTGAATATGTGAATGTGTGTGAAGGAGAAAATGAAGTTGTTAAACACAACAGGACAGACCTTAGAATATTAGAAAATCTCCACCTCAACTAACCAACACAACACTTATCGCTGCACCTACCCATAGCATGGGTTTTCCACTGCCTCTGGAGGATAGGTATACATATAAGGGGACGTGGTCTTGTCCACAAAGGCGCCAAACCCCATGCGTAGGTTGCTTGTGGTGCGGCCCATGGTCACAGCAAGCTCATTGCCCAAGGTGCGAAGGCGAACCAAGTCATCCTTCATTGAATAGGAAAGATCCATGAGATAGTAAAGGTCCACTGGGTAATCCTCCACCTGTTTCACTGATACAGTGAACCGCTTAGCATCACCTGGGAGGGAAAGAGCGGAGGAATGCATAGATGGAGAGCGCATGGTAGAGTAAATTAGATCAATTGGTGTCCCTAAGTCTTGGTTATCTTTCAAGTAGTGCTGGGTGATATAACCAATTAACTGCTAAGTACAAAAAATATTACATATACTCTGTTAAAGATGTGCAACCAGTTCTTGGGTACCAATGCATGTATCTGGCCTTGAAGGGTTTTTAGGGTACATTGTTATAGGTGATGTCTGGTGGGTGTGAAAGTACCTGGTCTTAGTACTATATGGAGTTTCTGAGGCTTTATTTGAGTGACATCGTCTGCAGTCCCAGAGGCCTTGTCACTGAGCGGTGTGTCCTCCTGAATAGTCAGGGTACTGGAGGGAAACTCCAAAGCCGAATTACTGCACCCTACATTTAGCAGATTCTCCTTCAGGTCACAGCGGGACGCACCGGAGCCCCCCTTTCCAAACTCCTAAAACAACCACATGCAATCTGTTAGCAAGTGACGAGTTACTGAATTACCATTATGACTACATAAAAAAAAAAAAAAAAAAAACTTTGTTTGATTAGTACATTAGGCCAACGCCCATTTTCCTCTTATTCTAAATCTGTTCAGGGGGCTACAATGTATAAGCATGTTGAAGAACAATAAGAGGATAACAATATGAAGAATGCTGTTGAGAAATTAGGTCTGTGTTGTAACTTGCTGCACTTGAGTAATGAATGGGAGGAGCAACTAGACACTGTGTGTTTGTGGCTATCTGTTGGTGTTTTTACCTCCTGAGAGCACCATGCGCAGCTAGGGTGAACTGCCAAGCACTGTTGACAAGTAGTGACTCCTCTTGATGTGCAGATGTTGGAACCTGTAAGAATCACACCAACAGAAATGTAACTAAACATATATTTCTTTACTGAGGGAGTGACCTAACACTGCAGACCAAAAATAAATGAATCAGCTCTGGTCAACTACAAACACAGATATGAGTCAGTCTTTGTCACTAACGCTAATACTTGTTATGCTTTCTGAGAGTCATTTGCCCATGTTAGGAAATTGCAAAAGATGTTTCAATTCTATGTAAATACACAAATATATTAATTCCAAACCTTTTTCTATTTGTTATCTAGCAATACCTATGGGTGTGGCTCACCAGTTATACACAGAAGCTCAGCCAGCACCTTACACTTTTTAAAAGTGTTAAAGTGAAGTAATAAATAGCAATCTGAAACCATATATATGAAGAAACAGATTTAATTTGACTCTTGAATAACTACCTGAATAGATATCCAGTCCCAAATTTAAAGGCCAGGGGCCATGAACTATACACACAGAACTGAATATAAGAATCATGTTGAAGCAGTAGAGGAAATGGTGTTTCCTGAGCTATTGTAAGTAATTCTGTTGGCGTAGACTTTGTAGAAAGGTCTGTCAGTTCTGTTGGTGTAGACTTTGTAGAAAAAGGTCTGCCATAGGGTTGTGTTTATTTATTTAGTTAATTAGAGTTAATTGAGGAAAAGTAAAACCACAAGCACACAAACTTAGGCTGTGTACAGAATTTGTGATAATCAAACTATCCTTGATTTTGGAGGACCCCTGGTCATCTCGTTTCATGGGATACACATCCTGACTATTTTCACTCCCTTATAAGGAAAGGTGGTGGAAGCTCCAACGGAGCAGCACTGTAACAAGCAACAGTATCGCTCCATTCAAGTCCGTTAACAGCGAATTATTCCGTGTTCCGTTTGAGAACATAAGGCTATATTCAATAATTGTGACCACCTGTACATTTACTGTGAGTATTACCCGTTTGTGGTACCTTCAAAGGTGCCCGTACAAAGTCTTGGGGAAACACCCACAGGTCGCCAGGTGAAACTTAAACTTAAAAGTAGCCCAAGGAATAAAAGTCATCTTACCGAAAACGTTTGATGCCGATGACAAAAAGAGAAACAGTATCACCAGACCGTTTAAAAAAGTTCCCATGGCTGGAGAGTAACGGAGTCGACTTGACATGAGTCGTCTGAGTTCCCTTTGGACCTCTTCACTCCGACCCTTGAGCGCCTTTCCTCATTCTTGACTTGACTAAACGCGTGCTGGGCCATATAGCCTACAGCCCTGCCTCACACAGCAAACCCTTCATCCAGTTAATTGTGTAATATATCGCAGAGGAGATTGTAGGTTCTAGCAGGTTGACACTCGTTTCGGTTTGATATCATTTAATGAGTTTAGGGAAATACCCTCAATGCACAAACTGAGTAACTGGCAGCACATGTTTAAGTTTCTCTGTAACTTAACATGAGAATCACATCAGACCAGGCGGAAAAAACACGAAAAAATATTGTGAACAAATCACTCTTATTCTCGACACAAGCCAGCCCTGTGTTTGACTAATAACACTGTATTGTTTTACAAGAAATTACTGTTTTTGAATCATGTCACATTAAAAATAGACTATTTGTACTATGTAAATAAATAAATAAATAATTCAGGAATTGTTTTCTTTATCTCCTGCACTGTCACTAAACCACTTGCAGCATTCATAAATCCTCACATTTTTCCTTTTCCACTGGGAGTTGCACTGTGGGAAAATACTGTGGCCATCAACACTAATGGGCATTAATGTAAATTATTTTGTCATTTATAAGCCTAATAAAAACTCAATATGGTCTGAATTAGCACGAGAAAGGATCTGTAGTGGTAGAATATTTGAATTTGATCCAATGTGGCTGTACTGGAGATAAGCAGCATTTTGGACTCCTGCACACTGTGCAGAGGTATATTGAGTGTACAGATTTGTTCCTTTGCATGTACTTCATATTACACATACATTTGATTTTAAATGACTACCATAGTGCTCCTCTCACTATACACAGACATTATTTAATCAAGAATTAAAAAAAAAACAGTTTAAAGTGACTAACATCCTGTTAAAAATAAAAGGTTTTCCATGTTGACCTGCCTACTCCTGGACTGAAAGGAATCCAACATATAACAGCTAATAACCTGCACAAAATGTGTAATAATCCCGAATATCCATTCAGAGCTCCAGACTCAAAAAGAATCAATCACGTCTGACTTGAAGTAGCCAACAACAACTTGTGGAGTTGTGGTAGAAGGACCCCTAGTGGGAAAATATGATATACAAGTATATACATAGTAATAGAGTTCATGCAGGTTTGTGATAAGCAGTCATTTCTTGATTCAGGGTCTAAAAGGACTGACTTTGCCACAAGCTATTGCTGTGTAATTCTCTAGAAACAGTCTAGCCGAGCTCTTCCTCTTTAAATTTATGAAACTGATAAGTGCCTGCCACAGAAAAACCACTTCTCATTCCACTGAATGATGGCGCATGGTGAAATTTGCCAGCTAGCAAGAAAAAAAGAAATAAAAAGAAAATGAGGCAGAAAATGGGATAAAAGCTAAGATTGCCTTACAGAAATGAACTTTGGGAAGAAAGTGGTGGTGGTGTGTGTGTGTGTGTGTGGTGCCGCTTGTAGAAGCAGACAATGCTTCTTATCTCTGCACTTGTCCATTTATTGAATCTTTATCCCTGTGCCCTGCTCTTATTCTACGGCTGGTTGCTAAGTTACTGCCACCCGTGTCCAAGAATTGCCGCTAGAAGAAATGACAGAAATAGAGAAATAAGTAGAAAAGCTCATAATAGTCAACTGTTCTGCTGGCATTAAGCTCTCAGTGTGGGTGGATGGTGCAGGTAATACACTGTGGGCAATCAAACCCCATCTCCAATATTGTCTGATTTGGATCTATTGGCGCCAATGCCTTCTGTGACGACCACCCCCACAGATGAATGGTATTTTGGGAAGAGCACAGCACCAGTTGTCCTTAGTAAAAAGCCAGCCACTGGGTCAGATGGCAGCCAATTAAGACTGAACAAGAAGAAAGGAGGGGGGCTAGAGGAGGAAAGGGGGATGGAAGGGTCCCGACCTGTGTTACAGATCTATCTAGAGCCCTTTAAGCTTTTCACTGAGTCTGAGAACGCCATCACAGAGAGCCAATATCAAAAACGCAATCGCTCTCAGACAAAATCAGTGTTTGGTTAACTACAACCGGCTTACCCTTTCCTGCTTTGCTGGGTTAACTGGTGAGTGGGAGGGTCAAGTGGGGGGATATGAGTTTTTCTCAGGTGAAGGGTTGGCAGGCTTATGAAATGTGCCCCAGACTCGCTGACGAGGGACAATGTGTATTTGTGTTGTGATGCTTTGCTATCTGATCTGCCTCAGCCTTCTCTTGCTGCCCCCCCGCCCCCCCATCTGCAGCTACATTTCTCTCTCAGGGGATGACAGCATATGTGGAGAAAGCTAAAATAAATAGATAAATAAACATACAACTGAGGACATATGTGGGAAGGAGAAATGGAAAGAATGCAAGAGGGCATTTCCGTTCTTGTGTTTTTGTATCCAGACTTGTAAAATATAAGAGATGGAAAGAAAGAAGTTGACGGAACAAAGAAGACAAAACTAGCTGAATGTGGCACATAAAGGGGCAGAAAAGACAGACAGATCATGGTAGGCTGCATTACTGAGGTGTGGAGATGTATCTAAATGGAAATGAGGTTAATGGGTGGCGGCTGGTGGAGTGCATGACATATCTGCACTAGAGATACCGAGCAGGGATTTCTTCAATTAGATTCATGAAATCTGTAATCTGTTTTCTCAAACAAACAGATTTTCACCAGCCATTCCAACGGACAAGCTGCAGTAGGCACACTAGGAACATACACACTCAGAGGGTCTAATATCCCCCTGCAAATCAAAGCAATGAAGTCATTATCTTCTTAAAATAACTTTAATGACTGATGGTTGCTTAGTGTGGGGTTGATGTGGGGCACCACTCTGCTGTGGCACTGTGTCCCTGCAATCTGTATCAGTGTGTAATTAATGACTGTATTTACCTCTGCGTGATTAAGAGTCCCAAAGGTGGCCAACCCCGTAAGATCAAAATGTGGCCCATCTCTCTCCCTGTTTGCATGTCCACAAGTGCATGAAGTGTGCATTTCAGCCGGTGTGTGTGTGTGTGTAAGAATAAAAAAAAGAGTGAAAAAAAGAATTTCCCCAATAGGGGATCAATAAAGTATATATCTTTTATCTTCTTCTTCTATCCATATTTAATATCCAAAATCTAATTTTTTAATACATACGTTTTACTCACCTTGGGGTTTCCTGCCATTTAATTGCACACACTCAATCTCCAGCACACACAGGGAGCACAGCGGCTTCCTCACAGCCCTGTGTGTGCTTTGATCAGCTAATAAAGGGGCATCGTAGGAGAAATCTGTTAATTGAAAAGAGGAAAGTCTGCTCCCTCTGGGGCGGAGGGCCTTGAGAGGGTGTGTCCATTTTGGATCCTGAGTCATTTCAGGCCCTGTGGCAGCGCCACGCACAGAAATGATGTAGGGGTAAGGAGGAGAGGGGAGGTGGGTGGGGTCAAACACTACATCCTTGTTGCTAGGGATGTCTTCACTTAGTTTGTGTTGCTAGGCTGCCAATTCCCTCATGTTAAGTGGAAACGTTTCCCCCCCTCTCCTCCGTCCAGGCACCTCATCGCTCCCTCCCTCTCCTTCTCCTCTAAACCAAAATAACTTCACCAACCATCTGTCACTGGGCTCACAGGTCTACTGTTGCTTAGGAACAAGTCAGACACTCACATTCATGTCTATACGCATCCTCATATGAATATATCTTCATATATAGTTATACTAACAATAACCACTAGCTAGAAACATATCTGCCTGTGACCAGTACATCAATGAAACGTGCAGCATTCATTGCAAATCCTCAGTCTGATCCTCCAAAGAGTTTCAGGTTCTTCTGTTGATGAAGCTTTTAGAGGGCAACACTTCTTGAAAGATATTGACATATGTGACATAACACATTAAAAAATAAAAACGTTAATTACTTCAAAAGACCAACATGTTCATTGAAGTGTGCTCCTCCTTGACTTTGCAAAAACTTTCTTCTCATTTGTAAATTCTTTGAAGTTTTGCTGTATAGAGCCTCAAAGAGGAACTGTTAGGTGTAATGTAGCTGTAGCGGAGGATTTACATATTGACAGAGAGATGAAGTGTAAGTACAAGCTACTTTCCATAATCACACTGCAATGAATAATAGAACAGAATCAAATTGCGCAACATTGATTTACATGCTGCCAATTAATTTGCTGCAACCAAATCCAACGTCTAATGAGATTATTTGATCTTATTGTACACGAAAAATACTCCTTGTTCTTCTGTTATCAGCCATTAATAAATGATCTGAAAGTAAACCACCTCCAGGATTATGAAAGGTATTTGTGGATGGAGCTAATCATTGTTTGTACACATGCTTGTCAGTTGGTGGCTGAAAGCTGCTTACCCAGACATCAGGAGCATCCCAAATCGAATTTCATGGCCTTTGTTTTTAGACAAACAGCGGATTAATTTGACAGGCTCAGCAGACAAGTCTCAGGGAGTCCTTTCAAAATGTTTGAGGCATTTTTTTATTAACCTGTTGAAGTTCCTCACTGCAACTGTTCAATTTCACATCAATAGTGAAGTGAGTTATAATGATAAAATAGGCTACGACTATCTCTCTGCTGTATTTAAATATCATTTGAGTGTTTATATACAGTATCACTATATTATATTAGCAGTTTGGTGGAGTTACAGCAGCTCTAATCCTTTGTAATGTAATAATATTAAATTGGTACCAAGACAGCCAAGATACTTTAATAGTTTCTAATCTGGTTATAGTACCTCATTTCAGTGATTTTAAGGTTTCTTCCTCCTCACAGCAGTTACATTTCCATAAAAGCCTGCACACTTTTTTTTTATAAATTAAAAATTTTGTAGCACAGACTACAAGGAAATCATATCTGTCAGATTATTTTCCTGCAGCACAAATTGGCCTCTTTGGGTAACTTTCAAACCTAATGGGCATGTATCCATCCATCAAGTAATAATCTGTGTTGATGTTCTGTACATATCTACTTATAGTCACTGGAAAAAGGGAGAATCTTGCGAACTTGACAGTTTCGTGTATAGATGGAAATCATCTTAAATATTCATAAGTAATCTAATAATAAAATCACTCAAGTTATTTTAAAGTGCAGGTAGGATGACATTAGGATTAATTAACTGCTGACCTAGATTCATCCAAAAATCATTGCTATTTATTTAAGTCTTTTAATTTATGGGGTAGAGAGATAATATTGGCTAATGTAATGTTAATGTTGAATTAATAACAAAACACAGGGTAATTCAAAGGGGAATACCACATTATGGCACCCTACGTATTAACATATTTATTTCCACAAAAAATTGCAGCCTGTCAATACAGTATTGATCTCATAAATGAAACCTCACATTATGGATGCAGAAAGAGATAAGTGATAAGAAAGAATAACATTAGCTCTATATAGATTGGTATTGAGAATACCCATCATTGTAATACGAATCAATATTGATTTGAAACTTCAATTTCCACTTAATTTATCAAATGGTAAATCTGCATTCAACTATGCTTGCTCTGGGTTCATATTTCTTTACAGATCAGGTTGCAGGGGTATCACCTCCACCTTAGTAAGCTGGTGTCCCAGGCAGCTGCAGTAGTTATACATAACACTTGAAAGACAAAGTGATATTTGAATAAGACATTCCAATAAAAACAAAGAGCTGTCTGCTGTTCAGTGGTTTCATTTCAGCTCCTGCCTAGGAAATAAAACAGCGGCACAGCGAAAGCAGGGGAGCCAATATTTCTGATAAATATTTGCCATGGTTCTATCATAGCTTATTATTTCTGTTATAGCTTGCTGTGCCTTTATTGGTGTCTCTCTTGAGGCCGAGTAACAGTGACAGCTTCCTCAGGAACAGGCATTAAACTCTATAAAAACCACCCAAAGTAGCAGAGGATGATCTGCAACCCATTCTTATTATAATTTAAGTTAATGTTGTCAGGTTTCAAATTTTCAATTCATAAGAAGTCTTCAAAGTTAATGTATGTCTGAATCAATATTGGTGAGGCTTTCTGGTGTTATTGATGTGGATAAATTAGTGCTACGTTGGTTTCAGAAGAACATACTTCAAAATATTTATGAGTTTATGAGTTTATGAGTCATTTAGTCTTACTTTCTTGACAACTAATTGTCTTGAATTGAGAGACTAATGGGAATTACCACCTGTTTGAAATACATTCACTTGTTGAATTATTATTTTATCAAACATGTTGCCTTCTAACTCAAGATAAAATAAAAAACAGAAATCTGGGAGTGAGTAAAATGTGCATCTAATGTTAAACTATTGCCACAGATCTCTCTTTACTTCAGTGGCAGAGGAAAACTGTAAGATAAAAGTAATAAATACTAGACTGAATGCCAAATTAAGACTCAAATGGAATTTTTACATTTTATTTATTTATTTAGTCTTTTGTACATCAGAGGAGCAGCGCATTATCTGAGGCCATCTGACTACCTCCCCTGGTGAGGAGTGGTGGTGTGGTCCACGGGGAACTCATCATCACTTTAAAACGCACCAGAGACTTGGCACAAAAGAAGCGCTCGCAGGCGAGCACAGGCGCAAAGGGACTATCTCTTATTACACCGAAGGGGAAACACGTTTTGCACCTTGCGCACTTTCTAAGAAGACTCACCAAAAAAAGTCAGAAAAAAACGTGGACTTTGAGTTGAAGAAACTTACTTTTGGCTGCACCTGATGCGACGCTGTTTGACTGCAGCAACAGTCGGGTGATGTGGATGTGGCTATTACGCACAAACTCGATTGCCTGTAGATCTGGACTTTAAAAAGCATATTGTTGTTTTATATTCTTTCTCTTATTTTTGTCTGAACAGTCACATGACGCAAACTGTTGCTTGGAGTCCAGATTTTGTAGTGAGACTGTGTGCCAGCCAAGTGGAGTCGCGTGCTTATTTGCTGATAACCCGCAAAGAAACATGAACGTCTCCTTCTTCGACGTGACCCAGGGCGCGCTGTTTAATGGGAGTCAGACCCTCGCTGGGACTCTGGCGACATACTCCGGCAATGGCACCCACAACGTGGTGACCGGCGACGGCGGAGGGTCCCTGGTAGTGCAAGACGAGCGCAAACTCTTCGTCATGCGTGTGGTGCAAATAGCTGTCCTGTGCGTGTTGTCTCTCACTGTCGTGTTCGGCATATTTTTCCTTGGGTGCAACTTGATGATCAAATCGGAGAGCATGATTAACTTCCTGGTGAAGGACCGGAGACCCTCCAAAGACGTGGAGACGGTCATGATCGGGCTCAGCTAGAGCATGGAGAACAGGTACTGTGGAAAACTGGAGCGAAGATCCGGTATGCGGATCTGGTACCAATCTCCTACCGCAGGTCAAGATCGGCATCTGCATGTACTTCTCAAAGACGCTCTCTCTGTGTCCTAGTGAGGAAAGATATGCAAAAACTTCACATTTCCTTCCGAAAAACGACTACAGGAAAGTAGTCCAGCGACAAATGTGTGTGCGTAAAGTTTGTGCGTAAAACACGGGCAATTGTTTACACGTGGGCCGATCTGTTGAATCCTTTGAGTGAATTTGATGTTGCCAACTTGAACAAAGTAACGGAAATGTTTACAAGCTGTTACCTCATTTTTGGTTTAGTTATTTTTTTTGTAAATTTGAAATGATTGTTAGTGAATGTTTTTAAAACTGTCAAAAAGCATGATTGTGAATTCTTATAGTTCCACCTCTGCCAGTGTACTATGTGGACGTGGTGGATATGTGGATATTCTCTATACAAAGTATTTTTCTTGGTCTCGTTTGGTAAATACTCTCTAAATACTGAAATCTTGCACGTTTTTCAACGAACTCAGCTTTATGAAGTGATTCTGGTCCTGTATGGCATGCTCGCTAATTGATCTGTAAAGTGGTTTTTGGACCCGTTTTGCACTTTTGAAATCACTGATGCTGCATGAATTATTTTGTACCAAAAAAAAAAAAAAACGAAAAAACACTTGAAATTGCAGCATGCAATTAAAACACTGGAATGACCATATTAAACTTGTCATCTGTTAACATTATACATTTTATTTCAACATTGCTGTCTAATTAAACCGTTTTTGGTTGATTGGGTTTCAGAAAATTATGTTGTAGAGATATTTTTTTCATCCAATATTGTGTTAAGGTTTTTGAAATCAGGCGTGAATGATCATTATATCTAAAGAAACATGCACTTTTACTTTTTAATTTTAAAATCAGATTAAATCAGACTTCTGAAATGTTCTTTGATCCACATCTAATCAGATGTGATCTTTACTTATGCACAAGACGAAAGCATTAAGTGAATACATTAACAAAGTAGGTGCACTTTTAAATTGAGTAGAATATGTTTTTTAATTAAAGTACACAGAAAATCATATTTTACATACAGCAGTTCTAGCTTAAAATTAAGATAACATGCCATGCCAAGATCACATGGCACAATCACATTTAATAAATAGGTACTCAGTATAAGCAGTGTGGTATTTATAGCAGCTTTATATAGAGAGGTGAGAGAGTAGAGGTTGAGCTATCCATCTTGTAGACAACAGGCCGAGTTCATATTGGCTTCACAGCATTTAATCTGATCTCTCTGAAGAGTGACCCGCTGCAATCAAGAAACATTCAGACTCACCCTGACTACTTAACTTCCTAGTAGCCCCCACTGCACTGCACAAGTGGCATCCAGAGAGGTTCATGTTCATCTTCTTTTGTGCCATCATAAAGTGTAACAGAGAGCATAAATGTGAATAATCCAGCAGTGAGGGCACCTGTACATATGTCAATGCAGCTTTAGAAGGATTTCACACAAAGAGGACATATAGGGACATCCAGCTGTCATTGTGCTTTAAGATATCATTACCTTTTCTACCCCTTAGTGTCTGCACATTACACACACCTCTTTCCTTTCTTAAGGAAGAAAAAACTTCTATTTCAGACGGACAGAAAACCCACAGACAGTTTCATTCTAGGTGTCTGATATTAGGTTTCCATTGTATTGAGCTCAGAATATTAGTTCAATTTGACTTCTATTTCTTCTCTATTTCTATCTGCACCCCCTCCTCCTTCTCTCTCATGTGCCCCACTCAGAAGCAACCAATGTTCTCATTATTATTTCAGTACTTGTTAGGGGAGCTGGGGTAGATGAATCCTTACAAACACACCCATGCATCCACACGTGTGCCCATTCACCATGCACACATTGGACACTGATGTGCAACAGACCAGAAAATTCTGACCTCAACCAAAAGTATCTCAGAAAAAAACACATGAATAAATAAAACTTATTAGATAATTAGACTTTAACGACTGAGAACAACACACAACACGCATGTATATTAAAAACAAAGTGTATTTAAACATGTTGACATGGTAACAATTACCTATATGTCAAGTGCATTATTGCTTTTTTTTAAGGAGCATGACAAAGTATGAAAGCATACACAATTATTCAAGCCTGAAGGTCATATTTTCTTTTGGAGCAGGACACTGTAAGCATTCGCACAGTAGGTCTGCAATTTCGATCAAATATAAACTGTATAAGCTATACAGTGAGTAGGTTAAGACGCCAGACTAAATTATCTACTGCAGTAAATGCAATCATTGTGGTGAAAACAAAACCTGTTGTGAAGACCATTCATAATAGGTATGTGGTATAGCCTCATCTTTTCTTTTAAAGCCTGTAACATAATCCTCAGAGAAAAAAATAAATTCATTTGATCTGCTGTTGTTCTCATTTATCAGTGAATGCTCGCTGGAAACAAGAAAGCCTGCATGCTATTTTTGGAGAGAAGATAGTTAATTGTTCAGTTATTAACTTGTAACACTGAATATTGTACAGTCAGGCGTTGCCATGATGCAGTCCCCACAGGGTAGACACATGCGTTTAGAGAACATGGGTGCAGTTATGGGGGGCTGAATGATTAGGAGGGCCCAATGAAAGAGGCCCTAGAATACAGCAAAGTTTATGGATGTGTGTTGTCTTTTTTTTGTTATCAGGGCTTTCTAGCAGCACCACTGCTGGGAGCAACTGAGTCAGTCAAAGCTTTGTAGGCAGGGGGAATGGGGACATCATATTTCTGTGCCAGAACCAGAAAAATAGCATTAGAAAAATGCCCAGAAAAATGTTGCAAACAACATCAACTCAGTACAGTTAGTTGTAAATTGATCAGATTAGAAAATCAATTCTTAAATTGGCATATTTCTCGCATTAGAGAAAATAACGTTGATGGGATGGATTTGTCACTCACTGACATTTCAGCAAGACTACAACCATAGAAACATAGCAACTAGCATCTATAACTCACATACCATCTAAGATTGATATTTAGCCTTTAATAAACATGCTATGCTCTCGAAAATTCCTTAAAATGAAAATATAGAGACTCTGTAAAGTCAGTATTTGTCTGTGCAAAATGTTTTTTGGCCATGAACTGGTTATATATATGGCACATACAGTATTTTATGTAACAATATGTCACTGATATAATGAGGAATTAGCATAACATGGTACATTTAACAATTTATTTTGCATTATGAGAAAGAAACCCAGGCTGCTAAACCAAAAGGCTGATATGCAAAACTATATCACATCTTAACTTTATACTGCAATAAATGAACATTACACAACTATTATTAATGTTGCCACTGAACATTAGAATTGAACAGCATGAAGCATGAATGCATTCAGGAGAGGATTTAAAGAAACTGAATGAAAAACTGAATGATCAAAAAGTGAGATTCAAGTGTGGGAACGCATTGAGCATTGAGACATTCTTTTTCTCTGATTCTTCTGTTTAAGACTTGACGCTTTCTCCCACAATAGTATCTTCTCTTGACTTGGCTGAAAGTCAAAATTACTCACCATCTTGCCTAAGATCCACTTAAAGTACTTATTCTCTCTCCGGAGGCCCTATGAATCACCCACTACCACTGAGCATATGCTAAAGAGTTAGCATGGAGCACCATCCATGTGTCCACAATCTGTTGTGGACACATGAATCGTTATGGTGCTTCTCCTCACTAACTGAATGATCTGCGACAATGACATGCACAAGGCCAGGCTCAAGTTGCCCGAGCAACAGCCCATATGCCCTCTATGGCTGAATTGCACTCTGAAGGAAAAATACGTTTTATTTTCGTTGTTGTTGTCGCATAAATACATATCCTATAATTGCTAAAGTTAGACCAGATCATCCAAACATTTATTACTTTTTGAAAGGCAGGACTCCAAAGGACACAGAGAGAAAACAAATCCCTACAGCATCCAAATTTGGTATTGTTGCGGTAGCCATCAGCCCTTTTTACAGGTAAGTGCAACCGCCCCAACGGTCTGTGCACATCTCTGATCTGCTATAATCATTTTGAAAAGGAAGCATGTACGGTTATGGGCTTACAAGTTGGACTGCTTGACAAGGGGTCATTGTTAAGAAGAGTAAGACTGCACCAGCAGAGGCTCGGATGTAATTAGTTATAATAATTAAGAGGATATTAATAAGCTTATGTTGCAGTGGCAGCACAGGAACAACACATTAACATGTTAAGCCTTCACCCCAATCAACATGTGTGTATTTGTGCAGGTTTGATGTGTTCAAGCTCTCTCTCCATAGAGCTTCTGTACATTTTCTTGTCAGTAAGTGTCATCACTGACCTTTTATAACAGAGATCTCACAGAAAATAATGAACCATGCACTGGCCATGAAATCATGACAGAAATAATGGTGATTAAACCAGCAGTGGCATTCAGCACGTAAAGATAGCTCTCCCATGAAGCTAGGCTTTGAGTGAAAATACCTAATAAATCAATGTGAAGATCTCTTGTAGTGCTTCACTTTTCAGCGGAAAAGTTTGACACAATACAGATTTGTCAGCGCAGGCGACACTGTGGGAAAAGCCGTTTTTTAATTCCATCAGTATTTTTGATTAGAGGGCAAGATACACAAAAGATCTGTTTTCTATGCCCACGCAGGTCCCACAAGGATGAAGTGGCCTTTCTCAGCCCCATTCAATCTGTTTCTAATGGGATCTGTTGCATTCAAAGGAGGAAGCAATAACAATACATGCAATGAAGTTGAGGAATGGAAACCGTATCTCACATCTCACAGGTGAGTGGATGTAAACACTTTTCTTACTCTCCCATTGGTCCTCACTCACACACACACAAACACACACACACACACACACACACACACACACACACACACACACACACACACACACACACACACACACACACACACACACTCACGATATAGGTATGACTTGGCAGTCATTTCAAAAGGTATCACCAATGCCCCCACCTGGCATCTACACTCAAATCTTTTTTTTCTTTTTTTTTTTTGCTTTCTCTTCACTTGAACACAGCCTGTAAAAATAATTTCACTTATGTTGCCACTAATATACAGTGTTCACTAGGATGCATTACTATCTGAAAGCAATTATATCAATATGTATAGCTAATATTTGTGAGACCCTTAAATGCTTGAGCCTACTGAAACTGGTGGCATTTCCAAAAAATTCTTAAAGCACTGTGAACATACTGGTATCCACACACACACACACACACACACACACACACACACACACACACATACATACATACATACATACAGACAAACACACACCTCTTCTCCACATCACCCCAGGCAAATTGTGCAGCATCCAATTCAGCAGGGAACCAATAGTCCTTGCATTGAAACTCATGAAATTTTAAATAAATCTATTATGTGCAGGCAAATGAACAACAAACAACAAAATTGCCTCATTCTTTTCATTACCCATAACACCATGAAGTTGAAAAGTTGGTGATTACGCACACAAATGAATACGCACACACACACACACACACACACACACACACACACACACACACGCTTAACTCAATTAACGCATTCTGTACCATCCACAAAATGATACACCTACATCATTTCACACTCACAAATGTGTTTCTATGCTGCACATATTCTCTGCGTGAATGTGAGCATCATTTGCCAATGTGTCTGTTGTTGATTTTATAATAACACTGTGCTGTCAGCTATAACCCCAAGGCATTTTCAGTTTTTCTGTGACGTGATGTGTCATTGGGCTTTTTACCTATACGAGTCCTGAACTTCGCCTGCCAGTGTGTCAGTGTGTTCTCACTCCAGCAGCTCTGTCCCTTCCTCTCGTGATGCTTTCTGTCTGTTTGCACTCTCATAAATGTGTCTCTCTCACACACTAGGAACCAGCAATGCTGTTGAATTTATGCAAACACATATTGTCACATAATAATTGATAAAATTAGGACATAATAAAGAACAGCAAAAAGGTGACGGTGGTAATACCCCAATGTTTGCTTCAAATAAATTAAGTGGAAATGTGGCTCTGGGACATAAAAGAAAAAGGAATTTGCCAGTGAAAAGAGGGAACAACAAAAGCTTTATAGTTGAAAGAAATTAATTATCGTCCTTCTTATTCACTTATTCTTTTTATGAGGACACTTATTTTATTTATTTGTGCCTTTTAAAAGCAAAATATTAATTGCTACCCTAATCTCAAGGAAGTAGTGGTTTTACACTTTTAAAAGGTGAGACTCTTAAATCCAAACCCCAGTCCATTTAGTATGATTCATTACAAAGAATATGCAAATTAATACTTAGTATTCACAGGTTTAGCTCTCACATGTTCTACTTTGTGTAAAGAGCTTAATCATATTCAGAGGTAACAGATGTCTGCAATAAAATGAAACAAACAAAGAGAAAGCCAGTAGTAGTGTGATCTTTAGCAGCACAGGTGGCCCCACAATCTGATTCTGCAATGCAGCTTTTATGCATTGACAGAAAAAGGGGCAGAACAGGTACATTAATCTGTGACTCACTGTTATTGAGAATGGCATGTTCTTTCCCCTGTGCCCAACCTCTCATTGAGGAAATCATAAACCATTCTAAATTAAATTATCTAATGAGCCTCCAACCCGAAGGAAAGTTTTAGATGGAGCATAATACCGCAAAGGCTCATTGTCTGTGTAGGCCTTCGGCAGTAAGGTTAAATCTAATTCTCATGAGGGATGGCGAGTCGTACGTTGCACTGAACCATCTTTCATTTAGTTTTTTGTATTTAACTGAGGATCACGTGCAGGTCAATCCTGCATCTTGATACCCAGTCAGAGCAAGGAGACAGCTCGGCACTGGGGATGTCAGATCAAAACAGAAGAAGGGAGCTTGGCACAGGCTTTGTCTGATTAAGTCAGCGTTCAGAAAGGAGCACTGGAGAGAGGGAGCTGAGACACAATGACACCAGCTTGGCTCCCTTAGATGGAGACAATCATCATGGGACTAATCAAGCCCACAATAAACAAAAAGCAAACATCCAACAGAATGGGATCTTATTCTGTCTAAGGCGAATGGCATTAATATGCTTTTCTCTAATGACTGTGTCCTCTCAAGGGGATGGTGATTGTCTCATCCCATTGATTTCCACGGAAAATCACTTGTATTGACCATAAACTGGTGCACTGTTCTGCAGCATCATTACAAACCCTTCCCATCGCCTACGACATACCGCCCCCAACCACTTACATTTAAATGGCCGAATGCGAGATAATTAGCGTGTGTGGCTAACTAGTTTATTATGTATTAATAAACTCAGAGTGTGCATAGAGACGTGTTAATTGGCTCGAGTTGGTGGTAGGCACTATACAAAGCTTGCCCACAGCCGGGGGAGGAGGCGGTGGTGGTGGTGGGGAGCATCTGTCAGTCAGCCCCCCTCCTTGGGGAGAAGAGAAAAAGAGGAGAGTGAGAGGAGATATATTCAAAGCCTTATCTCACATTGCTTCTCTGACTCTCTTTCTGCCTCACCCCCACATGCCACACAGTGGACCATCAAAGAGAGAATAACATCCACCCTCTCTGGCCTGTCCTCCACTCTCCTTCAGCTATGTCATGTCATGCTTATGCTCTTGTCATCTTCAGATATCATCTCTTTCATCTCTTCTTTTTTCATTCACCATTACAGAACATTGCTACTGGGGAGGCGCCAAACTTCTGCTTCCCTGAAGGGGTCGAGGTGACATTGGACGGCCCCTGATGAGAAAGCACTGAGCCATTATGAATGTCCAGTTGTTCTAATCGGAGATGTACTAATCAACTGCTGCAGGGATCAATCAGGAAGAACTTAAACACAGCCGGAAACTTATTACCAACCCACAAACACACACTGGACTGCCACATGTAAACTTGTTTTCCAAAACTTTGAATCTTGTGAATGGTGTCTTTCTTGAGGCTGCACACATTGCATGTTTATCACTGACAGACAGTGAGAGGAAGAGAACGACATTAAACCTTTAAAAAACCTGATTGTACTCTTTGCTGACATTATCTAAACAAACTTAATCCTGCAATGCACATGCACACACACACACACACACACACACACACACGTGATTGTGAACGCATACATACACATGCTGCTACAACCACCACATAGGGGCTGCTGGGTGGTGTTGCCATAGGAACGGGGAAAGGTAATGGCCATGTTCTTGAGCTGATGCCGCAGGGGGTGAGGGGCAAAAGACGGGTGTGTGTGGCGAGTGTGTGGTGGTGGTGGTGGGGGGGGAGTGAGTCAGAGTCAGACTAATGATAAGAGCTTTAATTTCAAATCTGCCATCTTACTGTCACCATCCGTCGATAAACGGCAGCGACAACTTTAGAGAACACCAGCATACGAAAAGGATAACATTCGAAGAAAGAAAATACAATACTTTATAGCAGAACATCCAGCTAATGTGGATAGTTATTGTTGTTAGCTTTGATGCAGAGAGGACTGCTGGGCATCTCCATGTATGGCCTTCCCTCTCCAATCCTGGGGTATGAATAAATGATCCCTAATGCAATGAGGTAACCCTCTAACCAACCCTGATGACCATGTTGTGCGGGAAAGAGTGTGATTAAATATTACTGAGAAGTGCAAATAATTTAATCATACATCAGCAGCCCAGTCCCTATAGAGAGTGTCAGCAAACTCCAGGGTTTCATTCATATTTGACATACAGTATATGATACTGTGTATGCATATATATTTCCTGATATGTTCTAATACAGTTTTCACTCATTGTTTACCCACTAGAATTGAAACTTGGAATGCAATCACTGACACTCATGTACTAAATCTTGACACTAAGTCTGCAAAAATTGCAAGCACACATGCTTTACACTCTAAATCACACGTTTTGCAAAACATTACACACAGTTCTCTACAGTAGGCACATTCAAAATGAAAATCTTTTGTGTTCCTTTGGAAAGCAACGGCAATCACAATGCCAAGCTTTATTTACCAATTGGCAACACACACTCCTCACAGGTGTAAAACACTAGTTGCTTAATTGTTCACTTACAAATCAAAGCTTTTGCACAATCAATAGGCCATAAATGTAAAATTGAGGTAAATTGTAAAGCAAGAGCAAGAGGTCAAGGAGTGAGAGGATGAGGAGGATGACAAAGGACAGTTGTCTCAGTTGACATCGGGGCCACATTGGTGGCCTGAGTATGAGGGAGGCTGGGCAGAAAGTTCAGCCCAACCTGCACAGCTTCACAGTTATTATTGTTATTATTATTCTTTTATTTGAGCAGGGACAGTGCACAATAAAACATTAACCCTGCATATAACTAGGAGAGATGCATTGCACCGGGTTTTAGCAAGTTGCTATTTTCCACCCATAATCCCTGGGCAGGTAGATGGAACATACAATAAATTAAAAACAGTTACTAAATTCACAGCTGTGCAAAATTTCAATTACAAAGTTACGCATACACACATTCCCACATCTTTAAAACACAAAAAACGGTTGCATCTATCATCCGTACATTCAGAAATGAGAACCGGTAAGTTATCTGCTATCTACACTATACTACTGCTCATTATGGATGTATACTGTAGTATGTTACTAAGTGATTGACCAATGTTACAGCAATGTCATTACATATTGAAATGATTATGTTACCTTTTCATTTCTACTGTAACCAATCATATCATATTTTTAGATCTTCTGCAGAACTGAGAGACGACCAGGCCATGTTGGAAGACACCCGCTGTTTACATAAGAATGGGAGACTATTGTGAACATGGTGGTAGCAAACAACACCGTTAGACTACTAGAAATCAATAGCCAGTTAATTGCAGACATCACAATATTCAGTAACATTTACAAGGTGAGCTTGTCTGCATTGGGCTGTGCATTATAGCCCAATAAGTCCAGGTGAAATAGGTCTACAGTCTGCCATTTGAGTGAAACTCAGAGAGGGTTAAAGGCTAGCTCTATGAATACGTGCAAGTAAGTACTACACTGTGAATTTACTGTGAAGCACTGTACATATTGACTGCTCTAGGTCTATTTCTCATATTGTCTTTTCTGTTTCAGACAACAAGACAATATGACAAATATTAGAACTGTAAGTTGTCCAGGGATGATTTTATTTAAATATTTCTTAAAGATTCAAATGAAATCTGTATTGCATTTTCAGTGGTGGTATTTGCGAAGTGGTGTTCTCTTTTTGTTCCTATAAAAAACAATCTGTTATTCCAAAGGAGTTGATGTGGTGTGTGGGCTGCGCTGGATAACAGGATGAGAATAATCTTTAGGCCACTCTGCCAATTAAACATAGTTTGTTGGTTTCCTCATCCCTCAAAGAGTTGGTCATCACCTGCTGCTGCGGTTGTTCCTATCTCTCCCCTTCCTCCTTCTCCTCCTCCTCCTCCTTCTCTTTCACTGCTTGATGCCTCCCTTTGTGTCACTTTACCCACACGATGACAGGGGGCTTTTAAAAATAGAGACGATCCACCCAGATTACAGCGTTTTAATTACAGAGCTAGAGATGCGATGGGGGTGTAGAGGCCCCTTCCACTGACAGGGAGTGGGGAGGTTTGAGGAGGGAAGGGGAGTTGGAAGGCAGACTGGTACAGTGAATGTAAACTGTGTGCTAATTAGTGTCGTCTGCCATACTGAAGCTCAGGCTGTAACCATCTATTATACATGCATTGTTGGCTGTGTCGCATTCTGAGCACTCCATAAACGCGCACCTGTGGCCACATCACAGTTATTTTAAATATTAATACTAAAAAATCACCTGTGGGGAGACTGGGGGCAATTTAAAACAAGGCCACTGTATCACACTTAGTTCCTACAACAGGGAAAAACTGGAGTGATCCTATCCTGCATGTGCTCATTAGGGTTCTTGGTCAACCTCAGAAAAAGATCTGTTAATTCTAACAAATTTGACAATGATAATGAAAGCTTTAGAGTAACCCTTTATCCTAATCTGCCTAGCATTGATTGCGTTATAAGGGATAAACACATGGTTTAAAACACTATAAGACAAACCACAGTGGCTGTAGTGTTAAATGTTAACTCAACAGCTGCAGTTTAAATTGTTTGTATGAATATCTAGAAAACAAAACTACCATTTTGTAGTGTGTAAGCAAAGCATTGACCAAGTGATAATACCTATATGCACCAATATTTGTATATAGGTTTAAAGTAGATTGTAATGTTCTGACATAGGTAGTTCTTCAAAAAAGTCTGGACGAATAAACACACATTAACAACTACGTTATACTGCTTCATTAAGCATTCATTAACTGTTTATACATCAGTAATGGGTGGTCTATACACACACACACACACACACACACACACACACACACACACACACACACACACACACACATAAAACACATATAAACTACAAAATAAACTTTTATCTCCTTACAACTACAGTTACGTGCTACCTTTTATTAACTACTGTTGTTCTGCTAATAAATGCTGAATAGTAAATAGTGGGGTAAGAGGTGTCATTAAGATCTAATCTAATCATATCTATATTGTTGATCAAGGGTGTAGTCTATGTTATCACATGTTGTAATATTGTAGCCATTAGGAAGCATATAAATATTTTATGATGTAACTGAGCCATAATGTGAACAGCTCCCTGTCTGTCTGTGCTCACATATGTAGATAGAGAGATAGAGAATTTGTATTTTTATTAAGTTTAAATATTTAATTTCATACTGAAGGAAAGTCTTTATGAACATGTTTCATTGTCCCAGTTGGACACAACATTTTTGTGCTGAAAAAATAAGATAATATAAATGCCAGCATGCTCACTCACCTTTTGTGTGTGTGTGTGTGTGTGTGTGTGTGTGTGTGTGTGTGTGTGTGTGTGTGTGTGTGTGTGTGTGTGTGTGTGTGTGTTGATGGACACTATTGGCCCACAGTTTACTGTAACAATGAAAACGACACCCCTCAGTGGGAAAACTTGTGTGCAGTGGTGCAACAGCTCCAGTGATCACAAAACCAAAAAATTAGCGATGCACCATTACCGATACCAGTATCAGGTATCTGATCCAATATACTGCTCTTGTACTCGTAATTGTAATCATAAAGGTACTCGGATACAGCACACAATAGGAGGAGAAGTAATGCCAGCAGTTTGGAGATATTTTAAGCAACTTTCACAACAACATTAGCAGCATTTAATTTGTCACAGTCGATGTTCAGAGGTTCACAATGAGGAACCTCTGATGATCTTTTTCTGAGTTAATCTAGATAAACATTTTAAGTAAGTGAAACTGAAGTAATTCCAGGTATGCTTTAAGTATACATACTTGTATAGGATAGCTACAGATATACAAATACAACAGTAACCCATTTCTTCTGCAAAGTTTTCATCGACTTCACATCTTACGTCCTCTCTTGCAATTCCCTGTCCAGACATCCAGCATCGTCCAAGAGCTGATAAACTTTCTACCTCCATGAGAAAAATAACTGAGAAATGGAGCGTAAGATGGATGAAAAAGTGACATCAGCCTAGAATACTATTACATACTATTTTGACAGTATGTATGTAGAATGTAAACATATGCAAAATAGGTTGGGAGTTTTAGTGGTGTCTGAGTTTGAGTGAGAACAGTTAATTACTTTTGAAAAATGCGTTCACTGAACGCATTTTGTGTCAAAGCAATGGAAAATGATTCACAGTTTAGTCCTTCACTTCAATTATTCTGACAGTCGGAAGAGTTTGGAAAAAGTTAACTCATTATTGAGAAATGTGAGTTATAAATTGTAAAAAAAAAAAAACCTGTAATATCTAGAATACCTACCTAGGTTTTAATTTAAATGAAATTGTAGGTATTTTTTACCTTGACATTTAAAGAGAGGTTTTTCCCTGTTTGATTAGCGTCATAAAAAACTAATTACATCCACTGTGATTCACTGTTGCAAAATAGTAAAACATAAAAAGTCTAGAGCGGGTGGATACTTTTATAGGCAATCTATTATAGTTTTGGTTCTTTGAGTTACCAGCTGCTCTGCTTTGGCTTCCAAAGTGAGCTTAATTACACAAAGAGCCAGCATACTGTAGGTCAATGTAGTGATCACAGACGGAGGGAGTGTGTGTTTGGTGTGTGTATGTGTTGTGTGGGTGACTGTGTGTGCATATGCATGTGCAGACTGTTGCTTGTGTTTTGGCACCTTGGCAACCTGCTACTGTGTGCCTCTGCATTTCAGCAAACAGGTTAGAATTACATACTGAGTATCTTGTAAATAATATCAGCTCAAGCTCTCACATATGGCGTGGACAGAAGATATTTATCCACACTTTGAGCCGTATGATCCACATGCTTTTCAGATATTTCCTGTAAGTGTGAATTATTTTAACTCATTCTCTCTCTGTGGTTATTGGGTTGTTAGCTAAAGCTCCTTAGCAACAGCCAAAATACTGCTCTCTGTGTAGCTCAAATACAAGATTTATCACTGATCCTGAGTCTTACCTCATAATGTAATAATTTCTAGATTTAGAAGAAAGCATGTTTTTAATATTGTTTGCATATGGCAAGATAATCCTTCAATTTTTTCCTCTTCCAATGGAGTGGAGCTTCAGCTCCTGTATAGGTGAATACTGCAGTTTATTCTCAGCCACTGCGCCTCCAGGCAGATAGCCTCATTACAGTACAATCTCTCCTCCCCAGGCTCCCCAGCAGCCCCCCACTATCCTGCAGCAGCTCCCAGCAACCATGATGCCTCCTGGCTCCGCTGCTTCCATTAGGCCTGGTGGTCACGTCAAGGAGGGTATGGCAGACTGTCACCACACACAAACTAAATCTCAGTATTTCACATTCACAGCTGTTCTTGCCTGTCTGTCACATTACCAGCTTGCTAGCAAGCACTCCGATATATTATTTATGGTCTCCCCTTGAGCTGGGACAATTGCATAAAATATATGTGCATGAGTTTGTATGTGAGAATATGTGTTATGTTTATGTTCAGGTGATGCAGCACGTTTTAGTCAGCTACTTTTAAAGGTATCATCCAATTATTGGGAATAAAGGTTTTTAAGTCAGTGACATTAAGTTCAGAGATTTAAAGGTTTAAAATGTCAAACAATTGTTACTGTGCATATAGATTGTGGGAAACAATTTAGGTTACTCCTACTGAATTCAATTAAATGCAAACGTGTTGTCTGGCGCATAGCTGTATGGAGCAATGTTTCATTTACCGTACATATGCTTGTAAAATTATGAAAAATTTGACACAATCATGTAATTTGATGATTTGACTTACTTAGATATTGTCCTCTCAGAGACCGGAAAAGGTAAAGGATTGAAATAAAACTTTTTACAGGTTTGTCCTGGTAAGTTTTGCTCTGATGGATCTCTCTATTGCTGCTGAAGGAAGCAATTTTATATGTCGCTTTTTTAATTTGTGAGCACTGACAATGGCCTTACCAGACACTCATGTAATGTAAATCAGCAGGGTCTCAATTAGAGGAGATGGTTCTCCCTTATTTGTTTTAGCCTTACTTGATGGCTGGCATAATTGTGTTTTCTCTAGTGTTACCAGCATTATTGCTGTTTCAGTTGTGGAGTTAAATTTCTGGTTTCTGGAGTTGTCATTCTGAAAGTGTACCAACAGCATAATCGGTTACATTTATGTGAAGCCAGCAAAAGACAGAACATTGAATTTGACAATACAAATGATTTTTACATTTTTTATATTCGAAAAAATATGGTTTAAACCATAGAAAGTGACAATCCTGACAAAACAATTTCACCACAGTGATGCTGGTTATCATATTAACTGTAAGAAATGTTGTGCATGAGATTGATAAGTGCTAATCCAGCTCAATCAGCCATCATGTTACACTGAGCCATATGTCCCTTATATGAGTAGTCTTCATACCTCCATTAACTGACATCATTGCTATACTATTTAATAACTACTTAACCTGTCAAGATGGTGAAATATCACAAAGTTTGTAATGTTACTGTGTGTTGCACCATGAAGATATCAAACAGCTGATATCATTCATTTTACCTTGAAAGCATTCAATTATTCATCAGAATGACAAATATTACTTAAGGCTATATTTAGCCACATATATAAAACAAAGAATTAAATGACAGTATAATTATTGTACCTTGAACAGACTTTCCTAAATCTTGGTCAGAAATTGTATTTATATATCTGGGAAGGAGTTAAATAATTTAGTGAGGTAAGTCATTGCTGAACAAATGTTGACTGACAAGAAGGAGAGAAAATTGAGTTTGGTAGCTCATGTTCACCACCTCGGTTTGACACAATGTGGGTTAATCACCTAGTCACCCCGAGGGAAGAGGACAGAATAGCAGGCTGATAAAATACATGAGACAATCAGAAGACCCTCAGATAGTGCTGATAATGCTGTGTGTGTGTGTGTGTGTGTGTGTGTGTGTGTGTGTGTGTGTGTGTGTGTGTGTGTGTGTGTGTGTGTGTGCTGGTGTAATATTCTCAATATGCAGACCTTGTAGAGCTGATGATGATCCAGAATGCCCAGATGCACCAGGTCATCATGAACAACATGACCATGTCAGCTCTCAGCTCGTTCGGCTACTCCGGCCCTCCGTCAGGCCCTGCGGTGGGTACCAGATAATAATAATGACCAGAAAGATTGAGTTGATTAAAATGGGTCTAACTAAACAATTTATAATATGAATCAGAGTCTGAGTGTGTTACCCTTGTCAAAAAAATGTGGAGAAAGTTAATTGAATTTTATTTCATTTAAATTTTTCCACTTTACACATACAAACATTTTTATTGCAGTGCCCCAAGTTCCAATGTTTCCTCCCAGCTCACTGTTTGATTGTCTTATGTTTCAAGACATCAGTAGTGAGTTGCAGGGAATTATTGGGATTTGTAGGTCTTGTTGGGTGTATAACTGAATGGAACTGGAAGGTTATGGATATTATCCAGACTTTTATTCTTTAAATTTGTAAACAAATTTAGCTTTAAGAATTTCCTTAATGTCACTCCTAAAAAAGTCTTAAAAGACAAGCAATTTGTTTTCACTTGACAGTTTTACTTAGCTAAAACTTTAGCAGTTGAAACTTTGTAATGATCTTCCACTCAGAAATGAAGCTGTGCTGTTTTCTCCTTCACTGTATGGCAGGCTCCCAGAGATCTGGTTGTTATTCAAGAGAATGAGGCTCACCAAGAGACATACCACCATTATTACCACCATGCTCCATTCCTGTTCTACCCTGAATGGCTCCTGCATCAGGCCACACTGGTCCACCAAGACCCCAACAACCCCCCTTCTTCTCCGCCACACACAGACAGGTGATCAGAGCTCCTGCATGTCCATTACATTTCATATGACAACTCATTAACTGTCAGACGAAGTAAAAAGTCAAACGCACATTCATCACTCTGGAAAATAATCAGATTTTTTCCCTTTAGGAGGCAGCTTGTATCAAATCATCTCCTGCTGGCAGGCTGAGATGTTTTTCATAGCGGGCACAAGAATTTAATTTAGACAGACAGAGCAAATCTATAAGATTTCAATTAAAAGGGAAGGGACATTTTCTGTGCAGAGGCTCCACTGTGTGAGGCAGATTCAACCAGTGTATTCTTCCATGAAAATCATTCCTAAAATAGCTCAAACTATCTCCGGCTTTGAAGACAATTGGTGTTAATTTATGCAGGTGTGTGGCAGGACCTTGCTTTAAGTGAATTGGAGTGTGATGATTTAGATTTCATTATTCTAATAAAGTGCAAAGATTAAGCAAAACTTGGTAGAAAGAACTTTAGGGTACATTTCACATTAAATGAGCGTCCAGGGTAATTGTTTCAGGTAGAAGGTCTGTTTAATGAAATGTCTTGACAGTGATTTGCAGTTGCTCCAGAATAGAGAATAGAGGTTTGGAAAGGTTGACAGAGAGTGATATGAGCCATGCTATACCTTAAGTTAAGGTAAAACTTATGTGACAACATATTCAGTGTCAGTATGGCTCACCAAAACCTATTTTTATGAGAAATTTTAGGATGTTAGGATGAACACATTTTTAGCAACTGTATTAACATGACAAAAAGTAACTGGAAACAACTGTACATATAACCTTGAAGGTCACTGCAACTAGGCCAACCTGGTAGCTCACCTGGTAGAGCTGGTGTCCCCCATGTACCAAGACTGACTCCTTGCTATGGGTTTGACTCAGACCTGTGACCTGTTCAAAATCTCTACAGCAGGTTTAGGAAAACAAATTATGGATCTGCCATCCATTTATTAAGTCTGAGTGAATAAATATATCTTTGCACAAACCTCATATATACCAGGTAGATAGAAACACCAGGAGATGTAATTTGTGTCTTTTGTGATCAGGCCTGCTGTCCCTCCTTCCCCGCCCAACGCCACTGGGATTGTGGGAGCCGACGTCACTCCAGCAGCAGGTAAAACCAACCACACAGCAACATCCAGCCAACAGCTGATTAACACAGTCTGCTCCCATGATGTCATAGATGCCTCCGAAACAGGGTGATAAGAGGCGACAACAGCAAGCTTCAGAGTAATTAGGATAAAAAGAGCACTGATTGGAGATGCTACTAGTTATTATGGTGCTGTTGATTGTGAATGGCTGAAGAGATGAGTTCATCAGCTTCAGATTTGTGTAATGTTTTATCTTTTGTTTTGTTTTTTTCCCCTAGAGAGCAACAGTGCTGCTGAGGCAAAGGCAGAGAAGAAGAGAAACTGATTATCACTCACCAAACGTGTTTTTCAATGGGCACTAGTTGGCAAAAATAATCTTGAATTTTTTCAACTTATCTCAAAAATCATGATTTCACACTTATGTTTTGTTTTTACAATTAAATGGGTTTTATGTTAATGTTCAATAGATTAAATTTATTATACCCTGATTTCATTCAACCTACATTACCCAAATTATCCAGCAGGGAGCAGCAACAGATGTTACGAGGGATAGCAAATAGACCACAAGCTGTACAATAATACAGGAATACAAGATGTATTGCTGTATTGACAAGCATTCACGGGGACTCTGCATACTATAGTGCTGAAATGTACAAGTCATTACATTGTGTGCAACATAGTATGACAGCACATAAGATCTATTGCTCTGTTACACTGTGTGACCTTGTTTTTTAAATACACCGTGATGAAAACTTAAGAGCAGTTTCAAACTGGTAGGCCCACTTCATGTCAGCACCTCTGTTATATAATAATAGCTTAATCACATACATCAATAGCCTAATTTTACGCATGATCCGTGATGATAAAGATACACGAAAAAACATAAATGCATGACAAAAATAGCATATTGTTTTGAGACCCTCCCAAAAGTCACAAATCATGTTTTCAGAGGAGCTAATGTGTCATTACCTTATTATCTACTGTCTTATGGCTCCCCTGCAGTTTGCACCCTGCTTAGAAGGATTAGAAGAGGCACACTACTCAATCCCTACAGGCGATGACAAGAAAAGCAATACTATCATGAAAAGTGCATGAAAACAGTGTAATACACAAACTTAATGAAATATTTTGGATATGTTTTAATGACAGGTGAAGTATTTGAGTGTTTTTCTCACTGGCTTAAACTCAGGTAAAAGGAAAAGTGTTGAGTTAATGTACAGTGTGACCCAGTTCTTAAGGTTGAATTAACTTGCTCGGAGTAGCAGATAGACTGAGTTTGCCAAACAGTATAATACAGAGGGGCACCATGTAGCAGAGACAGCTAAGGCATAGGAAAGAATTTCAGTGTCAATTTACTAGATTTGTCTGTGACAACACACGCCATCTCAATACCCGCATTCGTTGGCATCCACTGAAAATAGTTTTAAGGTTTGGAGGATCATTTGGAGTTTGAAAAGTGGATTGTACTGTGACAGTGCAGGGTGGGGAGCACAGGGTTTCGGCAGCAGTGTGGGAGGGTAATTTTAAAGATAGGGAGTGAAGGCAGCACCCAAATCTCTTATAAAACACGAGGATTAAGAGCTCAAATGGGAAGAACGTGCCAATACGGCTGTCGCTCCACTGTCTCCAGGGCAATGCCAATGTTTACCCAGCTATTAATATCCAACCACCAAACGCTGCCTATCATGGAGACACAAGTAAGAGTGACGAGAGAGAGAGAGAGAGAGAGAGAGAGAGAGAGGGACAGCAGGTCAGAAGGGGTTAAAAAGAAAAATATATTCAGAAGAGGAATGAGATTAGAAAAGGGCAGCTAATCACAGAAGTAATAATTGATAAACTAGACTGAGTACATTGTAGATTTAGAGAGTAAATGAATAAGAGGACGTGATGCAGTGCATCCATTAAAGCTCTGCACACTAACAAGGGAACAGTACACTCTGTTGAGAACAAACACAGGAGGTGGAACATGAAAGATTAATGACGGATGTAAAGTGATGAAGTGTGGATTATTCAGAAGATGGAGGGCGCTGTCATAGTATGTATGTATCCAGATAAGGAGCCAGAGATACCCAGCTTTTTATTTTAGCCTGTCTGGCAGCTTTTCTTTATCACTGCACCTCGGAAAATGCGTTATTTTCCATTTTGATCTGTTACTTTCAGTGTGTTCAGTGTTCAGTTTTCCTTTCTCAATATGTTTGACTACTGCTGTTTTCTTTTTTCATTCATATCTATTAGATTTATTTTCATTTTATACTATTGTTTAAGTTGTTATCCCTTACTGCTGTAGTGATAATTATCGCATTTTCTCTTTGTTGTATCCCATTTTGTTCTCTCCACAACCCAATATCCCCAAGGATCAATAAAGTCTAATCTAATCTATTGCACAGCATTATACAGTGATGAACCTGCCTAAAGCTGCAAGATAGTGTTATTAGAGTTATAACACCACCTTTGCAGCTTAACTCACTTGTTACTGCCTTGTCAGAATCCTTGTAAACAAGTTTATATGAAGCTTTGATTACTTACTTAGGTTTATAATCTATCTTCATTTTCTCTGTTAAAGTCGTTTGATTCACCAAACCCCCCATGTGTCACAAAGTCTTTTCCATCCACCACTAATGTAATCAGAATATGTTCATGTTGCATCCAAAAGAAAAAGTGTGTGACAGAGGAGTGAGGAGCAGCAGCTTTTATTAGTAAAAATAATAAATATCTAGGAAAAATATTTCAACATCATTGCACACATTTCAAATTCATTTACATCACTATGTATTCTCAGTTAATACAGTCTGTTCCTCTATCAGAGATATATATATATATGAGCTGCCACTCAAATAGCAAGGCAGATCAGTTAATACACAGTAAAGAACAGGTTATTAGTTTTCATAAGTCCTCTTGATTAGAGGTGTCAGCTGGCACACACACAAAAAGAGGGACACACACACATATGTACAGCTGCAGAGTGTGATTACACCAGTGCATTCTGTACTCTTCAGAGAGATCAGAGACTGTCAAGGGCTTGTGGAGGCCTGGAAGTTGACCAACTCCAAGGCATGTTCCCCGACCCCTCACCCCTCCCCTATCCCTCTAACTCTTCCTCTTTCTTTCCATCTTCCCTTTGCCCATCATTTTCCATCTGTCACTTTCTGCTTCATTGCATGCTTTCACCACCTATCACATGGATTCAAACAATCCATGAATCTGATAACCTCAAGAACACTTTCATTTACCTTACAAGGATATTTGCACTTTGCAATACAAAAGAAGGCAAAAGAAATCGCATGCAGCGTGTGCGCCAGTGTATGCAACAGTTGGGTAGCAGTGATTCCACTGAGATATCAGTAGATATGGTGAGGACAGCTGGCCAGCACAGGCAGAGATAAGCCCATGGCACAGCTGAGAACGCACACCATGCCTCTCCATCACAATGCCTTCACATAACCACTTCTAATACCACTGACCACCAAATGCCAACAGTGACAAAGCGTGACATTTACCTGGTGCTGTGCTCGCCAAGAAACACAGATAGTGCTAAAGATCTACAGTATTTATGGTTTTTGATGAATGTCAGAGATAAATCTATGTACACCTTGTCATGCTTTTCCCTGACACATTCTGCTCAATGACTATCCTTTCCCAACTGTCACCCTTTTCGTCTCTCCCTCTTTCTCTTTTTGTCCTTTTTCCTTTTTTTTTCACCCTCTCTGGGCCTCTTGGGACATGGAGCGACCCAGGGCTTTGGGTGCTTTGGCGAACTCCATGAGGGTTGGCTTGATCGGGGGGAGGTCTCTTGTGATCTCGTCCACAGTCCTCTTGCTGGGACAGGCTCCGTCTGGGGTGGGGAAGGGCTGCAGGTCCTCCTCTGTGTGTGGGGCTCCACGTCCAAGCCTGACACCCAGCTCTGCAGGGGTGAAGATGGGCAAAGGAAGGGTGGTTCTCTTTGGCAGAAGCTGGTGCTCTCTCACCCCCCTTTCCACAGTGCCCACTCTGAACACACCAGAGGGGCAGTTCTGCATCAGCGAACGAGCCTGCCATTGTCGGGATAGAGTCTCCCTACGAGAGCTGTCATTTAGGTTCATTGTCTGCCTGCGGGCATCAGAGAAAGTGGAAGTTAGAAACTGTAGGAGCACTCACTGTGATTTACCTACTTAATTAGATAATAACTGCCTTCCAATATGAGAAGAGTTCTGCCAAGAGTTGCCAAGTAAATGAGCAAATCCTGTAGATCTCAGCCCATATCTGATGATGGTAAGGAAGATCTTAAATCACAGCCAGGACGTTATTAGTAGAAATAGAAACTTTTTTCCTCTTATTCAGTGGTGACACAAACCACATATAAGATACCTGCAGAATTTTTTCTGATTGGTCTTTGAGCCCTCACCTGTCCTGAGGTCGAGTCTTGAGACTGATACTTTGCCAGTCAGCGCTGTAGCTCTCCTTCTGAGCCTTGTTTTCTTCTCGTACAGTGCAGGTCAGCTCAGCTCCCACCACCACACCGTTAGACTTCTCGAGGACGGTACACAGTGGCATCATTTCTGCTGTGGGGAAGATTGATCTGTCTCAGATTTATCGCCTCCAATGGGTCTTGTTGAACAGTCTTAAGGTCCTGTGATGAGGCTGTTTGTTCAAGGAAACAGTGATGCTCCAGCTGGCTGTATCTCCTGGCTTCCAGTCTCTCTCTTTGTGCCGTCTATGCCTGGACTCGGGTCTGTCCACGACTTTTATAGATGTTCTGTTGCTATTTCTGATCCATGTTGTCACTCTACAATCAGTGTGCACTGACATCCGACACCAAGTGCTCTGTGTCTCATTCCCAGAGAGCTGGAAGCCACTGTGAGGAAGGGTTAAGGGTAATTGGGCTGAAAATCCCCTGATTCTCAAATTGTATGCCCAGTCACCTCTGTAATCACTCAGCCTAACACTTTCCACTTCAGCTGGGATCATTGTGTCTTAGAGGGGAAAGTATCATGGGGACACTCTGTATGGAGATTATATAAACATGTAGACAGACATACACAACAGGTTTAGTCTACAAAGAGGAATCTTAATAAGCTTTTGGTCTTGATGTACACAAAGTGGCCATGCTAATGTGGAAAGATAACAATGATGCAGCTGTTTTTATTATTATTTTAGGCATGGAGGTTGAATGTGTATGGAACAGAAATAACACATCTGTCACTTGGAGATAAAAGGTGAAAAGCAAGAGAACGTCATGGAGTATCCTGCTGAATTTTAAATCATAATACAGTTCACAAGGAGTTTAAACAACAGCTGTGCCTTGTGATAACATCAAACCCCCTCATTAGATGCCATTACAGTGCGCTGCCTCACAGTAGCAGTGAGAGCTCCATCCCCAGTGAATCATTACCTCAGTGACAGAGCGCACGCAAGCCATAATCAACTCAGGTTACAGACTGTGAAACACACACACACACACACACACACACACACACAGTTACCTCTGACAGTTGTCTGCTGGTGTGATATTACGATTGGTCCCTGTCTCTGACTCATTCATCCACATCAGGTACTGATATCATCAGATAACAGATATCAGATATCACACACACATACAGTTTCATGATCCTTTTGACAAGAAGCCTGATCAATCACACTGTCTTGTGTGTCATCTGCTAAATCTGTGCCAAATCATGACATTTAATCTATAGCTGTTCTAAATGACTGCCATTCCTTTCCACTGAGTGCTAACGTCCTATATATCCAATGCAACAGTCAAATGCTATTTTCCTTCTGCCTGTCAAGTATGGCAATATTTCAATTTCCTTTACTTCTCAGCAGGGTGACGTTGCATATGTAAATTATTGCTCAGTGTCACAGAGAGTAAAGAGAGCAAGAGCACCGTAGGCATCCCTGGGGTTATGTTATGACACCATGGCAACTATGAAATGCCATTTCCGAAACCCAGTAAGTCACTATGCAAGGTCCTTCAGTGTTGAGATCATATCTTTTTAGAATCAACTTGTTAACTAGAGTAGTAGAAGTAGTTGACCAGTGGTGGTTTTAATTGGTATTTTTTGTTCTAATTTAGGTATTCACCTGCTGAAACTGCAACAGGACATCGGATGACTTTCACCTCTTTGCTGTTTTCGGGTGAGTCATGCTATGCTAATGAAGCCAGGGGTGTGGAGAGTCTGCAAAGGTGAACAGTGATGAGGTGAGCCCTGTCACAGTGATCACCCCCCTTCGTCCTCATCTTTCCACCTGCACCATGACAGGCACGGCCAGGAAGAACTTTGTGTTGCATAACAACACTGCCACAGCTGCTGGGAAGTGACATTTAAATGAGCTGTCACCGGGACAGAGATGGGGGAGTGGGAGGGAGAGAGGGAGGAGAAGGGCATTTGCAGGATAAAGCCTGGGGCCTGTCAGGAGGAGGTAAATAAGGCAAAATATTGTGAGAGTGCAAGTTTGAGTAAGTCAGTTTTTTTTTTTGGTGACAGAGGAAGGAATTTGGGAGGGCAGTTAGGAGTCTCCCACACAGGTCAACCTGACACTGTGTATTTGCTTAGCAGTAAAAATAATCTGAGGGAAAGTTAACTTTCTATTGATTGCCGCACACAATCTTCAACTTGACTCCAATGTTTCATACTAGCACCACAGAGTCAAGTGTTACCAACCAGCTATTTGTGTGTTTGCCAGTGTGCCAGCAGGCTGGTGCCGTGCTCAAACATGTGCCCTCTGCAGAGTGTCTCTCTTACATAACAATAACAACAACAAGAAGAAGCAGCTGACCACCATAACACCAGTCATCATCCATCTTGCAACACGGTCTGGTCCCAGTGGTATGGTCAGACACCAGACAGGCCAGGATTTGTGGTATGTCTACAGATCAGAGTGTAAGCCAGCCTTGGGTACACAGCCAACGGGCCATGTGAGTGCATAGGAACAGGCTGAAGAAGACCTTGTATTTCACTTCAAAGGAATGTTGCTCCCGTGCCACAGTTTCCGTGGAATCACTGTTCAATGCTCAATTGAATTCCACGCAGCAAATTCTATTTAAATTCCGGATTGCCGGTAGTCATGAAAATTCTTTTATTCTTTGTCATTTGTGTAATTTTTGAATAGCTGGAAACTCCTATTACTTCACCTGAGGCAGCTAACCAACATGTGACGCTGTACACATAACAGGCTTGAGGCTGGAGCTTTATTTCATCATGAACTGGACACCAGAACACACACACAAACTTCCACATGAGTTTAGAAATCTTTCACATTTTCAGTAAATCGCTGGAGGCACACCCTTAAACATCACCTGAAAGTCACATCAGTCACACACAACCAATTTAAAAGTTCAACATACAGTACCAACTACATTGAATTTCCATCTGCTATTTTCCAAAATCTTCCAAGCCAAATGCAGAGTTTAATGAGTTAAAAGTATCAATTATACACACATTCTTGTTCAACTTTAAGAAAAATCTGATGTCAGATTGCTGGGCTATTTATTCAGAGTTGTTACAAATCATGTGATTGAATGAAGATGAGTGCTGATAATCATAGGACAAAATATAAAGAGACTCAGAGGAACATCGCTACCCTGAAGGTTCACAACAGCTGAGCAATGAACAGGGTAAGAACTTGATAAAACTCTGTGGTAGAAAAACATACTTTAGAGAGTTAACACCTCTGTAACATTTACCTGGTAATCTGCTAAGCCCTTTTAGTTTTTGACCAGAGCAAACAGAATAAGACTCAAGCTTTGCAGTTGGGGGAGAAAGAAATTGTTCAGGCTAAAACTTCCAAGAAGCAGCAGCAACACTGTATGAGGCAGCAGACACTTAAATGGTAAGAGCTATGCAATTCTGTCATCCAGGTCTCCAGGGTTGATGACTACTGCCCCCTGCCTTGTGTCTATTATTATTGCAGCCAGTAGATCTTAGGATCTGTCACTCAAGTTTCCATCTTCTCTTCCGCTCTCTTCCTCATCTTCTATATTGCTTGCTCCGTTCAAGGCTTCTACCCTGGCCAGCAGCAGCGGCAGGTTTATGGCAAGACCCGGGGTCTCCTCGTCAGAGTCATCCCTTGGGGGATAGAAGCGCTTTGCCTTTGCCACAAAATCATCAGCGATATCAAGGTACAGGAGACGATCCTATGAGGAAAATTAAAGAAGGAGAAGTGGTTGAAGCAGGGAAACCAAACGTCATTATTGCTGGAATATGGGTGTTAAAGGGGCACTGTTGTCTACTGGCCCACAGGGATTGAATATGTCAACTTATATCCAGCTGGGGCTGATATCTAAACCACATTCTTGATTAATTTTTCACCAATTTAAAGTGTAACTGCATAGAGATAAGCACAATCAACTAAATTTGAGCCACATCAACCCTAACCATATCCAAGTGACACTGTCTTAATGTGCAATGAAACCTAACCTTCTGTTCACCCTAAACTTAGTGTTATAACCAACTGTAAAGGGGCATAACAGTTACATTGCATCCTGTTTGAAGGACTTCTTGCTTTGATGTACAGCCCAGTACCTCCTCCCCAAATGTTTACAGAGGATTCGCCAGTCATGGCCATACAAGTACCTGGCACTCAACCCCTTCTTGACAAGACTTCTGCAAGGGATCAAGTACCCTTCGTTGTGGCCTGGAGAACAGTAATGGAATAAACACACCCACAACACCCCAAGGGTGTTTTTTTAACCACAGACTCAAGGTCATAGCAAATACGCTCTCACATGAGGGTTAAGTATGAGTTCAAAGTTCATTATCACTGCGGTTTCCTCTGCTCTCACCAGGATGAATAGATATCTTTCCGGTGGTGGTTCTCTGACGTTGAAGATGGAGGTCTCAGAGTGAAGCATGTTAAGCATGGCACGTGCCGCCGGGGCGTTACGCATGCGGTCATGTGAGGCTCCAGCAGACACTGTCAGCAGCGACTCTGCCTCGGCCATGAAACCTAGAAAAGAAGCCATTTTCTGGTTACTCTGTATGTATGAAGAAGTGAAAGTCTGTCCCACATCTCATCTTTCCAGCGTTACCTAAATTCTCCAGGATTGTCTGCCATTTGTCTCTGACTTCTCGACGGGTATCTCTCATGGCCTCAATGTCAACACTCAGACGGCGATAGCCCTAAACAAGAAAAGGACAAAGCTTTTAAAACGTACCATCACATAGCATCTCTTAAAAGCATTAAAGGGATCCCCAGAAAAATGGGGAATATTTTAATTTCACAATTATTTAATTAGCCCAATGAAAGAATGCATGGCAATCATAGGTTTCACACTTTTTACTGTTAATCCAATCTACAGTATATTCTTTTCTACAACTGGGCAAGTTGTTATTTCTTTCTTTCAACTAGGTTATCATGACTGAATGAAGCCTTGAGAGTCTATTCTGTGTCCACCCTCCCTCACATACCGTGGATCCCATGCGGGTCTTGTTCCTGGCCTGCAGCAGGCTGTGAAGGACCCGGTCATCTTCTCTCTCCGAGTGGCTGGGGTCTCCTGGCGTACTCCATAGGTTGGTCTCCTCATCACGGCGCTTCTGGACTTCCCGGTTAAAGTACTCCAATGGATCCTGACTGTGGAGAGACACACACAAGCACCCAGAAGCACAGTTATGACACATTAATACAGTGATTGTACATAATTTATCAGCTGTGACACAGAGACGTAACTTACTGACACTATAAAATATATTTTCGGTGTCTTGTATTCTTTTCTAGGTCATGAGTGTAACTGATAAGTGGATGATGAGAATACACATGTATTAAAGTGGTATGCGATGAAGAACTTTTCTGTTTCTGGGCTGTCTAATGTCTTCTTACGGTACTAAAGGCTGCTTTTCATCTTCATCGTCTTCGTCACCAGCGCAGCAGCAGCAGCAGCAGAACTGCATGCAGAACCTCTTAAAGGCTGAACCCATCTGTTACAAACAGAGTCAATGGGTAATAGGTATTCACAATGGCAGATAATCCAGATGGAAGCTGTGTTTCAGTTCTTTGAAAGTCAGAACAACTTCCTTGGTTTTTCGAGCAACAGTGAGGTGGATTCCAGTGGCGAGTCTGGTCTGATATGTATGAACTCTTGAACGCTTGTTTTCTTTAACTCCACAATGCCGCCGTCCCTGTAGATGCTCTGAAGAGTTTCCTTAGACAGAGGACCTTATTCACAGCCTATGTTTAAAAAAAAAAAAAGATTTGGCAAAGTATGAAAAGGCAGTAGTCACAACATTTATGTGGTCCACTAGAATGAATCTCATTAATCTGGTGTCACTGTCAGAGGAAGAGCATCTGGCAAAAATGATCAGAAAGAACAACAGGTCAAAAAAAAGTTACAAAACACTGATCCCCAAACTCTACCTAATTTTCAGCTTTCCATTTTTCAGCACCCTGCTCCACATCGAGTAGAGGTTTGTCCTCCAGATCACTGGCCAGAGCCTGGTAGAGAAGCTCAGGCAGATGGCAGCACAAGGACCGGTCCTTCTCATCAGCCTTACATGGAGGACAATGAGAGCAGTGAGATGCTTGCTCTCATCAGTTAAAAAAAAAAAACACATATTCACACACCCATAGCCTCAGAAGACAGTCACAGCACAATCATGTGAGCTGCTCCATCGCTTGGCCTTAGCATTGTGTTTTGCCCCCAGGACAATACATCTTCTCTTCAACAGCAGGTCTGATTACACACTCTGTATCCAATCTACCATGGCTGTATTGATTTAAGGATTATTTAAATGAATTGTGTGTGGTTACTGATCATACCTTACTATTCATCCGTATTAATGTGGTTCAATAAGAATCACTGAATGGGCTGCTTTGAATTTCTGATTAATTCAGATGGCTTCATGTCCATGGATTATCTCGTTTTTGAAAAGTCGGTCCGAAAATAAATCTGAATTTTGTTAAAGCACTGGGAACATTGTGAGGCTATGGGATAATAAAGACCGTGACGTGAAGGGTGACTCGGCATCCAGAAGCCAGCCTTATTCTAGAGAGTTTAGCTGTGGCCTTTTTACAACAGTAAGGCTGTCACGTGACATAAGCTCAAGTCACAGGGTATTATTGTTCCTGACATAAACACCCCCAGGCTCCATTGGTGGAAAATATGTGGGTAAAATCTACCATGATAACTCATTAAGCAAGTCATTCAGTATCACCTGGTCTAATGTAGTCACAGTGGGGGAACAATGAAAGCATCTGTATCATTATGTAGATTATCACCAGGCTGTTAGGAAATACATCCACACCAATAGGTTATACAAGGTACACAATACATAAAGCAAGATGTATTATATATTGTATTATATTAACAACTTTAGTCTGTAAGTTCAATGAGGTGGAACACTATCATGAGTTCATACATTTTATTAGACATAAGACACTGGTTAAGACTCAAAAAATGTTGGTCAGTATTCCTGTGATGGCTTAAATTAACAGGTTTGATGAATGATCCATAGACACATAGATTCAAAAACAGAAACTGAAGTCCTCAGACAGGCTGCATATGCATACAGTATACCTTTGCTTAAGATATTAAGCATTGGGTGAACAGCATACAATAAATGCAAAGCAAAAGAAAAGGCTGACATGTAATGTTACTGTGATAAAGGCACCAAATTTTTGATATCAGTAATTCACTTGACATTCTCTCTGTACAGTACATGGCTAAAATCAACCCTGACAAATTATCCAGTTAAATCTCAATAGTCACTTGTTTTGGACTAAGAAGGAATAATATCAGACTGTGATTGCAGCATCCACACATACCTGGGCTTACAAAGTAAAATGCCTCAAGCCCTTGTGGCTCTGTTGTGACTATGATGTAGTAAATGACCACATCGTAGTCAAAACATCACAGTTACACCCATAAATATAAGTGTGAACAACTCAATAAAAGTTGTTCTTGCCTTATTTATCAAAATTGAAAAGCAGAAACATGGTCTGTTGCCAGTTATCCTTACATATGCAATGATAACATGTTTTTTCTGAGGCGCAGTCTTTGAAAACAAAACTAAAACTCAACAAGCTAGAAGCAACATTTCTAAATAATTAAAAACAATATAATGCTCCATGATGCAAGAAATGATAGAAAAACCTTGATCAGTGCCATATCTTGGTGCCTGAGGGGACGCCAGTACTAATGTCAATGAAAATCATATCAGTACAGTAATAATGATGACAAATAATGAGTTCAGCTATTTTACCACAAGGCCACTTGAGGTTATTGGCACAAAGGATAACTTTAGGAGGTATACAGCATCCTAAATTCTAAACATTATCATCATTTGTCTGAGCTGAGCTTGATAATACATCAGCCTCCTGATCTGACTCCTCATCTGACCTCCTGGCCGATCCCAAAGTGCAAAACAAAAGCAGTATTAAAAACCTACAGTAATAGTAATGATTAAATGTTAGCGGATATATGTTTGCACCCTGGGACTGGGGATTGTGTAAAACCAAGGAACTTTCACTATGTGGATCAGTGGTGTCTCCCTCTTGTGGTGATTAGACAGCGAGTGACTTATTTCCCCATCGATCACAGTGTAGTAAAGGAGAATAAACTGTGTGGAAATAGCTTTTACCCATTCAAATTAAGTGTTAAATATGGCTATGTCTATTTGTTTTAGGGCGGATGCACCAGAGAAATAGATTTAAGGTGCAGTGAAAACATACACACTGAACAAACAAAAAGAAAAAGCAGCAAATAAAAGGCCAACAATGTGTGCAGTAAGATAAGGCTCAGAGAGACAGCTGCTTCATACCATTGCATTAGTTAATTTGTAACAAGAGAGAGAGATGCCCACACAGTGAGAATCACTTAAATCCTCATCCAGGTTCTCTTGTTTCAGTAACTCGTCAGGTTCATGAAACACAGTTCTCATTGCACGGTGAGGGAATCAGCCAAACAATTACAGGTCCACATAAAAATCTGGATGTGATCACGCTTCAAAAACAACATTGAAGTGTAAGATTGAGGAGGAAAATAGTCTTTGATCACCAAATTACTCCTCCTCTTCTCCTGTGAGTGAAATGTGGCAAATGTGTGGTCTCATGTCTCCTATGCGTATAAGTGCAGTCTTCTCAGTCAGGGTAGCGCATTCCTTCAGCTTCGATGCATCACAAGGGTACTGCTACGCCCATTTTTCGAGGTTCACTCAAAGAAATCAGTAGTGACACCTCTCAGCCAGCTGTGCACAGTTCCGCCTCTCCTGTTTTAAGTGTGGTGGTGTGAGCGGAGAGAGGGCCTCAGCTCCGCGATCCGCTGGCGCAAATGGGACATGAATTCAAACATGGTGGCGGCCAGACTCTGGTGGATGAGGTAGCGGGGCAGTCGGCCCTGATGAAACAAAAAGTGAAGTTTAATTGTGCACTTCTTTCAGGTAAACATTTTGTGCTTACATGGAATATATTTCACTTTTATTTACATTTATTGATTTTTGTTTATTTTCACATGCATGTTTCACTTTTTAGTCATGTTTGCAGCATGACTCTATGGATGAAACATGAAACATAAACATGGCAAACGTTACACCTTACCAGCATGTTAGCTTTGTCATTGTGAACATTGTAGCATGCTGTAGCTGCAGTACAGCCTCACAGTCGCTAGCATGGCAGTGCTTAGTCTTGTTTATATATTTTTCATTTTCCCCAAGTTGTTTTTTGGTTTCAGTGTGTACTGTAATTCAAGTGTTCCTACTTGTTATTTATGCATTTCTATTAATGGATTCTAGCATAATTACAGAGGGAGTCATGTTTAAAACCTCCAATTTGCTCTATTTTTCTGCACCCTGTCACTGTTTGCTGCTGCGACAGCCCCTTTCCTAAATAGGCAATTTTAATTGAAAATCTTTGAGATGAAGACCATCCCATCTTGCCTCAATTAACAGAAAATGGTGGAATACTAGCTGTGTGCATGTTCTCACCTTTAAGTCTGTGTTGAGGACCCAAATAAAGGTGCAGACGGACGGGTTACTGCTTGATTTGAGGACCACAAATCCTCCTGGACCGTTCTCTCCCCTGAGGCCAGAAATAAAGGTAGAAGAGAAGACAGAGAAGTTCAAGAAATAAAACCAACACAGCTGCACTTTTATCAAATCGATACGATGCTCTAATTTACTGGATCAGTGACAAGGAGTCCGGCTAGAGGCATGGTCTGACCTGACATAGCGACCGCTTGGAGGTTTGGCTTCGTGGTCGGTTGCCATGCCAGCAGACAGGTAGCAGTCTCGCTTGCGTTCCACCCGCCGAACATTAACAAAGTCCCTAAAGGGAGAAAAATCAATCAGTCCATCAATTTACTTCATTTCAGACCTGCAGTTCGCATGAGATGAAGATAAAAAGACAGAAAATAATACGAAGAAAAGATGACAGATAGGAGAAAGCAAAAAAAAAAAAAAAAAAAAAAGCCTGCTGTATGCGTTGCTGATGTACCTCGCTGACACAACTCCCCCTGCTGCTCCAGAGGAGACATCATATGAGACCATAGTGTTGTCATCAACCCTCTGAAGGATCTGAGAAGGCAAAAAGCACTGTTAAGACTTCCACACAAAACAACTGAACACAGAAGAATGAAAAGAAACATAAGTAAAAATATGTCTAAGTTCTCACCTGGCAGGCGGAAACAGTTTTATTCCACTGGACCATCTTCTCTGGTTGTAGAATCACCTCCTGATACACAAGCTCAGCTGGACACTGCATAAAGGCCTGAACAAAAACAATACTGCTCTTCAATGCACTGTCCACAGCTGTGGGTCAAATCCACAAGAAATACGACATAACACATTTGTTGGTTTTCTGGGGCAATCTTGTCATTTCCGTATTGTTCACATGATGCCCCGAGGTAAAGGTCAGTGCTACGGAACTCTAAAAAGCCTAATTTTAGTCAGCAACTACCAGCATTTGTGTGTTTACAATAATTCTCGTGCTGGAAAATCCCATCAGTGTTACAACATGACATATTGTACAATGGATGATCTTGGGACAGTTATTTCAATGCTTGCGTAATACTGTGATTTACATACAAACAGGACAAAGACAAACTGTATGCAATCATACTCACCAAAGTTTAAAAGGCGTCAGAGTAAAATTTGAATTAATAATGTAAGTTAAAGTAAGTTAACTAGCTAGCTCCTACTGGCTACAGTAGCCAAAGAGAAAGACTGTGTGTTCATGCGCTTCACAGAGTTGTGTGTGTTATTGGCGTCAGAATAGTATAAAGAATTTCGACTGGTGTGACCGTCTCTGAGAACAGTTTTATAATCAACACGTTGCAGATGTTGCTCCGAGTTAACCAGCTAGCGGCTGCCGTTACAACTCATGCTTTACTTAGATGAAGTAAAAACAGACTCACTGACGTAACAAAAAATTTACATATGTGACTATTGTTTGTAGAAGAAAACCACAACCATTTGTTTTACAGAAATAAAGTGTTTTAGGACAGCAGCAGAATAGTTGCAGAGACCGATCACGTCAAGTAGCCAAGTGTCATATATGTCAATTACAAGCACGTTAAGACTAACACGGGCCGAGTTTGTTATACACTTAGGAGAAATGTAGAAAACTCTCTCATTGTTACACAATGGAAGAAAACAAACCATAAATAGATTCTACCATCACTAAAATAAGCCTGTAAGTCAAGCTGATCAATAATTTAACACATTTAAATCTGTGGCTGTGTTTGTGACCCAGGCCTTGATCCTCATTTACGGTAAAATCCCCACAGCTGTAATCTGTGGAAAACAGTGTCTCAAACAGCCTTCTGTTACACAGCCTCCCGTAAACGGCAGACTTCCTCTCTGGGAAATTACACATGCTTAAGGAACTCCTTTGCAGCGTGACCTGCTCTGAAGCGAGTGGAACAGCACCAGGAAGTCTCTTTATATCAGATTAAATTTAACACCCCATTAGTCTCCATTATTTCACCACTGTGCCCTTTAGAGGTTGTTCAAATACATATGTGCAGCAAAGTGTACTTAATTCAGTTTGGAGTGATTGTGAAAGCTGCACTAATATACAGCCTGGCCTACTCTTTACTGTTAGAGCAACAACACTGGAGAACAGGTCAGAATCTGTCCTAAACAGAGAACAACAAAGAGACTGAAGACTGTCTCCGCTAATATTGATACTGGATTAAAATATTCATGTTAAATGTCTCAAACATCAGCATATGTTTTGGTGAGACACAGTTTCACAATGAATGCACAAAGGGCTGCTGTACCTTAAGAATGAAAGTCTTTCCATGGAAGGGAATCTCCAGAGTGTACACAGAGTCTCCCATGTCCTGACATGAAACACAATACTGTTAGTATCATGATGCTTTTTCTTTCATTTCAGTTTATCTGATGAAAGCTAAAGAAAAACACTATTCACTCAGTCAGAAGATCAGATCACATTCCTGATGGTACAATGCAGATCACCCTTTTCTTGAATGAAAAACTCTCAGATTCATAACCGAGATATGAACTGAAAACATTCCTGCAGTGAACAATGTGGTAGGACAACACATCTGGTTCCACGTTGGAAAAATATTGACGAGTTTAGAGTCCAACTAATAAACTCTAAATACTAAACACATTTAAAAAGGACCAGTGTGTACGATTTAGTTGCATGTAGTGAAAAACTACGGAGGCTGCCTAGAGTCAGTGTTTGGTTTGCCCATTCAGGGCTACTGTAGAACAACAAAGGTTATAAAAACACGGCGCTTCAGTTGATTATACACTAATGAAAACATTCCTATGAATATTTCATTAAATGTCTGCTAATAGATCCTCCTAAACGTTACACACTGGACCTTTAATTACCTATATAGATAAAAAAATTGTAAAATATCTGGCAGTAAGTTGTAGTTTCATTACTTTAAATGTTTATCTTTAGCTTTTATTTCTTCTCCCTGAACAAGCTATTCAACAGGACCTGTAAGGGATTAACAGGATTTATATTCAATACACAGAATATGCCGACCAGTACTGGATATTCAAGGCTGGTAGTTCAACATTGGGAGAAAAATCTGATAAAGATTCATCAGTTTATTTTTAATCAACATGAACTCATAACCTAAAAAAGCAATCTTGATAGGTGTGTTAATGAATTGTGACCCACACACATACTAAGCAGTGTGAAAAGCAACTTGTCAGTGCTCTCTGGTGGACGAACGTATGTAATGGAGGCACTAATCTAAATTAACCCAACCCTAGTTTGGCATTGCTGTAGAAGAATTTCTGGTTACTTATCAGCTAACATATAAGCCAATATCACTGGGATCATTCATGGGAGCCGTTGCATGTTACGGTGCAGACAGCTGTACTGATTAAAACTGAAGCGAATCTATTCTGTCCGACAAGTGTGAGACTGAGACAGCTTGAGGTTACTGAACTACTGAACCAATCCAAACCACGGGAGAAGGAAGGAAACACTTCTCTACTGGATGAATCAATAATGTTGAAGCAAATTCACACACTCACGTTGTTTTTTTCAAATTTCCAGTTGTCCTCCTGAGCTAGGATCTGCTCGACCACAGACATGGCCTCACGACCCTGTCTGACATACTCCTTCTCCTGGAATACGAGTGGGAGAAAGCAGAAAATCAAAGTCATGAAACAGGTGAGGAGCATAAACTCCCCTCAGACTGATGCAGGTACCTGTGCAGTGACAGCTCTGCGTCCAAGACCCTCCTCATCCAGATCCTCCTCAGAGCCTGCAGACACAAGTTTAGAACCAGAACTTAGTGTGTGGGTTACATGTACAAACACTAAAGAACTAACCCATTAATGCACACACTGACTATTTGGTTTGTTCTTTAGTTGATGGTACAGCTTAAGAGTGACAGGAAAGGGGGAGAAGAAGGGGGAATGACATGCAGCAAAGGGCTACAGGCTGGATTTGAACCGGTAAAGACTCAGCCTTGGTACATGGGATGCCAGCTCTACCAGGTGAGCTACCAGGGCTCCCCACTTCAGGCTGAGTAAACAAGAACAAGATCTATGGAGACAAGCAGACATCACCTGCGACAGATTCAGGTGGAGAGTAGAACTGTCCGTCTGAAACAGCACGCGGGTAGATCATGGGGGCTCGTTCGCAGGCTGAGTTCACCACCGCTAGGTAGGCTGAGGTCAAAAGGCAAAAGATATTTCAAAAAGGGGGAGAAATACATTTTTGTCGAGTCGCGTTAAAACTTGCCAGGAATGTTCCTCTTACCTCTCTCATCATCGGCCTCCTGAGGAAGCACCTTGAAGTCGAGGAACCAGGTCTCCAGCCAGGCAACAACAAATGAAGTGATGGGTAAGACGTAGCCAAAGGCATTCTGGGACAGGAGCTGTGTAGAAAAAGAAACTACGTCATCATCTCAGGGGGCTGCAGGTCATTAAAAATACTAGAAGTACTATTACAACTTCCACAACAGAAGAGGTAGTTGTATTTCATGTTGGTTTACTTCCCCGTCACTGAATGCACAAAGTTAAGAGAGCTGTAAAAGTGTCTGTGATAAAGAACTTGACACTAAACTGAGGTCAAAATACAGACAACGAAATGTCTTTGATCCTTTTTGCTGCAGACAAAACAGTCAAATCATAAAAACAGCTCATCAGCTCAGACCGCAGATTTACTGGCATAAATGAGGAAGTGAAAAATGTTCTGCCGGTTTTCAATATGTTTGCAACACTCACACACTCACACACACTCTCACACTCACACATATATACAAGTGTGAAAGTATAGAGGGGGCAGGACACTCACATTAGATATGATGACTTTAGCAACGAGGAAGACGCTGGTCACTAGAGTGGTAACCTGTAGAGGAAGGAGTTGTATTATAACTCGTGTCCAGATCTTGCCAGTAAGAGAGTTGACATTATTTCATCAGTGTGTGTGTTTGACTCAGCTCACTTACCGCAATAACCCACCAATGCTTCAACCGAAAAGCAGCGTAACCCAGCTGCAGACACAAGAAACGAAACACCGCGAGGAGCTGAGACGAAAAAAGGAAAATGACCTCAGGCATTTAACGGTAACACGTGCCGCAGACATGTTGACTTATGCAAACATTTTCTCCTTTTGTGTCAATAAATGCAGACGTGCGACCAACCATAGCAGCTCATTCAGATACAATAAATCCGACTTTATAACACTATAAACCTGCTCTCTTTGAAATACAAGTAGGAGGTTTAACGTAAGTATCTGCTCGCCGATGAGCGGTCATTGAAGGGGCTCATCCTGATCATCTAACAATGAAATTAGACGTACGCAGACTTGGATTGACCCACTTACAAAGATGTCAAAGAAGGAAGACCTGTAGTCATAATGGATGACCTCGGTTTCTAAGCTGTCCTTGATTGAGCTGGAGATCTGCGGGAGAACAGAGTCCACATCAGAGTCAAACCATCACTGCTGTATAGACAGAAACCAAAAAGACTGTCTGTTAAACCCAACTGAACACTCACATTCAGCTCAATAATCCACAGAAGGGAGATGAAGAGCAGATCGAACGTCACGAAGAGACAGAAGGTGCGGCGGACGTCAGAGATGGCTTTGCGCTCTGCGGGCGGTACGAACAGGTACGGGGAAGGGAGGGACAGCGACGTAGAGTAGGAAGCGTTCAGGGAGGCGATGGCAGGGAGGCTGCCCCCGAGCTCCCCATAGTCTACACCTGGCATTCCTGCGGTGAGACAGGAAACTCCCCCTGCAACAAGGGAGAGAAAGTTGGTGGACTGCTGGTTATATTTAGTACCACTGTCCTTCTGTATTAACCAACACGGTGTAAATATATTAGATACATATACCTGTGAAATTCAGTGATAATGACAAACAATCAAGTGAACTAAGAAATTATCATTGAGGTTCAGATACAGCGGTGAATCGACATCCAAAAACATTTGGTGAACAAACCACGTTGCACTGAAGTTATCGGACATAATTCGGGCTTTCATTAGTCTGCACCTTGTGTGTGTGTGTGTGAGTGTGTGTGTGTGTGTGTGTGTGTGTGTAAAAAAAAGATAACAGGCAGTAAAAACAGCAGATAAATAACTTTCATTACTGTCACTGTTTTGAATGTAGTCTCATGACTTTCCATCAGGTTTAAGAGCCAAAAAAAAAACAACAACCACATGATCCATTTGTTATATTTTGATGCAGTTTGATTGTAAACGTTCATTAGTTTGTTGGCTGCATCATCTAAATAGATGTGGTTGAGATAAAGATCTTATGACAGAGTATTAGAGGTGTCATTGTTGTCTTATTTCCTCTCTGCACAAAGAACCACAGTCTTCATGTAATGCCACATTTAAGATAATGTTTCTCCATGGTCGATGTTTCCATTACACAACCAACTCCAGGACACAGAGACTGCTGCAGCATCCTCACACACAGATATACACACAGATATACACACAGATATACACACAGTGTGCCTTTATTTAACGATCAGTTGTTTGTTTGTTCTGGAGCATCTGTTGCTCTCAGGTTTCTCTCTGAATGCCTGTAACAGGAAGGGAGTTTGTTGTTCTCACTAACAAGTTTGACCACAGGACTCCAGTGAATCAGTCAAGGCTCCTCGTAGACAATGAACAACCGGTGTTAAACACAGACAGACAGACAGACAGACAGACAGACAGACAGACAGTCTCACGGTTTGATGTCTCTTGTCAACCATCGCTGATTAAACGAACATCAGCTAACTAACTAACCCCAGCGGGTGTTAGCTACTCTGGTTAGCTCACGCCGGCTAACTTAACGTTAAAAACCTTCGTGTTTTGTGAGCAACTTAACTCTCGTTTGCGGTTTAACGCCGTGAACAGCGATTTGAAACGAGAGAATAAAGATAGTTTTACCCCTACGTTACATTTTCATTAAAAAAAACACACATATTAAAGCATTAAACTCACTTGATTTACCGCAACATCATCGCCTGCCAGAGCTTCCGGGCTGACCTTTCAAAGAGTAAATATCGCGCCAAGATGCGTCGCTGCTCCACGATCGCCTGACCGCCATCGCTCTAAGAGTCATACTGCGCTATTACGTCATTACGTCTGACTTTGACGTTGGTGGAGTGGACGGTCGCTTGAGTGTACGTTCACCGGTGTTTGGCGCCCTCCAGTGGTCACAGTCCGCAACTACAGTCCCGTTTAAATGTGTTTTGAGTGGGAGAACTAAATAAAACAAATAAAGGATAATTCATGAAAATAAAAACAATCCAAAAGTCCAAGTTAACTTTACTACAACCATATTAATGTTAATTTATTGTAGTATGCTGCGTTGTGTTTCTGTATAGTGCCTTATGAGTGTATTAAGTGTGGAGTTTAAACCATCAGTTGTCCTTATTTCTTTAATTAACAAATGATTACACTTACATTGTAAACCTTTAGACGGTAAAACCTGCTTTGACAATATTGTTTTTACCTATGGTGGTACAAATAAAGCCAATTATGTTTTAAGAAATTGAATCACGTAAGCTATTGTGTCTTTAGTGTTTATATCGTGGTGTATACTGCCCTCTGGTGGACACAGCGCATAACTACATCAGTCCCATTGTAAGTTTTATTTTGAAAGCACAACCGGAAGTATAACTACGCTATTGTGTCCAGCTTGATAGCAACATAATGTAGTTACGTACAAATGGAAGAAGCTGATATTATTAGTGTATTTTAAGATAACAACTATGATAGTCTGCAGTATAAAAACATGTTGACTTTAATACCATGTAGTCAGACACAAAAGCGTAGCAATACTTTCCAAATAAAGCCTCTATAACTGACAGAGACAACCGTCAACTTTACCAAGAGTAAAGATGGATACAAAAACGTCACAGAAAAACTTCTGGTAACGACATACAAAATAAAGCTTTTTTTTTTTTTAGGTTTTAAGGGAATAAAAATGTCAGCTCGAAACATATTGCTTTAAAAACTGTCGCCATTTCAAAGCCGAAGTGTCGTAGTGAGATTTATCGTGTCTGAAATCAACAGGTCAAAAACGGGACGACCGCTAACTCTGTAAACAAAGCAAGAGAGTAAACCGTATTGTACTTCCGGGTTGGTTAGAAAACAGAATATGGCATTAAAAAAAAAGGCTTAAAACAAGTTTTTAAGCCAGATGTATAAACCCCTACAATATAATACATATACATTACATTTCACCTATGCACTGCAAAATGTTGAATCGTCAAAATTATGTCTTTACATGAATTCAAGAAAATTGAGGCCCTGTGTCCCAATTAGCGACCAAAAGAAGCAACAACAATAATAAAAAAAAGAATCTGAAATTGTAAAATTTAAATAAATAAATAAATAAAACTAAATCTACTGGCCTACTTATAGTTATTTTATGTTTTTTTTAATGACACTTAAACCCTGTTTGGTCAACCTTATAAAGACAACTTTATGTGAGTTTAGCTTCTTCTGTATCTTCATCTGTAACTATAAGTACGGGTAGGCTATCAGGTACTTTCTGGTTTATTTTGCACCAGAGAGGCCTTTTTTAAAAATTTCATATGGAATTAAGTTAAGATGAAGCCACGTGTCTAACTCATTATTTTGAGAATCATTATTCTTCATGTTCAAAAGTTTCAGTGTTTGTGTTTTATGGAGAATAGAAAAGAAATTTATGCTGCAAAACAAAATTAATGAAAACTCACATATCAGATTACACCACACACACACACACACACACACACACACACACACACAATACGTACAGATCAGTTTAAAGGAGAAAAGGGAAACTGTTTATTTTGATATATTGTCGCTCACTTTAAAACAACCACATCACATTGAGAAACAAGGTAATGGAAAAAAATAAAATAAAAATAAAGACAGAATAAGCATAAGAGTTCAAACATGTCTTTCCATGGTTGTTTTCTTCTGACCCGGGAGGAGAGGGAGAGGTGGACAGAGAGCGGAGGAGGGAGGACAGCGTTGGCTGCAGAGCCTCAACGCACACAACCTGCTCATCCAGTCATCCCACAATTTGGGCAGGTCAAAGGTTAAAAAAGTTCCACACCATTTTTATATACAAACCCAGATGATACAAACAGCAAGATTTATTCATCCTGTGGCACAAATGGAAACCTAATACATCAGATGCTGCATCTTCAGATAAACCAGCAATTAAATTATATAGATTCTGACTAAAAACATTGAAAAGTTGTTGTTGACGCCAAGAAAAGAGATGCCAAGTGAATATATGTGGTTAAAAAGACTACAGAAAGTTTGTGCAGTGACCATTTTGCTCAAATGTCAGTCATACAGTAACTGCAGTGCCTGGCTTTAGGCTTCCTCTGCTGAATGCTTTATGCAGACTTGCAAGTTAGATATAGAAAGTAGAAACAGGACAGAGCGGAGCTACTCATAAACTGGACATTAGATTAGAAAAATAGCTCTTACAACAGATCCATGGCATACAAATCATGAGTGAACAATTCAAAAGATGACAATAGAAAAGTGTTAACATACAAAAGGGAATCTGTGAGCACTGTGAAATCCCAAATGAGTCAACAGTGTTGGAAAAGATTTTAAATTTACATGTTTTTGATTCCTTAATGATGTCAGTTCACAATGAGTCGAGTTCAAATGCGCGATGCGTGGAGGCAACGGTTGGGTTCTGTATCTCAAACAAATCAGAGGTAGCTTTGCCCTTTAAAGTTTAATTTGAAGTAACGTGAAAAGTGTGGTATGAAATAACCACACTCACACTCACACTCACACCACACACACACACACACACACACACACACACACACACACACACACACACACACACACTCACTCGCTCATGGATTTAACACAATTACAGACATTTTGGTGCTTTTTTAAAAGTCATAATTAAAGTGATACTCCAACCCATATTTTGACCATAGGCTCGCTGACATTTTGTAAAATGTTACTTAACATATGGTAGGCAGAATAGAAGTAGACTATTATTATAAATTGTAACTAACATGAAACTTTTGATGTTCTTCTTGATGGATGAAACTGCCAACAACCACCTTTCAAGCTTTAACAATGAGTATTATTGTACAGAGACACAGCTACACCGTGTGAATACATTGAATAGCTTATTTCAACCATAAATAGCATTAAAACTGGATTTTATTCTATGGAAATATTAAGGATTTTAACTTTAAGCTCTTGATAAAAACTTAATATGTTTGGTTGGTGTATCACTTTAAACCTGTCAATCCTACTTTCCACCATGAGATGGCAGTACATGCACATTTACTAACAGGGCTAAATATTGAATTTGCTGCAAATCAGAACAATGATGTAGGCCATGGTTTCAAAATAAAGTGGAACAAACACCACACACATTTAAACACCTTCAAGTACCTTTGAAAGGGTCATATAAGAGTCTTTGTTAAAAATGTGCCCAAGAAAGTTTATGTGTGTGTTTTTGTGATTACTGTTAAAACTATTACCCTCTTTAAAGGAACATTTAGCTGTGCAGAAGCATTAAGGTCGAGGGAGGACTGGTCTTACAGGGTATTTGGTCATGTTGACCTTGGCCCCTCCACTCTCATTATAAACAAAGGGACATTAGGGCCAAAGTGGCGTCTATAGTCTGCTCTGTCAGTAGATCATTCTTCACCTGCTCATAAGGGCTGACTCCTAATACAAAACCTACCTCTCTGTCCTCTCTTTAATCCACCTCACCCTTTAGAGGTGAAGTAGTTCAGAAATCTTTCACTCACATGTTTGATTTCATGGAAGTATCTTTCATTTAGTTGACCCACAGCTTGCAACCTCACTTCAGTCTCTACACATTGACAACAAACAGCCTCATCTCTTCTGAGCTCTTCAGATTTTAACCATTTCACAAAACACCTTCACTCTCCCAAATTCTTCCCTACAATTTATTTTCCCTGCTCTCTCTCTCTCTTTCTCAGTTACTCCCCCGACTGTTCTCCTCAGTCGTTTCCTTGATTTTGTCCCCATCATCATCCTCCTCCTCCTCTTCCTCCTGTGCTGCTTGGATCTGCTTGGCCGTCTCTCTAACGCTGGAAAACTTTTCGGGTTGCTCAATGGTCGCCGTCTCTTGGTGATCTGAGGAGACAAAGACGGATGTGAAAAGAAGCAGTAAAGCTGTGACCAGTGATATCAGTGTATCACAGTTATGTGCCTTTGCTTTGGATTGAGATGCCTGTGAGTTCATTCTGGTGACAGAGATGCCTGGAGGGCAGGAAGAATTCAAACAATTAGTTGATTATTTGATTAGTTACTCAACAACAAAAATAACTGGAAACTATTTTGATAATCCATTAATTGTTCAAGTCATGTTTTTTTTAAGGAAAAACACAAATACTTCCCTGCTCCAAACCTGTTAAATGTGTATATTTACATTTCTTAGTTTTCTATGATAGTTTACAGAATATTCATGAGTTTTAGATGGCGGGTCAGACACTGGCACTATTTTCTGACATGTCATAGACCAAATGATGAATCAATTATTTGGGAAAATAAGATCAATTAAATTAGATTTTTACATGAAATTCATGTTTATTTGTTCCTTTCAACGCTGCAAATCCACTTCAGATATTCAGAAACAAACCGGATAAGACTGGAAAGGTGACTGTTTGTCCTTACTCTTGAAAGGTTTGTAAAGCTAACTGATTAAATAACTTGTTCACCTTGGTTTGTCTTCTGTCTGTGATAACACAGGCCGAGCCCAAACTGTGTTGCTCGAGTGAAAGAACAGATGAACTGTAATCAAAGGACCCAATCAGGATCCTACAACATCCTGTTTGGGTACTTTGTGTATTACCGGGCTTCCACAAAGGGATTTATTGAGAGAGTCTGTCATCTGGGCCGACAGAGCAATAATTCTGAATGAAATGCCACTGTTCTCATGTGATATAATGCAGATTAAAACCCAATAATTTTGCAGCATAAAACAAAATAATAATGGAGCCCGTTTCCAAAAAAGTTCACTTCAACTTGAGATTTACACAGATTTTGTAACAGCACATAACTCAAAGTCAAAAGCTTTTATACTCTGCATTAGAGTTTAAACTAACAGAAGAAGTGTTGAAACAGAGTAGAATACAGATCAGGATCAGCACAGACAGCCTGCTTATTAATCCTGTCTGGCCTCTCTGACTGGTATAAGTGTTGGGTCCAGGCCTTTAGTCGGCTGCAGTTTACCCTCTGACGGATTTGGGGCGAGAGACAGAGAGCTAATGTGACAGTGGTGCTGTCTCTCAGTGCACAGAGCTTCACCTGTACAGCTGGTCGGCCCACAGTGGAGCGCTGTTCTACTGGGAACAAATAGTTTATTGTTGTTTTTTTTGTTAAAGGTTTTATATCACATTTGAGAACAGGTTAAATAATAAAACAGACATTTTCTCAAGCAGAGTGTAAATATAATGTATCTGAATGAAAAACTAAACTCGGAGCCTTGTGAAATAATAAAACTTTTGCTTTTGTTGGACAAATTATCTATCTTGGGCAACTATTCAACACTGTAAACAGTATGTTTTTCTCACTGTTTAAGAAGGATTATCAATGATGACTTCTTGTAATGGGAGACAAATTTGTTCTGAAATCTCAAACTGTGTGAAATGTGTGCAGACATCATCAGGATAAATATAAAGGAAAGGTGCAAATTGGACCATTCACTCAAACCTGAAGGAAAAATACGCCTTTAGATACTCTAACACTGCATATATAATTTTGTCATTTTCATTTTTAGTATACCCATTTTCCCTGATTTTCAAGATAGCAGAATATAGATGCAGAATATGTTTCAACTAAAATACTTAAATATGTGAAAGCATTGCTGCAACATCAAACTCTCATTACAGTTATTAAACTTGATTGTAGATGTGCTGGAAATTGACATTGGTTCTGATTTTAGCAGTGTTTAAGTGCCACTGGGAGAATTTTTCTTCTACAGCAACAACAGTGTTGTCCTTGCTGCCACTGTGTGCAATGCTGCTGCTGTTGTGGTCCCAGCCAGTTGACAGAGAGCCTCCCTCTCACCAGCTGCTTTGGTGGGAGATGTATCCTCTCCCTCCTGTCCCTGCCAGTGGTCCTCCTCCTCCTCCCCTTCACAAGGGTCTTCCAAAGGGGGGTAAACACCTAGGTTCTGCATGTGTGCTTCAGCCATCTTCTGCACAGCTACACACAGGTAAACACAGCACACACACACACACACACACACACACACACACACACACACACACACACACACACACACACACACACACACACACACACACACACACACACACACACACACACAGGGAGACGGTCACACAGACACATGGAAACAGACACAGGGATAGAGGGACATGTTGTTTTGGTTTTACCAGCTTCAACACTTTATCAAGCCTCGCAGGGTTTTAAAAAAAAAATAAAAAATACAAGCCAGATAGGCAGGAAGCCAATTAAACACATGCACTGACAGACAGACAGACAGAAAGGCAGGCAACTGCAAAACGGTAGTCCACACTGATTTTTCCAGTAGAGCCTCCACTGTTGTTTTCCATCCTTTCTCTCATCCTGTTCTCCCATCTGTTTATTTGTACCCTCGTCTTTCCTTGACTGCGTGCCCTCCTCAGTGCTCTTGCTTAGCAGCGCTGACTCACACTCTCCTCTCTCCCACCCTATAAACTCTCCTCTCTTTTGCGATATCACCTCGACTCCCCCTCTCACTTCCTGTGGGTCACCTTGGCCTCTCTCTGTTTCACACTCTCAGTCGACAATGCGGCACTGAGGCAGGTCACTTATTCTCGCTTGAGGTAGGTTATGTAATTTGAAATTATTCCGAGATAGCTGTCTCTTCTACTCTGTGTGTCTGAGCTGATGAAGGGCAGATTTCAGATGCAGGAGCGAGGCTTCCTGGCTCATTATGTCATCACTTGACATGCAACACACACACACACCCAGAAATCCGCATTAAATGAAGCTCTGCTGCTCTGACATATAGATTTTTGCCCCTTTAATGACCACATGCAACACGCAAGAAGCCACATGCACAGAGATACAGAAGAAAGTACATGTTTGTGTTTATGTATTTCTATCCTGCCTATAAATGTGTTCGTGTCTGTGTGTGTGCCACAGCTGTATACACAACTGACTGTAATCCTGGATGATCCAGACTTTCCTAGACTCACATTCACTGTCTCACAGCTGTCACACTTTAATCTCTCCTCTTTCTCCCTTTCTCTCTATCTGTCACACACACATATACAGGCCTAGAGTGTCCACTGAGAGCAGAAACACGCCTATGCATGTTCCACATGCACATGCACAGAAAAAGGAAATAAAGGCCTTTAATGCATATCTACCCATCTGTCACATGCATTTTTTTTCCTTTGTCAGCCATTATGAAGCATGAAAAGCAAGGAGGCAATTGACTGCAGCGAAGCACGGTAGAACAAAAAGGATTTAAACACAAGGATGAATCACAACACACAACCACCACCTGTTATATCAATACTGCTCACACCTACCTCTGAGAGATGGAGGCTGATACACGTTTGGATTGACACGTTTTGGCTTGAGCACTCCGTTTTCTCCCACTACCCACTGCGAACAAAGAGAGAGAAACATTACCCCTGATTTTCCTCATCAATTTCTCTTCAAAAATCCCATGTTTGAAGACATTAAAATATTCTGCTGGGAATAAAATGTTACTTAAATCCAGAATGCAAGAATAGGCAAATGTTTATTTAAACGGTTTAACTTCTGGACATGAGATGTCTCCTACTTCACTGAAAAGTCAGTTCTCAGTGTGTATGAACTGACTATGTGTAAGTTGCATACGGGACCATGACTGACTCCAAACTCTGCACAAACAGCAGTGAAGCTGAAACATTAAAGTGACGTAACAACAAGCAAAACAATAAACAATAAAATTTTTGAGTGGAGGGGTTGGGTTGGGTGGGGGGAAACTACAGTGGTCGCAAAATCCGTGAAAAAAATGTGAGAGGCCCTATCTACAGCCAGTTTTTGGTTTGTCCATTTTGGGCTACTGTAGAATCATGGCAGTTCAACATAGCAGACTCCATAAATTGTTATTTGTGATAAAAAAGGTTAATAAAAATAACTAATTCTCAAGTGTCTTTGTTGTAATTTGCCTGTTGTGCCTTCGTTATTGTACATTGCCTCTATTAAGCACTTTGCGACTTATGTCTGTGAAAAGCGCTAGGCTATATAAATACTTTTTACTTACTTACAATGATTCCTATATTCAGGTGATTATACACTGAATTGAAAACATACCCATGAATATTATATTCCATTTCTGCCAATAGATCCTCCTAAATGTTACACACTGGACCTTTAAAAAGTTCTTGGTTTTGAACACAGAACATGAGTTTGTGATGATGGACACATCGGAGGATCCAGCAGGGTTAAAAAAGTTATAAAATTACAAAGTAAATACCAGTTGGGAGCTGACGTTTAACAGGCAGACAGTAGATAATAGAAAAACACAGCATTATGTTGTTTAACGATGAAATGGCCAACTCCAAAATGGTACTTTTGGGGGATTTTTCAGTTCATGGGATAGGGTTGAAAAAGCTGGAGGACAAATGAGACACTTATTATAGAAAAGTGTTTTGACTTCACCTTTACCTGATGGGTGGACTGATCATCCTCAGGGGATGACTGGTCGGCTACTCTAAACAGCGTGGCCGGTGTGGGCCTCCTGCGCCGGATCTATCAACAAACACACACAAACAAAAAGGACAGCCATAAATACATGAATAATTAAACTGGCCAACACTGTATTATTAATAATGTTCAGGAAAGGTCTTATCAATCAGATGGAAAATGTTGACAGTTCATGCTGGTGAAAGGCATGCTGGGGCCTCGCTAACTTCATTAGTGCGGATCCCAGTTGGCTGATGGGTCAACAGCCAACAGCAAGTTTCAGCACTCAATACTAGTAAGGTCAAAGCACATGCCACAGTTAGTAGAACAGAGGAAGACTCATTATGCAACTTTCTGATTTCATAGACAGATACAGTGAAAGGCATGTCACATGGAACAGAAGCTCAATTGATGCTTGTTGCTGCAGTTTCAAATTATCCAGCATTTAATGAGAGTTAAAGCTTTTGATACAGGATTTATTGGAACTGAATGACCTCTTCACACACCAAACAACGTAGTAAGTGAGTTTGATCACCTGAGTGCGCCCTGTACGGTCATATACTCCCTCACAAACAGAGGGACCATGGAAAAGAGGATTTTGGACTAAATGAGCCCTAGCAAACAGCCCAGACACTCCCTCCCCAACCCAACACACTGTTCCCTGGAGGCACAAGCCAGATTGCCGTTGGTCTGAAGGCAGGCGGACTGCAGGTTGACACTTCACCTAGTAGATGCCACTCTATACAGTGAACTCTCTTTCCCTACAGGAACAAATGCCCAGCTGTACACCCTCAGCTCACCAATACTATACCCTGCCTGTGGGACTGCACTCTATGGCAGTTTGGCATTTCTTTTGACAACAACACTGTTGATACAGATACTCAGTTTAGTCCTTTTTAAAGTCATACTCCACCTATCTTTTCTATCTTTTGTGTACCAAACACTCACTCCTTGTTGAGTTGAAAGGAGAGCGTTCAATGTTTATAGATCACAAACATGCCAATACCAGGATGGTGCATGAAGGGCATTTTATGATTGATTTTAAAGACTAAATGGTAAATTGATTAATCAGACAAATAGTCTACAGATTAATCTATGATAATAGTGGATGTTTTGCTTAATTTTTTCCACGGTCACAATTGTTGTCCATTGCAACCAACACATTTCAAGTTTAAAAGCTTCTGTTTTCAATGATGGAGCAAACTGAAAACTTCTCACATTTCAAGCAAATAGGAAGTGAGTGTTTGATACTCACAAGGTACATTTTGTTTGGCACTTTTAATGACCACACTGAAATACCATGAGCAGAATGTGTTGGGCCTTTGCTTCATATAGAAAGATCTCAATGGAGGGCCTAATACTTTGACTCACTTTCCCACCACCAGGATTAATAGCTGACATCTATAAAACTTCCTTTTGGAAAAATGTTGGATTAAAATGCAATGAAAGTGCAATGAGAATAAAAGCAGTTCAGCTAAGTGGACCTGGCAGGCCAGACAAGCAAGTTATTGAAAAGTCTCCTTGGCCACGAAATGAACCTCAGTACTGCTGTTTACGGCACCACCTAACATCACAGGAAGAGAGTTAAGTAGCCTGGCTCTATTTTGCGTAAAACGGCTCCATACAGAGAGATGTGTTTGTGTTTGGTTCTGTCTGTCTTGCTAAGCAAGGTGTGCGTCATCACAGTGAGGCACATGTTGCCAAAGCAGAGGCTTGCTGGGCTGTGTAGGGGAAAGCTGCCGCTGTCAAACACGACAACACAGAGTAATCGAGCGTGGATATCACCCTTATTTATGACACTAGACACACATTTTAATCTTGTCACGCAAGTTCCAGATTTCCTGTCTGCCCTGGATCTCTCACACTATCTGTCTTTCTCTCATTCACCTTTCATTTCCATCTCACTTGATCCTCTGCTTCCTCTATCCTGTTTACTTCCAAGTTCATCATTCATTCCTTGACAGTGACACTACCCTCACTTCTCTCCCCTTCTCCACTCCATCACCAGAATGCGCCATAACTGAAATCATATTACTATTATCCTTTTGTTTGCTGACTTGTCTTTTTCTTTCCTCAATTGATCTCTCCCTTTCTCTCTTTACTGGCAGAGAACATCCACAGGGCTTCCTTCAACCCCCCCTGTGTCTCTCCCATCTCTCCCCCTGGTGAGGTGGAAGCCTGGGGCTCTGTGCTGCTGTGAACCCTGCTGCCTCTGCCTGCCTGACACCTGCTACCAGCCTCGCAGGGCAGCCTGAGGTGGCTCACACAGAGACCCACAAGAGAGAGCAGACACCAGATGTTGCTATGACCAAGCCTATGTCCGAGTCTTGTGGCATTAAAGCCATTAAACTGGGGAAACTACTGGATTGTTCTGCTCGTTAAGTTATGTACCATGCCAACAGATTCTCACATTAACTCTAGAGCCTGAAACTATTTGTCAATTAGTCAATTAGTTTATTGACAGGAAAATAACCTGCAGCTATTTTGAATCTTTTTCTTTTTTCAACAAAAATGCAAAAGAAATCAAAATTACAGCTTCTCAGTTGTGAATATCTGCTGATATCTTTTTGTTTTGGACTATTGATCAGAACAAATAAGACTGTGAGAAACACAATTGGGTCTATTTTCGGATATATTTTATAAACTAAACAATAATCAATCAATTGGGACAATAATAAGCATATTAATCAATGATAAAAAAAATTGCTGCTGCTTTCATTAACTCTAGTTCATTCAATGTTTTACTTCACCAGAATTTCTTGTTTAGTCTAATAACTGTCACATATTACTTCTGTTTTTTAGTTATGTATCATTCTGGTTAAAGTGATGGTAAAGTTTGGGTCATTACTCTCTTTTATGGAAAATACAGCCTTGGATAAACCCAGAGGTATTTCTTCTTTTAATAAATATCTGAAGAAAAACATTTCTCAGCTACTTATCAAGTACAAATTTGAAAGGGGTGACTATAATAACCCAGGCCTTGTGCCTGTATCTAATATTTTGCAATTTTTTAGTGAAAACTACAGGAAATCAAAAGCCAAAAGTGGTCAAAGCTATTAAAAATGTGTCACTGAAAGAGACAGTCCCAGAATAAAAGCAGGAAAAGATTAAAAACTACAGAGTCCAGTTTAATTTATTCAGATGGAGATAAAAATAGGAACGATGAAATAAATGGAAGGTGAAATGATTGTGTGGGATAATTGAGGTCACTGGGAAGCAAAATCTTTACCTGAACCTGTGTGTGTGTGTGTGTGTGTGTGTGTGTGTATGTGTGACTGTCATCATGTAATCATCATGGTAGTCTTGTGAAATGCCAAGGCATGACCTCCTAAATCAAAAAGACCACCACTACTAAAAAGAGTCTCCGTCCCAGGTAAATTATAAAACAGGTTGTAAAGTAGATGAAATTACAAGAAAACAATGAAACCATGGACATCAACATAAATTCAGTTGTAGCAAGAAGACACAGGATCTTTTTTTCTCTTTAATGCGCACAACATGATTGTGACAGTGGTGATGACGTGCTACTGTATGACATTGGCAATGCCAGATGACATAAACACACATTGTAACTCTAGTAATTTTCCAGCCTTAAAACCACCCCCAAGTTACATAATATGTATGTGACTTCCTCATTCACGCCAACCCTGGGGCACTGAGTGCGATTACTCCTGCTACGCTTTATCCCTCCCCCCTCCCTCCTCTACTTCACTAAACCCCCTGCCCCCAATCTCCCAAACCCTCTCCTTCGCTGGCAGCAATTGTTTTTGTACTAAGATCAGTCAAGCTTCTGTGGACTTTCACTGAGGGGCTCTAAGCAGGCTGCTGTGGTGGCCTTTCAGCAGCTCCACAGGTGTACGCCTGCAGGCTTCCCCGAGAGGCAGCAGACCCTCAGTAAGTCTCACACAGAGTTCTGGTCTCAATAAAAACATTGGCTGATGGATCATAGCATAGAAAGGAGATGCATCAGTTTACCTAAAGTTGATGAATGAATTTAAATAATGTGCTGAGTCTGTATTGTGTGACAAAGGAGGTATGATCCTCTTTTATTGAGTTTTTATGCAACAGACATGCCTTTATATTCTTTACTTTCACTGGCTTGTTGATGACTTTGTTTAATCTCCATAAAGCCCTTTGGAGATATGTTTTGAGATGTGCCATATAAGTTTGAGTACAATTTGAGGCAAGGAGGCTAAGTAGTCAGGAAGGAGTCTAATATAGGACTACAATACATCATTGTCTGTTGTGTGGGTTACATGAGTCAGTGGTAAATTGTGACTTAACGCATGTGTGTATATGTGTATAAGGTATGGGTGTGTTGGCTCAGCACAGTCTTGCGTAGCAGCCTGGGTGCAGATCATCTGATATGGGTCTGCTCCCCAGAGGCCATCCTCTAAGCTGGTGCTCTTGTGGCCGGGCCTATAAAAAGCAGCAGCAGTAGGACAGCATAAACTAGATCGGGGGGTCTCTGGGGCCTTGGCGGGATGAGACAGAAAGGCTCTAAAACTCTGCCCCGCACCAGCGCTAACAGTCGAGCTTCTTGAGGTGAGTCAGCTGTGCAGATGGCCTCAACACAAAGACAACACAGAGAGAAACACACCTCAGATTATCTCTTTCCCTGTCAGCTTACATCTCATGTCCAATATCACTGCATTACATCGGGCCATCCTATTAAGCAGCGTGTGTCAATTCTTGCAAATAGATGTGGGAGCATCCATATGAAGCTTTTTTGAGCCTCGATCTCTACCTCATAGCTATAACCCAGCTCCACATGGATAGATATGGATTTGTACAAGATTGATTTGCAGTTATGGCATCTGCCCACAGGCACATGGCACTACTTCACTCAGAAATAAGCACGTGCATGGCATACAGGACACCAATGGGGACATGCTCAAAATGTTCAGCCAGAAACTGTGGGAACTCAAGTAAATTTGCAATGCAAAGAAATGTAGGTCTTGTTTCTTTTCCCTCCTCAAATAGTGTTTCTAAGTGGTGTGACTCTGCTGTTCCCAGGGAAGATGGATGAAATGTTTATTTTGTGATCCTTTATTTTTTTAATATTGTAAAATCAGCTCCATTGGGCAGCACATATCTCATTTACACTGACAATTTCTTTCTTTTAGACTTAAACCCTAACCCTCCTTACAACCTCAGGTATGTCTGAATATAAAGTTCCTGCTCTCCTTTTGAGGCCACTCATCTCGGCTCCATCTCTGTGAGAGGTGCTCTGCTGCAGTTTTATTCCCTGTCCCTGCTACTGTGATCTTTGTCCTGCTTGAACTCTAAAGAGCAACTCAATTAAACAAAGTCATCCTTTTTTTCTGAGCTTTGCCCCCCCCACAGAGCCTTTTAAAAATGAAGTGGCAGAACCCACGTGGAGCGCTAAGTGCAATCTAGCAGTGGGTTCAATAACACAATAAGGTGAAAAATGATCTCTCTCAGTATGAGCATTGAGTGTATGTATTTCTTGCACAGATGAATTTCAAATAATACACAATCTACATGTTTTATGGGTATGTCTGTTGGATATGTTTTTTGAGTTGTATCAACCTTGCAGGGTAACTTCCAAAAATGGCTCAGCTGCAAAACATTGATGCAGTTTTGCTAATATGCAATGGATGGTAGTTAACTGGAAATTCCAACAGGTTTAACAAATTCAAAGGATACAAATACAAAGAAAAGGTTGTAACTTGTATCTTATCTAGCTACTAAGAATAGCAGCATATCTGTTTAGAGTTTGTTGTTGGAGGATAAGATAATGCAGCACAAACAGTTTTTGAGCTATAGCCAAAATATCAGCATGGTTAATTGACATCATCAAATCTGCCTTTTGTTTTGTTAGTGAGCATATTCAAATTGGGATTTAAGGAATTAGGTTTTGTGTTTTGCTCAAAGAATTGGACACAAGGTGCAGGATTAAACCTAAACCTAAACACCAGGCCACTTTGCCTCTTTGTGACTAAGCTGGCAGACAAAATGTTTCCATAAGCATGACAAATACACAACAAAAGGCCAGTGATCAAATCTATAATGTGACAAACATCGCTGTCAGCCACATTCAGGCTATAGCCAATCGTTACTTACAGAAGGTGGTGCCAGGCAGCTTCAACAAGGCTTCACTGAGTAACACACACTTGTCAAGTTTCTAGCTGTTTCAAAGAGGGTCGAGGACATGGCTATGCAAATTACAACCCCAAATGTAGCTCAGTGAGGTCCAAGGCCTGTCAGAAAGGCATGGTTTGCTTATTCCCATTCAAACTGTAAGCATCATTGAAATCCCATAAGTCTGAGAGGCTGCTGCATGTTGCTTCTCAACATTCACATAACACTTTTGCGGTGACCTTTGGCCCCACCTCTGGCTAACTGAATAAGCAGATGGGCTGGAGATAGCATCTGGAGGGGCTCTCCAATGACCCCAAAATAGGAAATGTAATTATGCTGCATCCACCGGCAGAATGATATCATACCCACTCCCCCACCCCCTTTTTTCCTCTGTCACACAGTACCCCCCAGCATTTACGTAATTAGCTGCTGGTAGCTGTTCGGCCTGTCGTTCCAGAGACTGTTGGAAGAAAGGTTTACCATCACAACACAACAGTGATAATGTGCCAATGGCTGATGAGTGACAGGAAGCCTCCTGCCAGGCCACAGCGCACACTGGAGCAACACACAGGGCAAGGCGACAACAGGGGAGGTGCCAATCAAAGTTTTCACAGAGACGATGGCATGGCTAGCAACCTGCAAGGACATGGATAATTCTCCTTCTCCTTCTTGTTCATGCACTCAAATTTAGTGGTTTCACATTGTGCAGCTGACAAAGACTAGTTCCAGAGGTCAACAGGCAGGTACAAACAAAGGACAAAGTAGCTATAGTTACTCATCTGCAACGTCATATGTACCCACAGGTGATAATGAAAAAAAGGTTACTGTTGATTGTTGCTATGCAGCTTACAGGTCATTGCTTGGATGCAAAAGGCATGTATAAACCCACTTAAGTGTACAATTTCAATGTCACTTAGGACTGTAAGATTTGTTAGCAATTAGCTAAAATGGTTCAAAACATAAAAGAAATTCCTTAATTTATCAGCATAAATTCCAAATATTAGGTTTGAGTCTCAACAAAGCAAACCATTTGTTACTGTGATATTTGTGCATAACCTTGTTTCTGCTTTGGGTCATTCCGCTCTAAACATAGTGATGAGGACCTGATGTGCCCCAGTGCAAGCTCATTAAGTTGCAGGCCGATAAACATGAAAAACAAATGTCTCAAGTGCTGTGACAAATAAACAGAGATTACAACAGGCACAGCAGCAATAACATAATGTCTTCTCTGTGTTGATGAAACAAGGGTGGAGACCAATCCCATTTGTTTTGAGTCATGCCTTTTCTTAATATGCCTGCATCAGTCTTTGGTGAGAGAAAGGGACTCCAGTTCCTGAAAATAAAACCAGGAAGGAGGAAGGCAGCTCAAAGGGGCAGTTTAGGGTCCAGATCCTGACACAGTTGCAACTACTGTCTCGAGAGACAATGTGCAGGTTGCATTATCAATAACAAGAGTAGACAGATTATATGGAGACAAACCTTCACCCAATTCTAAAACAACGGCGATGTAAAATGTCAAATTCAAAGTGAAAATGCCAATAAAAGAATCCACCAAACTAACGTGTCCACCGTGCACACATGTCCCTAGCGGAAAACAAGATTCCAAGTAGAAGCAGTTGTTGATCACTTGCAGCCTCCACTGACCAGAAGAAGGCCTTAAGAGGAGTGAGGAGTCAGCAGTCAATGGCAGTATAGAATAGAGCAGTCAAGGTTTTTCAAACATTGCGAATCAATGTAATCAAAAGAGGTCCTTGAGCATGCCGTCATAAATGTGATGGGTCCAGTAGAATGGAAAATTACCTGTGGACAGATACACACACAGACACACACACGACCAAATGCACGCCCCCTCCAAGCTTATGCCTGGTGGAGATAATGAACATACTGATGTCTGATGACATTTGGTGACAAGTCAGTTCCAGATCCCGTCCAGCCTTTATCCCCCACCCCAATTTCTCTCCCTGCTGTGCCACTGTTGCCTTTCTAATCCTCTTCCTCTCCTCTCATCACAGATATGATTTCTGCTGTTATTGCTATGACCAGGGTTAAGAGATAAAGTGCTTTGGATGCACTGTGATTTCTCTGCAATGTAACAGATAGAAAAAAAATGTGGATGTGTAGTTAGAGGTGAATGAATAAATATAAGGGGGCTGTTTCTCTTCATGGACCTGATGACAGCCGTACTTGGTTTGATTAACGATGATCCCTGAAGCGACAAATGAGTGACTGAGTGGGATGATTACACCAACTAACAACAGAGGATTTGTTGACCACAAAGTGAAAATCTAAGAGGAGGGCGTGTTGCAGCATTTCAGGCCTCCATCAGGATCTGTACAGTGCTTTTGCATGCCTAGGGTACAGTGGGTAATGGCACATTTTCAGCTTACTGTGTACAGTGTCATCAGGTGACAAATCACTCTACCCATGCTCAATATTTATGTTTTTTTTATCTGTGTACACATTACACACATCCATGTGCACAGGAGCCAACACAAGATGATAGATTGTTCAGTTAATATTATCATTAGCATATTATTATTAAGACATCAGAATAAAATGTAAATGATTAAATGGAATAAACAGGCTTTGGTGCACAGAAGCTACAATGGTGTGTTACAAGTGGAAAAGGAACATGAAAGGAAACTTTGTGCTAAACTGTTGTAGACAGACACAGGCCATGAAAATGTTTTTGTAGTCATTAACTAATCAAAACGCCTGGCATGTCAAAAACTGGGAGGAACAAACACATACGCAACTAACACAAGACAGAGACTCATTGATTGTGTCCACTGTAATTACAGTGGCAAGGCAATTAATCTTTTTTAAATAATTTCTTTCCCAATTTGTTTTTGCCACTACAAACATCTACCAACTGCATTGGACAGGCAACTTTGAAAGGAACATAAAAATACATTTTCATAAAATTAAAAAACACGTCATTGGACAAACTGAGTCACACCACTACAGTGACATTCCTGATTGTCCACATGCAAGGGAAAGATCACTGCACCCTCTTGCCCAGTCCCAGCATGCTTTGTGCTATCCAACAAGATGTTCTTTCTGGTAGTGCATGTTGACAGTCCCCCAGACTGCTAATGTTTACCCACAAACACACACTGCATCAAAGGTCGCTGTTTGACGTTTAACATAGAGAATGGACTAGGGAGGATGAGGGATGGGGTGAGCAGAGTGGGCTGGGCAGGGGAACCTAAATTGTGCCCTCCAAAACCCCTTCCGACTTAATATAGATTAATGTGGAAGTATTTTCCAGTGGAAAGCTTTGGACTGATGCCCTTTCCTTTCCTTTGATATTCCCTTTCATATTCTGAGTTTCCTATAAATTCAAAGGATCAACATTAGCTGACCAGATCAGGCTGAGTTGAGAGAAGAGAAACACAGAGATATGTCTGCTTGTTGAGTCCACAGGGAGGCAGACTTGGAGGGAATCAGGGATGCAGCGTCTGCACCATGACCCTAATCTCTGTCCATTATGCACATTACCCTACATCACTTGCAAAGCATGCAGGATTGGTGTGTGTGGGTGTGTGTGGATGGGGGGTAGGGATGGTAAACACAGCCATGTGCTTTCTCTGTGTTGTTGCAAACACACACAACTTTGCTCATGACTAAATGTGAAGAGTCATCAACTTAAAAATGTTATTCTTGGAGGATTTCAAAAAGATACTAGCAGAACATAACGTCAGACGTACTGAAAAAATGCTAGGGATGCCGTTGGTAAACAAGAAAGGAAATAATATGATGGCAAATGCTTTCTTGAAAAATTCTGGTGTCAGAGCTTGAGGGCTTGAAAGATTGGAAGGTCTTATACAGGGTCTATGAGTAAGTTGTACTAACTTTAATTTTCTTAGAACTGAGGAAAAATCTGTCAGTGAAGTGAAAACTTTACTGATGTCCCAATTTTATTCAAGTGGCTTTCAGGCTTGCCTTGGACAATACACAGAACCCACTGAGAACAGTTTTCAGAGGTTGGTAGAAATCTGCTCACAGTGAGTCAATGGATTATCCTGGAATTTTTAGGGCATTTTTCAACCCATTGTGCACCACAAACAAAATTCCTTTTGTCTTCAATGAACTTGATGAAGATGCATGCCACAAATGTCTCAAAACTTGTCTAAATAAAACCAAGACAATCTGCATGGCTAATTACCATTATGGTAAGTAAGAATGAGCTTTTTGTTGCAATATGGGTAACTTCTTTTTATGGTAGAGCTTGCAGACATTTAAATGGAAGCACTCAGTCCATCAAAGAGCAATCGCACATAAATATCTACAAACATGTAACAGCACTGATGTAAACAACCTATCAAACAGATAGAGCTGTCCATTAAAGTTGACCTTTTAGATGCCAACTGTGGGGGAGCTTTGGGCAACATAGTTGTGCAAGCTGTCTCCATAGTAACAAGGCCCCAGCAGTTTAGTCAATAGTGGTTTTTGGGGTTTAAATGCCATCAGAAAGAACAGTAAGGAGTTACCGGTTGTGTAACAAGTTCTGAAGAATGGGACAGTCATTGCAACTCATTAGCAAAGACGGACTTGTGGGCGACAGTAATTGCTGTGGGAGGGGAAGGGAATGAAATAAGTGTCGTTAACCGAGGGGAAGGGAATGAAATAAGTGTCGTTAACCGTTACCCCTGCCCACCCACACATCCCAGGAGACTCTCATCAGCCTCGGGTAGATGCTATCTGCTTTTAAACACACATAAGCACATCCTTCCCTGAACGCCCTTCGGTTTCCCATACTCCCCTTCAGCGCAATTGTTGCTTTGTTGTAACAATCAACGTTCATCACCCTGCATACACATACATACAAACAACCAATTCCTCAAAATAGAATTTCATCAACAACCAACCTAAGGCTTTATATTTTTTATGATCTTGAAACATTTACATGATGTAGGCGTTTGAATAAACTGGTGACACAAACAGAAGTACCAAGCTGACACAGAAGCTTAAGCACACACAACCTATCGGAAGGTAAAGGCCAGGGTCGGCCTGGAGGAGAGCTAAATATAGCTGATCACTGTTTGACCATAAGGTGATTGAGCAATAAGGTCCTCCCCAAAACAGAGGGAAGCGAGAGATATTTTTTATTTTTTTTTAAATGAAGGAGAAACTCACATATGGTAGATTGACATCCTGTGGTTTCTTGGAAGAGACGATAGGTATCAGAACAGGATGACAGAGCATGAGAGATAGAGAAAATAAGAGGGGGAGGAGGAGAGTATGTATGCTTAAATGTGAGTGGAAATCTCGTGAAGCATTGTGAAACATTTCCATTTTAGTAAGTTATTTAGTCTCAGTCTCAATTCACTATCAGTGTCTTGCATGAGAAATCGCTTTAAAGCTGGTAGTGTAAGGCAAGAAAATCACCCTTTCCCACACTATCTACAAACAAACTTGTTACGGTATGAGAGTACATGATGATGAGTCAAGGGAAAGATGGAGCATGGTTGCAGGTCACTCTAGTTCATTAAAAGCCTCTTTTATGCAAGCTGTGAAACAAGGACAGTTCCCTCAGTAACTGACCCCAGACAGGTTAACCCAGTGATTAGGTTGTTTCTCTCTCTGCTTTCCTTCATATAGCACATTTCTTGCTTTTCCACCCTATCTCTCCTAGAGATCTCAGGAGGGATGAGCCATTGGCCTCGATCTACCTCGGTACTAAACGGTTCCTGCTTTGGCCCAATTTCCCCTGCTCTAAAATAAGAGCACATTTGAGCTAAAATGAAATACCAGAGTTGTCTTGTCAAAATGAGCTTGAACATTTCACAGAATGATACAGGCCACGCAAACAGACTCAAGAAGAACGTTCAGATGACAGAGGTCACTCACACACAGAGAGAGTGTCAAGCAGCCAAAGATGGAAAAATTATTAACAGTGGCAGTGACAAAATGTCAAGGGCTTGTTGTTGCTGTTGAGTTACAAAAGAGTGAAATGGCGTAATATGCAACATAATGACTTTCATGTTAATGTTACATTGTTGAGCAGATCACGATGAGATAAGACAGCTAGGCTCTAATCTCATGAGGAAACAGAGAGAGGGAAATGTCATCATGATTTCTCAAACATGTGGCATACAGACCCAGAAAACCCAGTTTTGCATGAGGAACTTGTCAAAAATTACAGAAAACAGAGAGAAGGGTGATGTAGAGTGAAGGTGTTCCAATGAAGAGACTTTTGGCTAGAAATGGTACAGCATTTAATAGCTCCATTAAACAATGCAACCCCTCGCTTGATTGTCTGGTTGGAAGGCAGAGGGTAAATTAGTCAACAAGTGCTGCACTGCTCACCATCTCCACTTGCCGAGGGTCCAGGTTAGTTGGTGCGGAGGCCGGCACAGCAAACTGGATCTTCCTTCTCTCCTTGGGCTCCCCATCGACCTCGGTCGACACAGAGGGATCCATGGCTCTGGATCCTGGGGGTCTGACTCCCAGCGGAAAGGAGAGACCGCTGCCAATAATCACTATAACCTCCCTGGAGGAACCTCCCACTGCTGGGTAGTCCCACTCCTGAAGACTTGTCTTCTCTCTCCTGCCTCACTCCCTCAGACCTTGGCTCCCTTCTTCTCTTAGAAAAACAACAAACTGAAAAGGCTCTCTTTTTTTACCTCCTGTCCTCTTTCCCTCTCCAGCAGTTGCTAATATTCTGCTCTACCTCTCTTGTTTTCCCTCTTTCACTCTTTCTCCCCTCCCTAACAACCTGTGCAGCTAGAGTGAATGAGGCAAGTCCTTAGATCTGGCTGTAAGGGAGAGAAGCGGGTGGGTAGAGGGTGGAGGGGAGGGGCCAAGGTCCAAAAGAAGGTGGAGATATTGGGAGAGAGAGGAGGAGCCAGAGCAAATAGGGGAGGAGAGCAAAGAGGATGTAACAGTGGTTGGGTGGGGGGGGGTAACTGTGTTTTTTCTATCTATCTAAGCTGAAGTTGATTTGTAATCAGAAAAAAAATAATCTCATCACATCAGCTGAGCCTCTTTTGGCCTCTATTTGTGAATGAGAGATTTATGCTGAGAGAGGGAGGGAGCAGGGAGTGCAAGGAGGGATAAACAAGAAGAGAAATGTGTGGAGTATGCAGAGGGGAATGTACATGGGCATCCAGCAGCTACGTCCCCGCTACTGACATCACTAGATTTATTAGGCTGGGTGGTGTTATACATAATGCTACAACCAATTATTTTCAATGGAAGCCCCATCACAGTTACGGTGAAATGCTCAGGCTTCCATCCTGTAGAGCTTCATCAATATCTGACATATCCCATTAAGATGTTTATTAACATTAATTGTAATATAATAATGGAATAACAAACAAGAACCTTGATGACATTGGAATCTTTGAATGAAAATACAGATGGACAATGGTGGACGTAGATGGGGAAGGAGAGAGGAGGCAGATTGTTGATGGCAATATAAAGGGAATAGAGTGAGAGGGGCAGTTCCAGTGCTATTTTCAGGGCCTTGCTGTTATTTCACTCACATGGCAGAGGGATTTGGACAGTGAAGAGAAGTGGATTTGGCCTCAGGGCAGAGTTGAGCTTTGGCATGGGCTGAGGAGGAGAAGGAGGAGGAGGAGGAGGAGGAAGAGTGAGGTGGCTGGAGGGGCTTGGTGGGCAGAACAGAGAACAAGGTCAAGGTGTATATAGTGTTCTGGGAGCGCAACTGTTGTCTACAGAATCAGAAACTCATTAAACAGTCAACTGAGTGTTTATCCCGCCGGTCAGAGCAAGCTAAACATGCCAGCATGTTATTTATTCACTGTTTCCGTGCGGGGGGTGGACGAGGGGGGTGGTTTTTTAAATGGTTTGTCTGGGTGTTTGACTCTGCTACAAAGCCACTCCTGTCTAAAGCAAAGCAACACCTCCACATGCCTGGAGGTGGAAACTCATTATTGCATCTCTTCATATACATGAAGTCTGAAACGTTGTTGTTTAGGTTTATGAAAATATTGACAAGCTAGACAAAATGCAGACTGTCTAAGTAGTTTCTGAAGAAATGTAATCTTTTTCAGTCACCCGATCCCATTTGATTTTGTTCCAGTGTTGTTGCATAACTTAAGCAGGAATTGTGCAATATTTCATGAGCAATGTTTAATAGGCTCTGTTTGAGAGTCCGGCTCACAACAAGCCACAGAACTCCAGCATTTAATGAAACCAGTGATTGAGTAATTGTCAAATAATGAACTACTAAACTGAGAAACCTTTTTTAATTAAAGCCTGGGCAATCAGGGAGTGAGGGGCAGTTTTTTTTATGAGCCAGAAAGGCCTCATTGATGGTGTTTTGTCTAAGGAGGATGTAATAGGCTGGTGCACCCAGGTGCCTATGTTCTCCCTATAAACAAATAAGATACAGATTCAAGGTAATGTAACCAGGCTCAATAGCTTCTATGGACAGAGGCAAAAAGACAAGATGAGAGAAGCCACCGGACAAGAGTAAATGTCGGACTGACTTTCAGTTGTAGGGAAGTTGGGTAGTCCACAATTGCAAATATGATATATATGAGGCTAAAACTAAACCTAGTATCACTATTTGGTGTGGTCAAAAGTATGCTCTGTTGCACTTGTAACCACACCTACAGTGATGTCACAATGCACCAGAGTATACTTGTACATCACTGCAGCAAGAACTTAAACATGATCGAAGTAATCCTTTGTGCCAGACTTCCTTTCCAAATATATTTTCAACAATTTTATTGGCATACACTGACCAGTATAATGCTTCTGTGTCGGCCCATGAAAAGTTTCCACATTTGGATGATTAAGCTGCTCTATTCTATTCAACTTTGTTTGCATCACTGTAAAGCAGGAGTTTGCTGCACAGCCCCAATGAGCAAACCTGGGAGGACAAGCCAAGATAAAACTGGAAAGAACATGAAAATAGTCAAACACAGACTAAACAAGCAAGTGCAAGGCTGGCACAGTAAACATAAATAAGACGATCAGCTGTCATCTGAGACTCAAATAAAAGATAAGGCACTTAATCTCCAAAAATAATCACAGCTCTCTGGCAAAATAAAATGCTTCTTTCAGCCTCTGTTTGTCTATTTAGAAAGGAAAGTAACTGCAGATAAACACCAAGATGTTTATTAAGAAAAAATTATCAATCAAGTAAATTAACAACATGTTTACAAAAAAATTAAAATCCAATCAGTGACCTAATTACAACTGGTCAGACAAGAGGGTGCTTCCATGGTACATAAACCTCAGGGACTTGTAAGCTATGTGCTGCACTACACACAGGAACACAATAGTTAACTTAAAGAAAGTTTGATGTGATTTGTCAAAAAGGATATTAGCACATGTGGAATACTTACAGTTACACAGTAAGAGACTATAACCATTTTGGTATTTTACTATAGGTTGACTGAGAACAGAGAAACCATGCTAAATAATACTGTCTGGATTAGTACACCAGCAAATCTGATTTAGGGCACCAGTAAATCAGATTTTAATTTTTTTAATTCAGGCAACCACTCTGTTCTTGGGCAAATGCAACAATTTTCTTTATTCCTGGTTAAATGTGAAGCTCTTTGGCTTTGTGTAATATGAAGAAAGTAAACACTTTAACAAACACCAATATGTCAAAGCAGTAAATAATGAAAATGTATACAGTGTTGCACTACAGACACAACCACCCTCCCCCTCTGCTGTATGGATTACTAGAGAGACAAATTGTCAGGTAAGCTTTCAAATCTATGAACACAGAAGTGTCAGAGCAGCCAGGCATTGTAAAATCCTTGGGCAGTCTGTCATATTAACAAAATTACTCCACACTGCTGACACACTGACAAGTAGAACAAAATGCTCTAATTGGAAACCACACTAATTTGCACATAAATGGATTAACAAAGGAAATCACCAGTATTTTATGTGTGTACCTCAGAGGATGTTGATATTTCCAGTGTCCTGATGCTGTGCCACTTTAATGCATTTGTTATCATTTGATCTGTTATTTGTATATTGTTATGTAACACCTGTTTGCCTCTCTACAGTGTGGTTTTGAATACCCCTGGGGGTGTCTCTATTTGTTTGTACCTCTAATTAAACCTCATGTCACTTGCTCTACCCGTGATGCTGCTATGTATATTTACAGACATTGGCTAAACCCATCTATATGCGGGCTCATACATGCTTCTATTTTTATTACACTTCACTGTGTTTATACATTTTGTGTCGGGGATGTCATTAAATCACTGACAGAACCTGGCAGAACCAGAGGAAAAACCCCTGGAAGACAGATCACACTTACAGGCTGGGAACACCAAGCATGATAATAACTCCAGCAGCAAGCAGGGACATGCTGTACAAAATGTGTGACATGTGCACTGTGCACTGTGCACTGTAACACACACACACACACACACACACACACACACACACACACACACACTGGAGACACTCCAAGCCAGCTCCAAAGACAGATTAGGAGAAAGTGTGTAATTCTATCTCTGATACAGGGCATCTTGTACCATGTGACAGTCAGTGGAGCAAGAGCTGACAAAAACCTCCCTGTTATGAAAGTAATTGACAGGCCCCTCAGCCCCCCTACAGACGAGACCTGATCTGCTACAAAGGCCAAATGCATTCTGGGTGTGCATTCCGAATGAATTAAGAAGAAAAAAACAACTGAACAAGAAACAGAGGGAGACAAAAATCGTTATTAGAGTCCATTCAAAAAATACTCTCTTTCATTCTACCTGCCAGGTGCTCTATAGCAGTAATAAGCTGATACCTTCACAGGGGATTTCAGGGACAAACATCACTGTAAAAGGTGAGATATTCCATTAATCAGGATCACAGAGAGGCTTTGTAACGTCATAGCAGGTGTCCTGGTAATTTTGTTGAGGGGAACAGAGAGGCACTGCCTGTCAGTCAACACCTCACTTGACTCTGAACTCATCCCCCTCCATCCAGTTATATAACATACACATCGCACAATACACAGGTACTGCTCACAGAAACAGTCATTGTCACATACACTTGGGAAAGCTGCACTGCCAGAACCAGGTGGTTGTGCTGCAATGTGTTGGTGATGAAGGATGCGAAGGCACCATCTGCTGTCCTGTTAGTGTAATTACAATTTAGAATGAACTGTTATTGATTATTTTTTTCTCTTTGCCCCCATCCAGAGGTGACAGTTCAGTTCTTTGATTCATATAGATGTACACCTTTTCTTGTTTGATTGATTCTTTTATGCTTATACTTTTTTTATTAAGACAATCAAGAACTATGTAACCCAGTGCTATAGAGTTTTACATACTATTTCAGAAGGGTGGATGTTTCTTGAAGCCAGGTTGTCGGATTGACGGAGGGTTCCCTCTGTGGAAGACCTGGCCCAAAATGAGGCACTTAGCACTGTACATGAAAATATGACAAAGGAACAGAAAGGGGATTACCTCCTCAGCTTGTTATCATTGCAGCGTCAGACAGCAGGGAACCAGTATCCATCTGGAATGTGTTGGGACAACACAGAGCATGATGGGATAATCCCTGAGAATTCAGAAAGAGAATCACAGGAATAAAGAGATAATGGATATAAGAAAAGAGACCAAGAGACAGGAGAGAATAATCTAGAATAGGCTGTCAGGAGGTATTTTTTGGTGGTCTTTTAGGTAAAAGAGGGCTGCCTGGAAAAAACCTGCAGAGTGTAAATTACTATATACCTACTGTCTTACAGTAAAGGCAAAATTGTATAATACTGACTTTATCACCAAAGTTTCTGCTTTTCTTCTTTAGGGCACAAGAAAAAATATATTACATATTATATATATTATATTATAACACTTTACTTTTCAACAATTCCTTTACTTGGTGTATATATATATATATTTAAAACTTTTTTATAGTGTGTAACAGGCAATACACTGAGCTTATACCTGTTGAATGGCTGTATGGAAATGGTAATGGTGATAATTATAAATAAATTCCAGTAGATGGCAGCCTTCTATTGCATTTGGCTTTTAGACTCATCCCCTGTTGACTGCAAAGAGCTTTCCAAATGGGGGTTAAAATTGAAACCGAGGTGCTCATTTAGGATAAAAACTCATTTAAAATGTGTCACCACTGACATTGAATAGATGTACCAATCACTATAAAGTGGCAGGACGCAAACCAACATACTATGGATACAGAGAGAAAATCTCTTGATAAATTACTGGGACCCAAGAAGGAATCGATGTGACATTACTAAAAGGGGATTGAAGGATGGGAGACTTTTTAAACTTTGATTTGGAGATTTCAGTGAGGTAGACCTGTGTGCAAAATAAACAGCACCTAGAAAAACTAAATATAGACATGACAAATGACAACAGAGGTATGAGTGTTTGTGCGAGGGACAATATATGAGTGTATATGTGTGGGTGGGTATAAAGAGTAAAGTGGAGTGGGGTGTTGGAGATGTAGCAGGTGGAAGACATGGTGAAGGCAGAGACAGAGGAGGACGTGGCAGTAGGGCAGTGATTTAATTAGCACCCTCTACCCCCTCCAGCCCTTCACTCATAGCATCAATAATGCATGGCCCCTTGTTTCCACTGCCATAATTAATCCTCTCTTACTATAATTAAAAGCCAAAAATCCCACAAGATGGTTCAGCTTGGCCAGGCACGGGTTGGGTTGGCACGGGAACTGATGAAAAACTCCAGAGCTTCACACACACACCCTGTGGACCGACAGACAGACAGACATGTTGACAGAGAGATCAATAGTCAACCCAACTCCAATACAAGCAGAGTGAATGAGGCATGAAGGGAAGCTGAAATACGTGGAAAATGTGACATGCAGGCAAATTAAATGAATGAATTTGACAGACTGACAACATGAACCATTTCTTGAAAATGTGCTTTTGTGCATCGTATTTGTGAATGAGTGAGAAAGTGAGGGAAGACCGAGCCAAGCACAAATCTACCAACCTCAGTTCTACTCCTTTGAAGGGAAGACGGTGCACACACACACACACACACACACACACACACACACACACACACACACACGCACCTACACACAAATACTTACACAGGCATCCTGCTCCCAGATGAGGTTTGTCTCCACTGCAGCCAAGCCAGACGAGAGGGAGAGGTGGAGCTTTCTGATGCTGCAATTAGGACCACACTGTCTGGGCGAGCAAACAAGAATGAATATTTCAGTCCGGAGATCTCCATGGGTACCTTTGGTGGGGGCCTGGCACACCTACAGGCACACACACACACACACACACACACACACACACACACACACACACACACATACAGACACCCACACACACATCCACTGATACACAACTTACCACGGCTGCCAGAATTATTCACCTCCCAATCACAGATGCCACAATTATCACATCAGTATCACTGCGTAAACGATGCCAACTGTTATGCTCATTGAACTATTGTACAAGGTGTACAATATCAGTATAAGTATGCATCAGTAGGAGCAGTCATAGTATGTAGCTGATGGTTTCTCCTTTGTGAAAGTAGGTGCAATGAGCATACAAGCTTGGCCACATGCCAGGAAATAAACCAGTTGATAGAGCAGAGGTCATATCTCACATGCAACCTATATTTCTTCTTCTCTCTCTCTGGCTTTCTTACTTCCTGAGACAGAGTACTCACCTCGCTCACCTCAGCTCTTCGGGCTTCTCAGCATTTTTAAATGGTGCTTCACTTAAGAGTGCACATCCTCTTCACAGCACACCCCCAGTTACACACAGGACTTGTACAATAGGAGCACTCCCTCTGGTGTGGGTTCATTGTCGATGCTCCGTGCAGCCCTCCTCCTGCCCCGCCGTCCTCGGCCCCATCTCCACTTGATTTATCGCTCTAAAATACCACTGCACTAATTAGTCAAGTAATTAATTAATAGGCATTTGCATTTGTGCATATGCAATTAGGGGGCTGGAGAGAGGAGAGTGCAGATGGGGTCCGGGAGTCTGGTGGGGGTGGGAGGATGTGTGTGTGTGTGTGTGTGTGTGTGTGTGTGTGTGTGTGTGTGTGTGTGTGTGTGTGTGTGTGTGCGCGCGCTGTATTTCATATTTGTGGCAGTAGAAGTTTGCACTCCTTCCAGAAAGACAAGTGAAGTGCAGGTCATCACCTCACATGTCTGACAGTGAGAAAGGGAGGACAGGAGGGGGAAGATGACAAAGGTATGGAGGTGTGGCTTGATGACTTTGAAAGGCTATTGGGTGTCGTTTGACCATAGAGGGAAAAGAGTGATGGAGAATCTGATATCTTAAAGGGAAAGGGCTTCAATTTAGCATTTTGATTACATGCATTTAGCCCATGAAAAAGCACAGCAGGTGGCCCTTACTTAAGACTAATCCGCATACAAACAGGAGGCAAAGTCATTCTAAAATATCATAATTCCAAACAAGCTCTCCTCTGGCGTTTCAATATCAGATCAAAGCCTCCCTGATTGGAGTCGCCGCTTGCCCAGCACTGGCTAAAGCCACTCTGTTGACATTTAGCATTTATTTTGGCAAGGTGACCTGAAGGTTGTTTGGGACTTGTTGAGAAGCATCAGCCCCCCTCCCATGGCCGCAGCCCTTGCATCTCCCCCCTCCACAGCGCAGCTGAGGTAGGATAGGGCACCGATTTGGCTGGTGGTAAAGCTCAATGCCCCTCTACTCCCCCTCTACATACACACAAACACACACACTGTCACAATCACCCCACCATTGTTTGGGGTAGTGCCAGGTTACCATCCCCTCATCCCTTATGGGATGAGACACATTAGTGAATGTGCGGCATCACGGCTCCCTAGCCACAGCTGCCACACTACTGGTGACCCCAGGGATGACCCTGCAACCCCCCAAACACTCCCTTAGTTGTGGCAGAGGAGGAGATGTAGGGGTGATCCAGGCCCAAGGACATGATGAGTTTCTATCAGCTATTTCTCAGCCTCCATGTCCCTGTTCCCTCAGTCCTGTGGGTGTCTTTGTGCCAAGTTGGACTTGGTGGTCATCAAGCTCATTTCTCCCACATTAACTCCACTAATGTCTGCTAAATTGAGAGATCTCGAAACTGGGATGGACACAATACAGCAAAGCAGGCATACTGAAGGGACCAGGATACTGATGGCAAGGAATTTTTTCATCTTCGCCACTGATGTGCCAATATGCCTCCTCCTAAATCTTGGGCACCTCTGCCAGCTCCTACCAGCACCAATTCCCTGTCATCTACAGCGACACCCCCCTTCCTCCTCATTTTTTATACATCCCTAGTGGGCCTGCACACCTGGGTCTCTCTCTCTCTCTCTCCCTCTCCCTCTCACCCTTCCTCTCACTGTGTTTTTATGTCTCTTTCCCTCTCTCTCTGATGCTCGCCCCTGCAGGGGCCCCTCACTCCACATTGAAGGCTGGAGACACCAGCAGTAGCTCTGGCAAACCTCACATGTGCAGACATAGCTACCAGTAAACATTTGATCTTCACACTTAACCACATGAGCACCAGTTTACATACACACAAACACAGTGCGTGCAGCAGAAGCCTATGTAATATTATACCTTTTAATCTGACTCATTTTCAGCATTGGCAAGTGGGTCATCCGCGCCAAGCTTGTGCCCAAAAGAGTCAGAACAAATCACAATTGGTTTTGGTTGTCGTTCCTCTGAATACGTTGATGCATAATTTGATCCAATTAGGTAAATAAATAAACAATATGCCTTCTGTTCCACCGCCTTAATGCACTTATAATGCATCCCCATCCCCCTACCCCCGCCCTGCTTCTGAACCAGAGATGTGACGGAGGGTAAACCCTGCAACTAAAACTGGTTTACCCACCTTTCATTTGCTGAAGAGTTATTTGATGTAATCTTATAATAGACTCCATACAGTCATTTTTGTATTCTCTTCTTAAACAGATAATTTGTAAATGATAATAGAGTCTTTTAAAGAGGGCAACTGATTAATTGCTTGTGTAGATATGATTTTAAAGCAGAACTTATTTGGCTTGGGGTCATATTCTATTTACTGTTTTGTCACTTAATGCATATAACAGTGTAATATGACTGAGACTTATCTTGAAATCAACATATATGTTGATCATAGTTTACCTCTTATAATCTTTCTTATGGTGACTGCTGGGATATTTGTGCAGGCAGGTCTCCTCTAAATTGCATTAAACATTGACTAGTGAGTTTGGCAGTTCAATGAGAACATTCACAGGTTTGATTAAAAAAGATAGCCTACATCCCTTGAAGCAGCAGCACAGGTCAACAATGATGAGTTTTGTTGTTCCACCATTTTATTTTCTCCCTCTCTCTTCTGTTTTTCCTCCTTTTTTTCTGGCTGTGTGAGCTCTAGTGCGGTGACAGATGGCGAAGCCCTCCTCCTCCTCCTCCACCTCCTACCTCCTCCTCCTCCTTCTCTCTCTCTCTTCTTCTCTCTCTCTCTCTGTCTCTCTCCCCCCGCGGGCAAATCTCTCCGAATGCGGGCGCATGTCAATCAAGGGGCTCTCATGTGATGGCTCTTGCCGGTGACGTGCCAGCCATATGGGCGCTGGCATCACAGCCTTAGCTGGTATGTAACCCCGTCCCCGGTAGCTCACGGTTGCCACACACACACACACACACACACACACACACACACACACACACACACATACACATACATGCATACATGCTCACTTACTCACTCACACATATACGCACAGACACGCCAAGACGCACGTCCGTTCACAAGCTCCAGTTATTCGAGTGCGCGCACTGGGAGAGGAGCACCCCTAAACAGCCCGTCAGCGCCAGTGAAAGAGAGCCGCGCGCTGCCTGCACCTATACACTGACAGGGAGCGTTGGTTCGCTCACTCGTGCGGTCCCTGAAGATGGTCTGAAACTCAAGCGTTTTTTTTTTTTCCTCCCATCCCTTGTGAAGAGCTCGAGCAGAGGTAAGTTGGAACATAAACAACACTAACGAAAATATATAAATAAATCCTGGATGCTGAAGTGCCCGTCCAAAATGGAGGAGAAAATTAATCTGATAAAAAGATAAACAGATGTAGGCTGTGTTAATGCAAGGTGTTCATCTGTGTTTTATGTAGTTATAATGTAGGTTACTGTCAATCGTCTGCTTTGGTGACTTAAAGCACCTTTATCGTTTACAGTTTGTAAGATAAAAGGCTAATCTACTGGCATGAATCCATATGGAAATCTAATGTATATTCGCCTTGTCTGTGACTTTGCTGTGGTATGTACCTATCGATCCACAGTATGTAGCCTAGTCTGTTTAAATCTGGTGACGGCACACTTTGAAATCCATTCTAACAATAATAATAATACTAATAATAATAATCATAAATGGATATAGAAGGCATTTCCATGTTTGTCTTTTTATTAGCGCACTTGCACAAATAGTACCTCCTCAGTCCCCCGCTCTCCCTCTGCGTGCCCTTCAACTTTTGACATCCAAATCTACCTGGATTATAAGAGCTAAGATCAAATACCAAGCTCGGGTGAAAAGGCAAGAGTCTCCCGGTCCCGATTTCGCTCCTCCAGGATCATTTACAAGGAGAAGTCCTGAGGATTGGAATAGCCCCCCTACAGCAGCGCTGTAAATAGATCATATCGGACACTAATTTGATTTAGAGATTCCTGCGTCTGGACCTTGATTCAGAGAAAACAAAAGACAATGAGTATGAAAGATAAACATTTCTGTGGAAGATTTTGATCCCATCCCCGTTGTCTCAGTGAAGGACGTCCTCAAGCTTTATGGGAGATTTATTGATGATTTTGTCGATGATTTTCACGTTCAATCTCGGAGCAAATGAAAGGGTGGGACAACGCCATTGACTGTGACAGGCAGTGTGCAGCATGATTTATCTCTGTTTGTCTAGTTTTATCTTCAACAATCTATCTCGACTAAACATTGTTTAAACCACAGTCCTTGCTGTTACAGTGGAGCTAATGCAGGGTTTGCGAGATTGGATAATTGTGTTTCGCGAGTTGTGTTTTTATATTTAACGAGGGCTAAAGGGATACAAGCGATTTCCATCTGTAAAGGGTTATCGCTGACTAAAAGTGCTTTGAAATCAAGCACTCGTGCATACTGAATTATGTGTGAAATCTATTTCGTGTAAGCTTCATGGTCTGTTAATTAAACGTTGTTGTGTTTTTTTCTTCTAATTGAGCAAACCTCCTGAGCCTGAGATTTAAAAACTAGATTTTGCCCCTGGCACACCCCCCGAGATAATTAACCAACCATCACAGCCTACCTTACCTTGGGCTGCAAGTCTATCTGCTGCTGCACTATAATAATAGATGGGAAGTGAAACATGTTAGGGAGTAAGCCAATGGAGGCTTATTGAAGCTGTCAAAGATCACCTCGTCTCTCTGTAGCCCTTTTTTCTGGGATGGGACTGCACTTACTAATCAAGTGGTAGGCTGATCAATTTATTTTTGTTTTAAATGTATTAATTAACATGTTTTCTTTATAGTTAATTGTTAAATACGTAATTGGTTAATAATATTCAATTGTGGTTCGTTATAGCTGAGCCTATAATGATTTGATTGATGATATTTTTCGAAATATCTTGCAAGCATTTTTCGCCAAAACACATTAAGATTATAATAATAATAGTTAATATTATTATAGCTGCGATAACATAAATAAAAGTTTTTGGTTTTATGTATTGTTTTTTTTTTTTTTCCAAGGTGTTAATCATGACTGTAGACAATCTTTCCTTTTAGTTCTTGTTTGTAGGCCGTGATATTAAAATTGGTTTTCGAAGCTTTTTTGCAGCTTGAGTCAGGATGTCTGTAAGCCTTAATTTAATAATCAGTGTGACTTTAAACGGAACTACAGCCTATCAATTAAATAAAATCCCCCTTGCCTTCTCTGAGGAGAGGTGTATGGTGTGGATGAATAGTGCTGGAATGCAGCCAGGAGTGTATATGGGCGTCAGGAGGAGTGAAAGTGGGGGCCCCCATGGGACCTGTAATGTGGCCCCTGCCGCTGGGACCCGCTGCGAAAGGACGCGACAGGGCACACGGATGACAGCAGGGAATTAAATGGGGATCCGTCTGGCTGTAACCCAGCGCAAAGCTTTGAGAGCTGATTTGTCTCCCATTTTTATTTCCCTCAAATTTTACACTATTTGTCCTTCAGGCAAAGAATAACAACTCAGGTATATTTTATAACAAAAAGTCACTATCTTGAGCAAGAGTGTTGGTAACCTTACACTCTGAAATCAATATATTTTCTATGAACATTCGTATTATGGAAGTATATTTTATATTCGGATGATTATGGTGACGTGCGCAATAGTGCGTTTAACCTCATACGACTGTTTTTGCTATTAAGTCATTATGATAGAATGTCTTCTTTTTGTACATCCATATAGACACTGTGTATGTGTCCTGCGCCTGTCAGGCCTCATTTTCGATTTCCCTTTATCTTTTCTCCAGAGCCACAATGTTGACGAGGCTTTTCAGTGACCCCTCACTACTCCCCGATGTGCAGAAATACTCCGGCTGGGCGGAGGACAGCGATGGCGAGAGTTCCAAGGTCAAAGATGAGGACCAGGACACCCAGGACGACATGGAGGGATCTGAACTGATAGGAGATAGCCGGACGCAGTCCGAGCACGGCGGGGACGATGACGAAGACGACGGGGTAGAGGAAGAGGATGATGGAGAGGATACAGAGGGGGACAGGCCCAAGAAAAGGGGCCCCAAGAAGCGCAAAATGACCCAAGCCCGGATCGAGCGCTCCAGGATGCGGCGGGTAAAGGCCAACGCACGGGAGCGGACCCGCATGCACGACCTGAACTCTGCGCTCGACAATCTGCGTAAAGTGGTTCCATGCTACTCCAAAACGCAAAAACTGTCCAAAATCGAGACGCTGCGGTTGGCCAAAAACTATATCTGGGCCCTGTCGGAGATACTGCGCTCTGGAAAAAGGCCAGACCTTGTGGCCTACGTCCAGACGCTGTGCAAGGGACTCTCCCAACCCACGACCAACCTGGTGGCGGGGTGCCTGCAGCTAAATTCCCGTAACTTCCTAACCGAGCAGCAGTGTCAGGATGGGGGGAGGTACGCGTCCGGCTCCTTCTCCATGCATTCCTACCCCTACCAGTGTGCGCGTCTCTCAAGCCCCCACTGCCAGCCGGGTTCGAACTCGCATCCGCTGAGGACGCACGGCTACTGCTCGACTTACGACTCTCTGTACGGTGGGAGCGGGTCCCCTGAGTATAACAGCCCCGAGTACGAGGGGCCCCTCAGCCCGCCCCTGTGCGTCAATGGCAACTTTTCCCTGAAGCACCAAGGCTCTGCCTCCCCCGAAAACGAGAAGGGATACCACTACTCTATGCATTACTCCGGCCTGCCTGGCTCAAGACCCACCGGGGCCCACAACCTGGTGTTTGGCTCCTCGGGGTCCCGGAGCGGCATTCACTCTGAAAACGTCCTGCCTTACCACGACATGCACTTACACCACGAACGGGCCCCCGTGTATGATGAACTGAACGCGTTTTTTCACAATTAAAATGAGAAACCTATCGTGCGTCCCCTTGCAATCAACAATCTATCCACGGCACACTTTTTGAAAAGCTTACCTGCCAGGATTTAGGCATTCTGGAGAGATGTTTCACTCGTTGTCATTAGTGTTTTCCTTTTTTTCTGTCTTAATTCTTTGTTTTGCTATAGTCAGGGATGTAGTGGAGGGTAATCTACCTAACCCACAATCTTCTTGTTGCGCAACAGAAGTTATCCAGCTTTTAAAGCTGAAATAAATCTCTAAAAGGAAATTTGATAATCATATCAAGACCTAAGGGAATTTCAAAATATTAATGTAAAGTGAGATTTGTGTTTGTATCGGTGATTGTTTGCATTTTGATGACTGGAAGTCAAAGTTTACCCACTTGTTTATTTACTACTTTACACTACATCACTGGCTACAGCTACACCTTGACATTGGCCGCGAATTTCTAATAATATGAAATTAGGAATAAATCAACGAACAAGCTAATGCAAATCACATCACGCCTGTACGTGTGACATTTAGGAGTTGTGGTTTTTGGAAATGATGAAATCTAAAGAAATGCAGAGGGAAATGCTGAACCGGTAACAAAAATGTGCAAGTTGGGTTGTTTTAGAAGAATCTGTTCTCCAGCAAATCAATCGTTTCGCATCTATGCAAAACCCAACGAGACCACAAAGAGAGGCAACAAGGCCCAGAAAGACACTGTATGTTCATCAGCACAGTGGCTGCACGCATGGGTGCGCGCAGACACACACTCACACACACACACACACACACACACACACACACACACACACACACACACACAGACAGACAGACAGACAGACAGACAGACAGACAGACACACACACACACACACACACACACACACACACACACACACACACACACACTTTGGAATTAACTAAATCTGACAATGGCTGGGCTGGCCAAAATGGTTTAACTTCTAAAACAATCATCAAAATACAATGAAATCAGACATTTTCTCATTTTCTTTTTTACTCGTATTTATTCTTCTAATTGAGCCATTGCACTGTATTTTGATTTCATATTCCATTTTGGTTCAATGTTTTCGTTTTGATTTGCAATGCTATGTTAAATAGATTTTTATTATTATTATTATTGTATTATTATTATTATTATTATTATTATTATTATTGCACGTATTTATTGTGTTGTTTTTTGTAATTAATGTTAATAGTCTATGGAAATGAAGGGATCCCATGTGTTGCTGAGCATTTTTTCATAAAATTCAAGTCTTTCAACTTTGTATTCAACCAACTGTGTGGTAAAATAAAATGATTATAAATGAATCTGTGCAACTTGATTGATTTATTTTTTTACTCCAATTGAGCAATCTTGGCATCCTTTAACATACAACATTAAATAACTCTAATGTGTATTTACTCCCCCCACTCAATAATTCGTTTTCCATTGAATTTAAATGGTTCATATATTTGTAATTGAAGTATATTGGAATAATTAAAAGATGCAGCTTCAGGATTTTAAGGAAAATATTCACTTGCACCAGACTTTTTTGTGTTATTGGATAAGATAAGGCTTACCGTGTCTGGTGCCACAACCTGCAGGAGTTCCTCACAGAGCCTCAGGGCCTTTATCTTATAAACTGAAACAGGAGGAAGAGGGCAGTGTTGCCATTCTCCGCCATGTAAACTGGTGCCAATGCGTCATTTGTGCTTGGCAAACAACTCAAATGTACAAAGCAGTCTTTAAAGATGTATGGGGTGATTTGAATTGCAGACCTTGGAGTGAAAACAGATTTGGTGTAAATTTTGATTCAGTGACTGGAGAATAAAGGCTGACTAGAGTTTGGACAAATGCAAACAGTGCAGGTTAACTGATGCCTACTGCATTCAAGGTCATAACGATAATAGGTCTGCTTCCTATTCTCTTGACCATTAAGAAAAGAGGTGAGGAAGACATTCGTTTCAGCACCGCGGAGAGCTCCTGCAGCTGCCGTTTGATTCAGCTTAAAAACTGAGCTGAGCCTAAAATTTAGTAAAAATCAAAATAACCCAAACATACTGTGGGCAATATGCAACAAATAGTATGCTTGTCATTCACATCGCAATGCTTTAAAAGCTGTGGGTCACATTGTGGGAGTTATTTTTATCCCATCATCTCCAGGACACACACGTTCTGCAGGTCTGTTGCTTTCACACCAGGTTTCCGTTAATGCATTGCTGACAGAGCCTTGACGACTATAAGAAGTCACACGAAGACATAAAAATAATAAAAACACACCTTTACTGTTTTTTTGATGCCTCATATATTCATTTCTTTCGATGCTGCACATATTCCCGAGATCAGTGCTAATTTAATAGTAGGCCTACTTGTTGAAAAAATCTTTATTTCTTAATCTTTTTTATTCTGTAAATAAAACAATGAACTTTGCGGCATTGACATTTTTAACACAACTGACAAAATGTAAATATTTGTTATTTTAAAAATGTCCTTTTTTATTTTCGTCGTTTGATTATGCATTAAACATCAGATATAAATTATGAAGTCAGTCTCTTAGTTTCATCTCTTGTAACTTTAAACACACATCTCATATTTATGTCATACATTTTAAAAATTGAGTCATATGGCATTATGAATACATAGATTTATTCATCATGGGCTGTTTAAATCAATTAAATCTGTATGCTGAATATATGTAAACATAACTAACTCACTACACAGGGAAGGTTAAATGAAAACTTTTCTTAGATATAGAAATATTAAATGTTATTTAAGAAAAAAGAAAAAAACTGTTGACCACACACACACACGAACACACACAGTGCAAGGGGCAGCCGTTACCACCCCGGCTGAGTTTGGAGCGCTGCCCCGGGACCCATATGTTCCCCAAAATGTCCTGGGTGCTCTCTGCTGTAAGGACACACACAGGCTTTGGGTGGCGAGTGATGGTGACCAATGTTAATACCATATTAATATGTCAATACCTGCAATATCTTTATTATTATTTTCAATATTATTTCAAATAAAAGCATGGCTGTGGGTTTCGGCATTCAATTAAATAAAAATGTAAGAACACACCAGAAGAGCATTTTTCTGGAGCAAATGACCAAACAAATAGTTAATAAGTATTATCATTAGTAGGCTGCTTCCACCAGCTTATTAATCTCTTTATGTATGCAGGTGTTTAAAAGTTTGGATGGTAAAGGAAGGTCATATTTAACAAAACGTCACTTCTTGTGTATGAGACATTCATTGATTGAAAATAGTTTAATTTACGAATTAGTTTAAGGTAAAAATGTTCAAGATAAAGTACATAACATATTTAACTAACATGTCAACATTTTTTGGACAGTTTTAAGAATATTTAATGACAAAATAAATGTCTGTAGCATGTTCTTGTGTTCTTGTACCGCTTACTTGCGCTGCTCATCCCTCTTAGAAAAAACGAAAGATTAAAAGTTAAATAAACTTATTTTTCTAGGACAACTTATTTTTTATTTATATATAAAATAAACGAATTTAGGAAGGTAGCACTTGTGTGTTTATGCTACGACAAATTGTGTTATTTGCACTTGACAAAAAAGACTTCATAATATAATATTTACATCTCTACAATATCACAAGCCTCGTCGCGGGAACTTAGTGCGTCAAATATTTTTAATAAATCTTATTTAGGGAATAACTTCTGATGTACTGGCAGTGTTTGTAGTTTGTTTTGTTTTTTCATTTTAATAAATGCCAGTCTTTAGGTTCAATATGAAACCACTACCTTAAATTACACAGAGTACATGTTCCATTTGGCAGGCGCTTCTACCTGTGAGCGCATTCATTTAGTAGAAGAGTCCCGGGAGGGAATCAAACCCGCAGTTCTGCAGTTCAGGCTGGTTTCAAAACGACCACTGAAGCACTGAACAAACCAAAGCCTTGTGTTACACTTTTTTGTTAGTTTTAAGCACCTACATTATGTTTGGCTTTGTCAGCAAAGAAAAAAAGTTACATGCATTTCTGCAGAAGCCAGCCCAAAAGTGAAGGCAGCGAGCAGTGGGAGAGGGCATCTATCAAAATACTTCCCGACCCCCCCACACACACACCACCACCTCCTCTTCCTCCACAGTCCGGAGAGAGTGAGAGAGAGAGGCTGGCAGGCTGGCGGAGGAGAGCCGTGCCAAGTCCCTTAATGTTCCCCAGCAGCAGCACCAGGAGCTCCGGAGAGGACAACCCAGTGTGTGCGCCAGTGTGCCAGTTCACCGGGCCAAAGTGGCACTGCTGGGAGGAGTCGATGTTTCTTTCCTAATTTTTGCAGCATCTGTTCATTATCCAGGACGTTTAAAAACGAGAGCGCTCATCCCGAGTAGGCTAACCCTTCGCCACACGCACGCACTCTCCCAAACACACACAGATACACAACAGTGAGGCATTTTTGTAAAGAGTTGGCCTATGAATATGCATATTGCCCTCTAATGTTATGTTGTACATGAGCTCATTGAAAGAAGGCTGTGTTGCATCCAGTCCTTTTATATGGTAACCTTGCAACAAATCAGACTATACACACAACCACACACACCTACAAACACGCATACAAGGACACACACTGAGGCCAAATTTGAACGGAAAAATGCCAGAATTTTGATTAAGTTTGAATAAAATTATATGAAAGCAGTCTGCAATTTTTTAAGCTTTGAAGGGGAAAAAAGTTCAGTAAAACGAGCAAATCAGTCCATTGGATAAACTCTTGTTTGCTAACATATCAGTCTTAATCCGTGCAATGAAAGCAACTTTGTAGTTACATAGGATTTCATAGCTAGCAGGCCTCTGCATGTACACGTGTGTGTGTGTGTGTGTGTGTGTGTGTGTGTGTGTGTGTGTGAGAGAGAGAGGGGGGGGACATGTCATCACATCGTAAGAGAGTGTCAAATAACTAAAACTTTAATTACAATTAGAGACAAAATGAGATTATATGTTGTTTAGTCGACAATAGCAAATATGAGGAATTCACAGGTGTTTTTTGCTAAATGACATCACGAGCTGAATGAGTTCAGTTAATCACTTGATTTCATTTAAACTTTACAAGATTATATATTTTTTATGAATGAATCCTTTAATACTCCATTTGCCATCATTTCTAATTTTACAAATAAAAGTCTGACTAGTAACTTGTGTTTGCTTTCAGTGTAAGCCAGTCTTAAGAAGAAAAAAAAACTTCCAATGACACTCTGTGCTCCACTCAGGATGAAAAGTGAGTGAATGAATCTCACTGTTTAAATTATCATGTTCATGCCCACTCTTTTTCTCACTCAACTTGGTAGGGAAAAAAAATCAAGAGTGTTTGTCCGACATAACAGTCAATAGTGCGATTATCAAAATGTCACAAGTACTATGGTGTGAATTCCAATTAACATCTAGCTAAAATAATAAGCGAATGTTTTTGCAAAATGCAGATATCAGATCATAATATGGATATCAAAAATGTGCGGAATAAAGGCATTTAGGATTCAACGCAAAAGGGGAAGATAATCTGGTCAAGAGATTGTGAGCATTTGCAATCTGTCAGTGATTAAAAAACAAACCATGAGGCAATGCAGTTGAAATTGATATAGATTAGATTATTTTTTAAGATACAATTCATAGCCTAAACACACACCGATCACAATTGCATTTTAATAATTTATTTCCACAGAAATCTCAATTTGTGCTTTTCTGGCACCTGCACACACACATACACACACACACTGAAAACTAAAATGATGTGTACAGAGGAAACAATCGTGCAGACTTCGGCCAACCTCTTTGCCATGACTGTATGCCAGTGCCCCCGCATTGCCAGACAAGGGTGCGGGCCTGTCAAGGGCCTGTCACTGGCAGTCCATTCAGAGGAAATTCCACAACATCTGTTTGTTATCACACAATGGGGCACGGTGCAGCACGGGCAGTGGGGCAGAAGACGAGGCAGAAGCTAAACTGAGAGTGTGCTACTGCTGGAGGTCCTGCCAAGGGAGAAACAAGGGCTTCACGAGGAGGAGGTGGAGGAAGTGGGGAGGAGCTGGGGGCAGGAGGTTGGGGGTAAAGGGGGCAGGGAAGAACCGGGTTAGGGGGGTGAATAGACAGAGGTGGAGATCCGGGTGAGCGCCAGGTAGGTTCAGGCCTTTGGCGGGTGGCCAGATAGGTTTTGCGGGGTTTGGGTGGTGCCAGATGTTGACGTGTACGGGGGAAAGTGTTTGTTTGTCGACTTTGACTACAGTGTGTGAGCAGAAAGTCTTCCTGACCTGTCCGACAGCTCTCGTCCTCACGGAGGCCCAGTTGCGGCATGCTCCGGAGGGTCCGGCGGCGGGGCGTGGCTGGCCCCTGTTTAGGAGGTTAAGTAGGAGCGTGCACGGGGACACAACTGGATCAGAGGGGGGTCGTTGCTGGTCTGCACAGATGGCGTGGTGCGTGCGTGTGTTCGTGCGCGTGTGTTATGATAGGGTTGGATGATGCCCTGGTCACATGGGCAGCAGTAATTGGCCTCCATATTGACCAGTTTGCAGCGCTGGGGGGCGGGCAGTCTCCCAGCTGGACCTGTCAGATGGCATCGCATCCACCTCACTGATCACCCCCCGGACGACCTCCGCACCTCTCCCCTTTTCCTTTCATCTCTCCCTTCTCCGTCATCCCTTCATCTCGCCTTCTCTCCGTCACCTTTAATCTCCCGTTGCCCGCCTCTTCTGCCATCACAGGGATGACCTGCTCCGTCCGTCACCGCCGCTGTCTACTTTTCACAGCTCCTCTAAACTTAAACCAAGGAGTCTGTGCTTGTACTGCTGAGTATTAGCCTAGAACAAACTCGAACAAGACTTGTGTTTTCTATGTTTTGGTAATCAGCGTTTGTTGATCAGGATGGGAGCACTGTAATTAGTTTTTATGGATGAAAAAAATGAACCATGACCTTGAACAGAGCCAGAACGTTTACCAGTGAGCTGAAATTATTATTTAAATTTTTCACCAAGTCTTGAGGAATTTTCTTGAAACTATTTCTTTTGATGTACCTGCTGCTGGTGTTACTCTGATTGACAATCATTGTTGGTGACAGGTTCAATCTTTCTCCCCTGTATGTGTTAAACAGAAAAGAAAATAGAAAATAAAAACACTTTAAACAGTAGTCTGATGGATGTTGGTAGATAAACTATTTTGGGTCTTGTTTGCTCTTGAAATCATATATTGACCATCTTGAAACAAGATCATTCCAGTAGCATCAAGAAAATGTCATTTTATTTCAGGACAATTATGAAAAAAGGATTTGCTTTAAACTAGACTCAATTGGTGCACTTATTTGAAGGAAAACAAACATTTTAAGTCTGAAACAGGACTTTGTTTGCTAAAATAGATTTTTTGCAGTGTTGTGTAAAACAGACCTTTGTGTGTCTGACTGACTTTTAGCGTGGTATCACCCTCCCACCCGGAGCAGTAATGGTGTATGTTTTGCTGTGAGATGCCCGACTGTGAGGAGTTAGCGCTATAGAAGGGATTTCATCCCAGACTTGGCAGGGGAGGGTCTCTGGGTACGTAGAGAACAATTGTCTCTCCTTCGGTCCTGTCAGCCAGCAAACACAGAGAGCTGGCACACGCTCAGTGGGAAAAGAGCGGGAGTGACAAGGGGGATGGACACACACATACACACGCACACACACACTCACGCACACACACACACACTCACACACACACACACACACACACTACCGTGCACTTATGCCCATCCCTTCCTCACAGTAGCAAAATGGGTTCTGATGATGCCGCTGGGGATTGTGGGATGACAGGCTGGTTCTGCGAAGTGGATGGGAGGACCTGATGAAAATAGTCTGTAAAATGACCACAGTGTTAGCCTGCTGTCAGACTAACAGACAGAACGACAAAGAGGGAGGGAGGGAGGAGAAAGAGGGAAGTAGAGACAGATAGAGGAAGAGATTGGCAGAGCAACACAATGTCTACCATGCATGCTCCTCTGCCAGGGAAAGCTCACATGGGAATACACGTATGAGAGTTTCTGTGTATGTTCAATATACACGCATGTGGACAAGTGTCTTGACCCTGCAGCTCCCTTGCTATCCTTGTTTCTGAATAGATGTGGTAGAAGGAGTGTAACTGCATGTTGTGTGTGCATGCATGCATGTGTGCCTTTACGCGTGAGCAGGAATGAGAGGTGGGAGAGGAGGGTGAAGTGTGTTTGTGTGTGTGGAGGAGGAGGCGGGGGGTGTGCACGTTTAAATTCTGTGACATCTGTTCATTACAACAAGAGTGTGTTTATTTTTATACAGCCAGCCACAAGCAGAGAGCTCGACTGGCACCGCTGGTTAATGTACCAGCCCGCTACAACGGCAAAGCAAATGAAATATTTACCAGCAGACAGAAAGAATGGGGAGAGGAGCGAGGACAAAGGGAGAGAAAGAGGAAAAATGATAAGATAATATGTGACAAAAATGCGCACACACAGTGTCTCTACTCACGCAGGTCCCCATTCTGATCTAATTAAGGAGAGAGACACAATCAACAGCTCATAGTGGAAAGGCCTAGAAAACTGCACTCTATATGTGGTGCTGCGGAATAGAAAAGGAACATGAAAAATATCCAAAACGGGTGATGATTTCTGGAAACTGGTCACTATACATGAACATGTTTCGGTGCTCCCCTCTTCTATCAGCATCCTACTGCAAATGTGCAACATCTAGTGCAAATTGAAAGCAATGAGATATCTGTTCAAGCTACAGAGGACACTACAAAGCAACCAATATCACATAGAATAAGCCAGAAAACAACCAGAAGGGGTACAAACGATACTTCAGTATGAAGGTCACACTGTGTTTGGAGTATTTAGCAGCTTAAAAGGTGTTGAGTGACTGGTTTAAGATGCCCAGATGGTCCAGAGAACATTTTAGAAGATCCTTTGAGTCCACAGCTCGTAATGGATTATGATATTTGATTATGATATCCTGGTTTGATCATTATCTATATTTTATTGGTCATGTTTCAATTGTAATATTGTGATTGGCTTCTTATTAGTGGATCAAATTGTGACTGATATTGTTTTTGTCCTTTAACTTGGCTTTTGAGCATAATATGTTTCAATATATGTGTTAGTGTTTTAGTATGAGTATGTCTTTCATATGTGGTTGTTTGTGAGCTGTCTGGTTTGTTTTTGTACTTTTTTCCCTCTGAATGGGCGACAAACTAGTTTCCTTTTAGAAGATTTATAAAGTCATCTATCTATTGGGACAGGAAGTGTCTGGAAGTATAGTTCAGATGCTCAGTGTGCCAACTGCTGAAGCCACAGTGTTTAGTTAAGGTAACTGTTCTGCTGCAAAGCAACAACTCTTGACCCCGAGAGTGAAAAGTACTAGACTAACCCGAGCCTAACACCCATGCAATCATCCTAAACAACCAGACCTCTGCATCAACAAGCCCCCTGCACCACCCCCTCCCCTCCGGCCGCCCCCAGACCCACTACTGCCTGGCCCCACTCCCATGCTCCCCTGGGACAGGCTGCTCTGGAATGCCGCTCATGGGGAAGAATCTCGCTGCAGGCACTCAATATGTCACACGTGTCTCAGAGAAAGATAGAGAGACAGAGAGGGGTGTGACAGGTATGGTGTAGTACTTTTCTAAGTCAATGACAGGTTGTCTCTGTCTATGTTTATGTGTGCGTGTTTGTGTGATCGTGTATGACAGATTCCCAGATTAAAGGTTTAAAGGGTTCAGATTAACAGGCTCAGGACACAGTGCCCAGCTCTGAGCAAAAGGGAATTAGGATGGCATTAACGTCTCCTCTGCACCAGCACATTAGCCATTCATTACCATGTGGTTGCACAATCAGTACCAGGCTGCCCCTCATTCCCCTCTGTGTTATTGCATTCATGACAATGTTAACACGTTGGAATGCTTTGTTATTCATAGACCATTAGCAGGAGTATAGTTTATCACTCATCACTAGGCAATTGTCACTTGTCCTTTATTTCTATAAGATTTTCAGGAATAAATACATGCACTGTCACTATATCACTGTGCATTTCGTATTTATACCTTGCAATGCTTGATCTGACAGCAATGCCAAATCACATTAACAAATGTAAAATTTTTGACTTCTGCTACACAATAGTATGTTTAGTATTGCATGTGAGATTTTTACATCCAGATGATCATTATCATATGAAATTTGATTGCTGAAAACCAACACAGTCAAAGCCAAAAAGCTTGTGAGCCACAGCTGGCCTCTACACCGCCATGAACTTTGTGCACCATCATGTCAGAAATCAGCAGGATTGCTCCGTGGCACCAAACACGTGTGCAGATACCCCAACACAAGCTGGTCAGTGTAGGGTTGGGTCTGGAGGTTAGAGGGCCTCCCGTATTGGGCTGCCTATTATTTGTTCTGAGGTAGATTTTGCACAGCGACAGAACAACAGAGCCAGCAGAAAAAATCTGTGTATGTAACATGGTTTAAGACTTGTTTGGGCAAATATTTGTGATTATATAAATGAACACTGGAATGGAACAAGTTACCATTGCCAATTACAAATACAATGAGCCAAAGAAAAACTGATTGGAAAAAAGAGAGGCTCTATCCACTGTAGATGTCCGTTTTCACTGAGCTCCTGATTTGTTCTTCCTTCAATCGATGACATACTTCCTTCCTGACTTTTCTTTATGACTCCTACTTTTTTAAACTAAACTAAACTAAAAGGGAAGCAAGAAAAAAAAAAAAAAAACTCTTTAAACTCCAGCGAGGATTAAGTGAAAACCATAACTTAAAGAGGCTTTAATCAATATTCTTAATATATCTTAATAACAATGTATCACATGACAAAGTGAAAACAATGTAAAAGGGGTCGCTCAGACTTTATAGAGCTTTATAGTGAGTTTCAGCTTGTTGTTTTGCTGTCCGGTCCATGCCTGTACTGTTTTGGTTCACTCTCACCACTCTCATAGCGTTGTTTTCGGCCACAGCAGGGAGCTGTGAACCCACTGTACACTATCTGGCCATCTCCAAATGGCAGACGCATTTAGTAGTTAAAGAGCCAGATATTTCATTCAGGAGTTAAAACAGAGCTAAAAGAGACTATTGGACAAGTTCGCCAGGTGGTCACAAAGATGACTCCAAATGAATTATATTGGTGGTCCAACTGCTGAATGTGTAAATAAGCTAATTGGTTGCTAACAAGTTCGCCATATCAGTTTATAGGTGATGATATGTCAGTGTCAGTTGCCAAAAAAAATGGTTATTGCAGGTTTAAGAAGCAACTAACCTTGTGAGGCAGCTGGACACAAAATCACAAGATCACACTAGAATCCATCTTTCCAGATTTCAAGCTATGCACTTGTGTCCAACCACAGTGTTCAGACCAATCAGTGTCCTGTGAGGAACTACTGGCATCTACGGCATGAGCTACGGGTGTGGTTAAACAATAGGTGTGTGTGACCATGTGTGTGATAGGTTCAGCAACAGAAGAGCAAAGAATGGCACTGAAGGCTTTTCTTGATGGAAAAGATGTTTTCGCTGTTCTCCTGACTGGCTTTGGTAAGAGTTAGACTATGTTATATGGTTCATTGATCTGATTGGTTAAAGTTCGCCAGATGGTTCATCCAATCACCTGCCAAGTATTTTTTCAAAGTATCTGCCCTTTTCCAAACAGTTTCCAACAATGACTTCCCAGATGGTTCTGTCTGTGTAACAAACCGTCTGATGCTGTTGGGTTAGGAAGCAGGGTGTACTGGAAATGTGGTCTTCAATTTAAGAAATGCTATCAGTTTGAATACAGGCTACAAATCTTCTAAATTATTGCCTCATTTTATAAATATATTAAAACATCACAATACATTTGGCATTGTTAAATTGACATTTAAAAATGCAACACCTTGTTTAAGAACATGTAATACCTCATACAGAATAACACACTAAATTCATTAAGGCACGGCACAACACTCTACTGCAAACTTTTTTCCGTGTTTACTCTGTGCCTCACTGTGCCAAGAGAGATGTGAAGACATGGATTGACACACCATCTCTTCTCCAAAGCCTTCCTCCTCAGCCTCGCCAGATTAAGGGATTACCAGGCAAGGCGAGCACTAAAGCTGGCTAATTCTCACCCAAGCACAGAGAGCTAAGGCTACCCAGAGCCCTGCGGAGCCCCTCTCTCCTCGGAGCAGCTGTGTGGTGGAGGGAGGGACGGAGCTGCTTCTCTCAGAGGAACCGTACGAAAAGAGTGAGAAATCAGAGCATCACTCATGCAATTTTCTCCCTATGGCACTGATGACTTTTTGTCAGTTAGTATAGACCACTAATGACACATAACCAAACTTCAGTACATTTATTCCCTTATTCATAAACAGTCAAATATTAACATTTTTCTTAATTCCTCTTTCCATGAATTTCATATTTAATGTTTTTGTTCATGTATTTTTGCACTGTTCTCTGCTTCATAATCTCACATAATGACATTATGTCAGCATACAGATATTGCTGTTTCTGTTTTTATACCTGTGAGTGCAATTACTTCTCCTTTCATGCATTGTTGAAATAATTTTCTGTTTAGAATTCTTGTGGAGGTTTTTTTCTTCAAGGTATACTGCTATTACTTGCTGCTACAATGGACCGCATTTCAAATTTAATCAAATAATTATCAAAGTTTAATGGAGATTAATAAAATCAAATTAAATGAAAAATATAGCAGAATATAGCCTAATTTCTGTACTAAACTGAAGTTGGAGAAAATATTAATGTTTTTATCTTATGGCTTATGTATGTTTTCTACTAAATATTTCCTCTAGCTCAGTGTTGAAAGTATTCCAGCAAAACAAAGCTGTGTCTGAGCAGTGACTCTCAAATCTTACACACTGCGTTTTTGCAGGATCGCTGCTGCTGAGAGAGGTATATAATACTCCTGAATTAATCAGTCAACATGGAAGTTAACAAGAAAACAAAGGATGCAAACAACCAATCATTGGGGCACGGAAAATTATATTTAGCCATTAGAGAGGCTTTTGGGTACTGGTTTAGGGTGCAGTTTTTGGCTTTTATTTGACAGAGATCCAAGCTATCAACCATCCACACCAGCGCTCTACAACAATATTTACAACTTCATTTGAACGAAGGTTGGAAATTTGGCGGGACACAAAGGCAGACAATGAGGCGCGGGAACAAGATTTCCCCAGTGTTCCATCACAAACACACACCCATTCATCTTAAGTTTCGGTGCACTTTGGAGACCAAAAGCAAGCAAACGACATCCATCTCAGTTCATGTACGGTAAACAAGTGGGTAGGCAATGAAAGAGAGAGAAAGAGAGCAATAAAGACAGAGGAAAAGAGGGGCCATGGTTTGGGCGCGTGCTCTCCAGTGGGCAGAGGACAATGCAGAGCTGGCAGAGTCGGTGCCTTGCGCCAGAGGGAATAAAGTGCCACATGGTGCCCCTCATGAGCATGGCCAGCCTGGAGGGGGATGTGGGCCACAATGCATGTACGCGTGTGGGTTTGCGTCTGCTTTTGTGCATGTACATGTATGTACATGGATGTATGCATGACCATCCATACACACCGTAACTAAAAGTGCAGAGACAAGAAAGATGTGTCTTCAAGTTTTTGATCTAATATATGTAGATTCATGTGTGTGTTAGAGTATAAACCTGGTTGTGTGAGTGCATATGTGTATGTGAAGGGGGTTGTACGGAGAGGTGGGGCACAGGGTGTGTGTGTGTGTGTGTGTGTGTGTGTGTGTGTGTGTGTGTGTGTGTGTGTGTGTGTGTGTGTGTGTGTGTGTGTGTGTGTGTGGGGTGGGGGGGGGGGGGGGCAGTTCCCTTTTGCATCTTAAATTCCTCAACATCTGTTCAACCCTTCTCTGTGGTAGCAGCAGCGGGTTGTGATGTCTGTGTGTATGTGTGTGTACGGGTGCATATGTGTATCTGTGTGTTTTGAGTGTTTGTGTCTGTCTGCATATGTGCATGCTCTGCTGAAGGTGCTGGTTGTTACCCGCACCTTAATTAGAAGGAGACAGAGACTCATTTTCAACAATACTTGCATGTAATGTGAAGCACTCACAGTGAATACAAAAAGAGACCCATTCACCTCCAAAAGCTGGAATGTCTCCTCTGCTCCTGGGACTGTGACCCAAATTACATCTCAAGTTCAATGCCTTTGATGAAAACCATAATGCATGTACGAGGTCGCCTTGTCAGAGGTGGAAAAACACTGAACTGTTCCCTTCATCAAACACAGAGGAAGAAATAAGTACTGTGGCTCAAGCAGGGCAACATATGAACCAAGTAGGTCAACCTAAATGGCCCAGGAGTGTGTCCTAGCTGGCGTTGGTACGCCCGAGTGCATTTAGCACAGTCTTCTAGCACAGATTTGAAGAAGTCAGCAAGATATGTGGGTTAGCATTAGCATACCATGTGTACTTATGAATGTGGAATGACAAAGATTGAAATAAAATATTTAAGTCCTGTGTGCCATCTCTTGAGCGAGAGTGACAAGAGTTTCAAAGCAAAAAACATGTCCAACTCTGGGACTTGTCAGTGGTGAAAAGTATGTTTTCTCAAGTACAGTACAAATTTGACATGCATATACCGTACTTTGGTATATCCATTTTATGCTTCTTTATGGTACTACTCCACAACATTTTAGGGAGAAAAACTGTATTTATTTCTTCACTACATTAACTTGACACAGCTATAGGTAATAATGACTTTGTAGATTAAATCCTTAAAACATATAGATTAAATTACCAAACACCTCACCTCCGGCTCAACCAGCTATAACATTAAAACACGGCTTACACATTAACAAATCAGTGATCGTACATTTCCCTGATGATACTTGATGATATACTTTAAATTCAGTAAAACTTTAAATACAGGAATGGTATTGTGACTTTTACTTAAGGCAAGGCAAGTTTAATAATGTTTAACTTTATTTAATTAAAGAATAACCACTTCTTCCACCACTACCTGTCTGTAACAGAGGTAGATACATGAAGCGCAGAAACTGCACACACATACACAACCTCTTTGACAGACACTATCCGTTCAGCACCCCTCACTAACCCAGTGCCAGTCTTATGCCACCTTGATGCCAAGCCTGCCAAGCTTATGTCACATCAGAGCAGACCCTGTGTCAACTCCTCACAGTACATATGCCAACCCAATGCCCTCCACATGCCAACCTCATGCTACATCGGTGGCAATCCTCAGACAACAATATGCCAACAGTGGACCTCTGCTTGGCCCAATGTGCAAATCCCTCGGTGGCGGGCACAGGGAGACACTGTATGGAAGTGGAAAAGGTCAAAAGTCACTAGCGAATTAGGGTTCAAAGATAAATCTGTCGTTTTGGTTCTTCTTCAGTGGATGCAATTAGCAGCAAAATCCTGCTCCCAAACCCCGCTTAAGCTCTAATCTCAGAGTCTGTGGGTTCCTTCCAGTCTGCCTGTCTACCAGCCTGTCTCCCACCAAAGCCCCTCACCTCTGTCTCTGTCTCTCTCTCTCTCTCTCCTGATGCCTGCTGGCACTTTGGGAGCAGTGCCCCTCCAATCCCTGTACCCCCCTCCCATCCTCCCCTCCCCTCCCTCCTCCTCCTCTGGATGCCAGCCGACGGCCCTCACAGTGTGGCACGCCATCTGCTGCCGCCCGCCCCGGCAACCCATCCACCCCTCCCCTCCTCGCTAACTCTACCCCCCCACCCCTGCAGACAGCAGCTACCCACAATCCCCCTCTGCCTCAGCCGCGCGGCGCATAGAACAGGAGGCTTTCGTACAGATCACTTCACCCCCCGATGCCCCCGCCAGAAAGGAGGAAGCAGGGGAAAGTGTGTTTGTGTGTGTGTCTGGTGGATGCAGCGAGGCCCTTACAGACAAAGTAGTCAAGCTTTTAGGTTTGTGTGTAAATAAAAGCAACACACATACTGTACATGCGTGCACACTATAAAACACATGGTACTACTACTTCATTTTTTGTTTCTTGCTGAACACGCATTTGCATTCATAAATTATGTTTAAACACACATATAAACAAACACACAGCCAAACACATTTTTTAGTTTTTTTTTAGGTTTTTGGTTGATGCTACATGCTCACACATACATTTATCTTTTTCAGACACACACACATGCAAGTACTACTATGTGGCTTAAGTATACTGAAAGGGTCAATCAATCAATATTTCTATTCTATTACAATATATATTACTGATGTAGAAATGACTGACATATAGATGCAAAATACAACTTTTGTGTTTCTGATCAGAATTATTGTAAACAAATAATCAAAATCAGAGAAATGTACCTAAATAACATGATTATTATTCTATTAAAAGACTAGAACAGATTTCAGTCTCCTGTGTTCAGATTTAGTGTTCATTCCCATTTGGATCACGGATTGTGCCTTTAATATATAGTTATGTTTAAAATCTAGATTCTCTCTCTCTCTCTCTCTCTCTCTCTCTCTCTCTGTCTCTCTCGCTCTCTCTCTCTCTCTCAACCACACACACACACACACACACACACACACACACACACACACACACACACACACACACACACACACACACACACACACCTTACTTTGCTGTATTTTTGCTGAACACATGCCTTGCCTCAGAGGTAGCCAACATGATGGCGAATCATAAAGCCTCTCTATGGACACACACACATATTGCTGCTGCTACTTGGGATCTGATGGTGGCTTTGTGGCAGAGCTCTCTGATCACCGTTTAGCTTTGAAGCGGAGAGAGCGAAATAAGATGAGAGACATCAAACTATAGCAGGAACATGAGAGAGAGAGAGAGAGAGAGAGAGAGAGAGAGAGAGAGAGAGAGAGAGAGAGAGAGAGAGAGAGAGAGCAGTGCTCCATCCATCTTGTGTGGGTATGGAGCCTCATGGCTGGCACTCTATCCATCAATGAGCGCAACATTAACTCTCTGGATCAGAACCAACATCCCTAGATCTCTCTCCATCTCTCTTCTCCTCCCCTCATTCTGCTAAACACACCATCACACACATACATCCACCATTAGTATTCTACTGCCATCCATGAAAAAAACTCAACATCCACCTCTCTACCTTCCTCTCACTCACACCAAGATCCTGCTTTCTTTATTCATCCCAAACTCTCCTACACTGTTGAAACTGGTATTTTTATATTGTATGTGCTTGTTGAGTTTCTTTCTCCATCTGCACACACCTTCACCACCTAAACAGCTAACCTCCTCAGTCCCTCTGATGTCGAGCTTGTCTTGATTCACCTCCTCTTTTCTCCTCTCCAGATCTCCTCTCCGCTGAGCTGCCTGATCCGCTCCTCTCTTTGTCTCTCTCCCAGTTGGTGTTAATAATTTAACTACTGAGCTGCTGCAGAGCTGGCTCCCATCCAGGCCTCAGATTGGCACTGTCTGTCTATTTATGACACTGTGTGGCGGCGCACATGTGTGGGATGTGCAAGAGTGAGAGGAGGACTGTATGTGTGTGAGTGAGTGAGTACGTGCATGTGTTTCCCTATTAGACCTCAGCCAATAGCAAATTAGCCTCCAAAGCCACAAGACTATCGCCTAAATTGAAGTTAGAAAGAGAGATGTGTGCTACAAACCCTCCTTTTTTCCTCCAGATTTCTCCCTGTAAAACTGGATTATTTAACTTACTATTCACACAGCGTGGTTAGTAAGAGTGTCGTGAGCGGGACACTCAACAATAACAATAATGTTATTGTGTTATTAAGCCAAATGCCGAATGTCTACTGGACTTTCCGGTTATGTTTAATGTGATGTAATAGTGGTGGGCGTGATACTTTTTCCTCAGACAAGTTTGCTGAAAATTATTTACAGTTTTAAAATAATATGGCTGACAAACTGACAATTATTGTTTCACAATTAAAATGTTCCTCCTAAACATTTTCACTGTGTTAAAATATGACGTAAATCATCTGTACCCCACAAGTGGTTGCTCAAATCTTAATTAAAATACACAAAACACACGAATGACAAACAGGAGGAATGGGATAGAGAGAGAGAAGGACTGAATTTATGGAGGGAGGAAAGTGGAGAATCAGAAGGAAGGCACAGACTTAAAGTCAGATTTTTTGCTACAGGGCTTGAAATCCCCAAAAAAAGGAGTAGAGAAGGATTTTCATCATGACTCGCAGAAGAAGGAAATCCTCTGATTTAAGGAGAAACAGAGCGGTAAAGGAGGTAGATGACTTCCAAGGACAAATACGTTTTTCCCATGACATGTACAAATATGCAAAGTCTCATATTTCAATATGCAAAGGACAGTGGGGTCATGTGTTTTTAGAAGAAAAGGATGAAAACAATTAGAATATTCTTTGTTGACTGACATGAATAAATATTTTTAAATAAATTTCTCATATTCAGAATAATAGGGTTTATTCATAAAATGATATTAACAAAAAGATTTTGCTCAACCCGACTTTCACTAAAAGGGGTTGAAAAATAGATGTAACTTCTTTCTTATGTTACCACAGAAATAATAAGCATCTAATATATCTATTTAAATTAAAAATGCATTACTTCATACTGTCGAGACTCACCATGATGATCTCATCAACAGTTTTCCCAAATCCCTTCCCCCACATTACCTGAAAACACTCTACACACTACGGACTGAGCTGATCTGAAAAAAATAGGTGACATCTCCGAAGCAAGTGTGTGACACGGTGTGAATCTCGATGCCACCTCCCACACCTCTCACCCTCCTACAATCCTGCCCACGAGAGATCTCTGCTGGGTAAAATCAGTGCAGGCAGCTCACGACATTCATTTATTCATCCCTGGTATCATCAATCATGCTTAGAATCAGCAGTCATCCTTTTTTAAATTCAGTTAAGTTAGCAAATAATGAACAAAATTTGTGAGTGCATTTCCTCAGGGCTTTTTTGGACTTGATGGTAAACCCAAAGATTTGAAGAATTTTTGGATGTAATTGTCCCTGACCTCCCCACATTTCTTCTTTGCTTACATTGCTTTATACTTTTACACATAATATTATCTTCTCGTCTTATCTAGTGTGTAAATGAAACCAACAAATATGGATTGTTTGCGACACCTGACGTTCCTCAGCATCTTCATATGTGTTTATAATCTATATAATCTATGTATACTTTTGTCCATACTGTAATTTTAATACGTTAGTCTATTCTGTACACAAGACATCTATTGCATGTCTGTCCGTCCTGGGAGAGGAATGCCTCCTCTATTGCTCTTCCTGAGGTTTCTTCCATTTTTTCCCTATCCAAATGGATGGTCTAAGGATAGAGGGTGTCGAATGCTGTACAGATTGTAAAGCCCCTGATGCAAATTTGTGATATTGGGCTGTATAAATGAAACTGACTTGACATTTCATTTGTTTTGTCTACTACCAATGCATCTCTCAAAGTCTTCTCTGCCGTATCAGTTAACTTGCAAAGCTGGTGTGGTGAATAAACGGTTTGATGCAGCTTTAAGGCCTTCACTGGGATTCATAGTAAACAGACATATGCAAGGCCGCCCACTGCTCCACCTTATCTAAATTTGATATCTCATAAGGGCCTTTCACACTTCCCGGAAAACATAAACACACCACGAATGGCTGCATGCACATGGAACCTGCACTGTCATTAATTTCAGAGATGGAGGGAGGTCAGTGTACCAGACGGTGTTTGTGTGTCTGTGTGCAAGTCTGTGTGCAAGCATGTGTGCAGGCTTGCATGGCAGTAGATGTGTGCTCACATATATGTGAGTGTGCATGTCAGTGGGGGAGGGAAACATGCATGTGCACACACACACGCACACACACATACACATATACACACACCGGTGTTGACAGGTGGCTGTGGTAAAGAGGTGGTCCCTGAGCTGGGGTCTGCCTGTCTCTGGCTGAGAGAGAGAGGAATAAAAAGCTCCCAGCAGCTGTCGCCCTAATTCCTCTAACACGGTGCTTGTGCTCTGATTAGAAAACAGATCTGGCCTCTAATTTACTCCTGACACCAACTAATGCTCTATATCTCAATCTCTCCGTCCCCGCTCGCCACTGGCCTGCCTGGCTGGACACACACACCTAGTGACTCAGAAGGATATGAGATGTGCAGGTATAAAAGCCACACACACACACACACACAGGTACACAAAATAGGCAACAAGGCATGGCAGAGAGCCATTAAGTTCTTGTCTGGTATCACCTCAAAATATCATGCTCAGAAACACCGCTATTCAGATATGAGATTGGATTGTCCTGCAAAACAACTAACCAAGGCTCAAGAGTCAAATGTGTCGTCTCATGACAGCCTGAGCCGCAAATCCCTGTATGTAAAACCATTGCCACAGAAAATGTCCAAAGGTTGTACTCCAATATGACTTGTCAAATGAACCAATGACTGAAATGTTCCCTTAGTGAAGTGGTTTGTCTAGTTTCAACTCTTGTAGCTATGTCTACAGAGTGGGTGTTTTATATAAATAACCTTTAGATGCCTGAAGGACAAATTATACAGTGATAATCAAAAAATATATAAAATTGTACAATAAAAAACTCTTAATGGCAAAATTCAAGATAAGGAAAAAGTGTATGACAAGCTTGTCAAACTTATGTTGCATCAGAGCAAGTGTCAAAGTCAAAATAGTTTTAACCATGCAGGTCTTCTCAAATTCAATCCAAGTTTTTGCCAAAAGCACTCTGGGTTCTGAAAAATATCAATATTATTACACTATTCCCAGACCTCTTTTTATAGATCCATTGGTCCCAACTAAGGGTTAAAGTCCTTTAGGCCCTCTCTAGGCTTACAAGATACACTTTAAGGGGTTACAAAATAAGCAAAGGTAAAAAAAAAAAAAAAAAAAAGGGAAGTGAAAAATTATTATTTTTTGGCTTGGTTTTGTTTTGTTTTTGTGATATGTTTGTGATATCTTGCGATAAATTGGTTTTAGCTCTTTAAGTTCTAAAACATACATTACAGTACATTACATTATTTATTTGGTGCTTTTTTTCCAAGGTGACATTTATTTTCTCCCCACATATTCAAATATAACAATGTGAGAAGGGGAAAATCATTCTCATGTTGAAGTTAGACCTATCCAAACTGGGAGTAGGGTTGCAAGTAGACATTGCTTTTAATGGTCACAAGCCAAAAGGGCTCATCTTGACTTCAACTGGCTTCATATTGATGGGTCATTCTGATCTTTTGTTATATTAACAAAAAAATATTTCAACCTCAGATTAGGTCCCCTTTCTGAAAAATTCCTGTAGGAGGTCTTTTTAGATACATTGTCAATATAAAAAGGCTAAAAGGGAAACAAAAACAGAATAACATTGTTACATATAGAAAAGTTGAAGTGAATGAGTGGAAAGTGATGTTCACTGCTGCCAGTTTTCATGCCAGTGGAGGAGGAGAAGGCTGGCTGGGTGTCTGGGTGTCTGGGTGCTGTGACGGGGTTGGCCCAGCAGGGGGCAGAGGTGTGATGCGGGGAGTGGGAGGTGACAGCTCAGTGTCACACTGCACACAGGGTGTCACCTCACCAGGCTGGGAGAGAGCGAGACAGAGACAGAGAGCGGGAGAAAGTGAACAGGGAGTCAGAGAAAAAGGTGAGAGATCTATCTCAAGCTGTATGTGAGTGTTTGAGATCTTGTACTTGAATCTTTGTGAGGACCTGAGTTTTAGACCTTGAGGGTAGGGATATTTGTGGAAAGTGAGGACATTTTGGATGGTCCTTTCTTCTTTATAAGGGTGTTTGGGACTTAAGGCTTGGTTATAATTAGTTTTAGATTAAGGGTAAATTAAGGAAATGCATTATATTATTGTGATGAAACTTTGACATAGTAGATGATGTTACTGAAAAATTTAAATAAATTAAATCATATTTTAAAACCTTTCTAAATGTGTATGAGTGTGTTGCTATTTGTAACAGGCGACTAGTAGGCTAGCTTTCTTTGTGTGAGTGCTTGCATGTGTGTGTGTGTGTGAGAAATCCTTTTTATTTCCTCTTTCTTCTCTCTCTGTCCCCTGTATCTGTCTCCAGGGACTCACTTGGCATCTCTCCCTACTTTTAATTCTCGCTCTGCAAACTGCTGCTGTCTGAACACAAGCTGGCAGCACATACATGCACACACACACAGACACTCTTGTTTTCACAAATGCACCGGTGAATACCACCCCCCACCCCCCACCCAACAGCAATGAAAGACACACAGTCGTCCCACGTCCGGTTTAAATGCAACAAACACGTTTCTCTTTCACGTCACTGTCATCTGAAATATTGGAGAGGAATTCACAAACAGATACAAGGGACATCAATGACACAGTACAAGTTGAATTCAAAGAGATAAATACAAACACACACAGAGTAATGAAACACTGAGCCTCCCAGGAAATACGCACTCACTCCCAGACACACACATTTCATCACTGACAGTAGCTGAGAGACACAGAGACAGCATCTCTGCTACTCAGAATACAAATCCAGTGTGAAAGAAAACACACACACACACACACACACACACACACACACACACACACACACACACACACACACACACACACACACACACTTGAGCCCTCAAAACATAAACATAAATCAAGGAAGTAAAAGGACATGAACATTGCACATTTATTTGTTTATTTCGATCCCTACTAGCTGCTCCTTTAGTTTTAAACCGGCATAATAACATAACTGTCAGCAGTGCTCACACAGCCAGCCGCACGCATACAAGTTCTCCGGCAAAACATACACTGACAGGCAGATGAGCCGAACTTCAAAAGCAAGAAATAAATAAATTAAAGACCAGTCTGATAGGGATGAATAAATAACAAGAGGATAAAGAGACGAAAACAGGAAGGAGATACGGAGTGTGAAGCCGTAAGAGAGGAAGCAGAGAGGGAGATGCAATGATTTTTGGAAAGAGGCTGGAGGTGCATGCAGGGAGAAAAGAGATTGTCACACACACTTCTAATCTTGTTTAAGTTAAACTGGTATGCAGTAGCTCAACAGCAAAGATGGAAACACTGTCCAGAGATAGATATCTGTGTGCAGTTGTGTGTGTGCTGCAGGTGGAAAGTGCCTGCAAAACACAGCGTGAGACCAAGTGACTTGCTTGTCTTTTGAGTTTCCTACACTCTGTGTCTTTTTTTTAATTATTTGGAGAAGGGTGTGAGTGTGAATGCAAATATGCAAATGAAACGGTTATTATTGCATTGCTCATCAAGCAGCGCGGAGCAGACATTAATAGGCTGATGAATATGCATGTGAATTTGTTAATTAAGTTAATTATTCTGCTGAAAATGCATTCGTCTTCCAAGGACATCTTCCCCAGGATTCCAACCTGCTCCACTCATTAGTCATGCGATATTTTACACTGGGCGCTGGGACAAGAGGTAGGAAAAGGGAGGGGCAGTAGGGGCCACTGGGGTTGATATGTACACTATATAAGGGCATCATGGGTTTCAAGTCCACTTAAGAACAGCAGTAAGAGCCTCAAAAAGAGATATAATAGCATTATAATGACTCCTAATCATTCATCAGCTCTTCAAAACTGAAGGGTCAGTGATAGAGACAAAGCACTGCAACCAGCTACAGTAAGGCGCACACACTCCTATAGTGGCCAGACATTCGCTCCATCTCTGCTTTTCTCTTTCCTCTCCAGTAATTCCCCCTCTTCACTGCTTTTCCTCTAATTGCTTATTAAAACCCTCTTAAATGAACTTTTTGTGCCAACTTTCCAACACATTAATTAATTGTTGTAGCCAATTAAGTGTCGCTGCGCAAATGAGCTTCAGCACAAATGGTCCTGCAGGGCCCGTCCCTCCCCCTCGCCCCCCCCATCCCCCCCACCCCACACCACCACCACCACCACCACCCTCCTCCTCCTCCTCCTCCTCCCCCCTTTCCACCACCCTCACAGACTGCTTTCCCAGCAGCCCCTCTGCCCTTAAAGCGGCAGCATCCACACAGACAGAGAGAGACAATAATCTTGCCTTGCTCACAAAGCTCTTTGAATTGAATTGGTAATGAGCTGCTGAGACCTTGCAAAAGTACTTTGGTTCGCAGAGGTGCAGCATCATGCAGAGAGGGTGATGTGTCTTTGGCTGAAGTGGAGATCACTGTAAAAAGGTTTGAGCAAAGATTTTTAAAAAGCTCTTCTTCCTTTTCAGATTTTCTCCATTACTGATTATTAATGGAGCAGATAAAGGCAAATACTTCAGTGTAGGTGGAATTTATACCAAAGGAGTGAATGTGAGTCCAGATTATTATGGTTTAATGACCTGGCACCAGTGACTTTACATAAAATCAACACACATCTGTATTATCTGGCCAATCCAAAAGCCTCCTAAAAATTCTTTGGTTGGTCTCACTGCTGTTGAGCGATAAAGAAATAACGAGTGTGTGTGACAGCAGTTTCTCACAAAACTATAAACTGAGAAGAAATGGAGATGGTGTTATGGCATCAATAAAGCATGCTGTTGTAGCACTAAAGCATATATCACTGCTGGGATAAAGTCAATCAATTTCCGAAATATCACATAAATAAAGATGTAGCCATAAACGAAATGACTGACATTAAATTTTGTTTGATAGAAGACAAAGAAGGGATCTGATGAAGACAGCACAATTTGCTACCTAAAATGCATTCATAATTAAATGTTCTTTTTTTCTGTTGCAAAACTGTAGGGATGAAAGGGTGTAACTATCAATGAGAAACATGACTTTTTGAATCTACTGATATAAGTTTTTACATGTTCAGTTTACTATTCCTGCTTTACATTAACTGCTCTTTGCGTGTGTCTTAGATGTGGGAGTGTGGGAGTCCCTTTCTCCCCTCACTGAGTTTACACATAGTCACTGATCAAACAGCCTCAGTCTTCAAACTCAACATCAAACCGTATCCTGGCTCAGAGAGACAACAGCGGCCCAGATTTACACAGCGCGAGGGGGCTACCACACACGTATGTAAGCAAGAATTCATGCACATTCTAATTGCTGTACACACACACACACACACACACACACACACACACACACACACACACACACACACACACACACACACACACACACACACACACACACACACACACACACACACACACACTGGTAGAAAGACGCACACACAGAATACCTGGGCATTTGGAGAGAAATTAACTTGTTTTTTAAGAGTCAGTTAGGAGTCTTTTACTGGTGCAGTTCCTATTTTTTTACCTTCAAATTTAATCTAGAATTTATTACAGTAACGAGTAAAAGCGATAAAAATGAGTGATTGAATTTATGGAGTGCTTCAGCTGCAAAATTCATAGTTATGTTTGTCTGGAGAAACCTGCCTCAGTCACATCTCAAAATGTGCACTTTTGAATGTTAACATGGCCCTGAGTTAATAAATTTGAGTCTGAATCTGAAAAGCTGAGTGTCAAAGCAAGGTTTTTTTTTTTTAAATACTGTAACAATGTCCCTTTATACATCTTTCAATGTTTGATTGACTTTAATGTTTCCTTACACTGAAAATTGAAATGCAGAATTAAATTGCTTACTTTTTCCATCCAGTGCCAGTCAGTTTGCCCTCGTTCCATGTCCATCAATCTTGTCTCTGCCATCCCAGTTTGCCCTCTTCTTCCTTTTCTTGCATCCTGACTGAGATTGCTGCCAAATTAAAATGTAGCACCAGTTCAGACAGACTGATTTGCCAGGCATTTTAGATTTTTACATTGTTTGTTGTGGCAAGCTGAAAAATGATAATAAACTTTGTGGCTAAAAAAGTTTCAGCTTGAAAACAGCATCTGAAAGGTCACTATCCTACACAGCTTCAACCCAGACTTTCTACAACAAAAAATACACTATGATTGACTGCTGGCAATTGAGGCTGGTAGAGTCGACATAATTCCTTTGCACAAAATTCATTATTTTGTTTGGTGTCTGTTGTGCATTTAAGCAGAAGGATACACATTCCTATGTGCTCTTTGTAGTCAGTCGGGGTTCTAGGCAGATGGGAGATGTGAGAGCTGGGTTCATCATTTTACATAATTTTAGAAGGACTATGGTTGCCAGATTTCATATAGTGGACAAAAGGTATCTAAAGAGTGTTGTAGATTCAAAATGTTTGCTCTAACAAACAGCTTTCACAGAGACTGAGAAAATTGGACCATGTAGCCATGCAAAAAATACAGTTGTATGAATAAAATTTGGTATGGATTGACTGAAATGGACTGTCAATCAATTCACGATTTGTCTGGAAGTCCACCAGAATCACAGTAGCTGACAGTGAAGAGACGGCATCCAAAATGGAGGCTTCATTTTGAATGCCGCCGCCGCATGTCTCTGCCATGGCGAGTACATGCTTCAGACTGGCAGCATGGCACATTTATGGGCATTCCCCATAAGGTGCCTTTCTGATTGATGGCACAGCCTTGTGCACCTCCCTCTCTTCAGTCCTCAGTCCTGATTTATTCGTCTAGTCTCTGTGACTTGGCACTGGCATTGCCCACTACTTCTCCTGTGGAAACTCCCTGCGGGCACATTCACTATTATTTGGAGTCCTGATGGGCAAAGGCATCAGACAGAAACATACACGTACACACCCTCATACACAAACACACACACACAGACACACACGCCACCGTCTCATCTCACTCACACTGGGCCTGTGCTAGAGGGCAGGTGAGCCTCCCACTGCCTCCACTCTGAAAGGATCTCTCACCCAGAGGGCTCAGCTGCTTGGTGGGCCAGAGGGGTAAGCGGCTCTGTAAGCTTGCCAAGTGAGGAACTGGTCTGGGTATGCATGAGGCCCATCCCAGCGTGCGCACACACAAATAGACACGTGCAAGCGTGCACACACACAGCCAGTCTGCATGAACCTTGCAGGCTTCTGTCTTTGCCAATCTGCAGTTTATGATCCTTGTCTGCCTGTCAGAATCTTCATAAAGAGATCAACCCAAGTGGTAAAGGAAGCAACACATAAATAAGATTGATGTGGAGAGAACACTTCACATCATGGTCTGACTGGGTCAAACTCATCACATATAGGCAGTGTATAGGATACAATTGATTATAAAAACCTAGTGTTTCATAGTGAAAATTAACCTATGCTGCCACAAATGTCTAGTGTTTTATATATGTTTTATAGTATTTACCTCCAACCATGATAGCAGACGGATTGTGTCTATAAAAAAGAAAAAAGATATACAACAAATTGCATATTACCAACAATGACAAAACCTAAAATAGTGAAAAAGCATTACAACAAAGGATTAAACAACAGGATGGAAATACAACAAAACAATGACATTTTTTTTTTCCATGTTTAAGATGTAGTTATGCATTTTGTTGTTAGGTTTAGATCTTGTGTTTTTCATTTCAGATTATCAATGATGTGCTTTTTTTAAAATTCAGTTTTAGTCCTATTGGTGTCCTTGTGTGATCAATAACTTTCCTTGCTTGACATGTTTCTTGTATCTTTATTCTCTACAGAAAAAAAAATGAGCCAACACGAGTTTCCCTATTATAAGAGTAATAAGAAATACAACAAACCTGGTGTGTAACCCCTACTGCAGTTCTTAACTTCAATCAGGCTTTGATGAGGCCTGGTCTGTGAAGACTTCCTCTAGTTTGAGCTGTAGCATGAGTGAATGCCTACCATCTAGTGGCCACTTCAGAGAAACATTCAGAAACGCCAGGAGAGACAATTCAAGTGGTCGCATAACTTCCTTTAATAAACTGAACCAAGAAAACACATATTACAAAATATTTTTTTCTTTTTACAGACACATGAAACCATTTTCTCCTCCCTTTCCTCTTCCAAAGCAAAAAATGGAAACAGAACCATGGACCATTATTTTTTTTTAAGCGTGTATCAGTTTCTTTATTTAGAAAATAACTGCACCAAAAAAGAAAAAGCTTTTGTTGCACAAGTTGGCAGGGAGGCGACGACATATTAGACGAGGCTTTGAGAGCCCACCAGGAAAAGCCAGGAAAGTCGGATTCGTGTGTGTGTGTGTGTGTGTGTGTGTGTATGTGTGTGTATATACGTTTCTAGCTTTATACTTCAACTAGCAGAATAGCGTGTGTATTATGGAGCAGTCGATCATAATGTAGTGGTTTAATCCATATTCGAGACAGGAAAGTGAGCACTACAGGCTTAGGCTTGTTTACGACACAGAGGTTTGTTAAAGGAAGGAAAATCTTCATGTGGCCAATAGCACATTGCAGTTCAGTTGATGACAGACAGAATATAATATGGAACAGCCTTTGAGTAAAATAAAAAAAGAATACAGTTCTGCAGATGCACACTGCTGTAGGTGCCATCCAAAGCAGAAACTTACCCCACACTTCCCCACTAGGCTGAGATCATTCAGGGGTCGCTGGGGTCACAAAGGAGGCACAATGCTGAAAACAGGGGAGCTAGCCAGCATGTAAGGTTTAATTGGAAACTTGTGGTCCTCCAGTGTTCCTATCAGTGCACTCATTGCCTCAAATATACCCACACACAGTATTTTAGCTTCAGCTAATCTTCCACTTTGTCACAGACTTCATTCTCCGAAACACTGATAACTTTGTTAGAAGTGGGCACTGCAGTGGACATGACAATCATTTGTTTTGGGGAAAAAAAGATCACAGCTGCTTTCTAAGTTGAGTGTCACTTGCATGGCACTCAATTTGGAAGCTTAACTTCATTCCAGTCAGGACTTTCAGTGGACAGGAAAGAGCAAGGGATTGTGGGTGGTGATTCCCTAATTGGATTGTTAAAGGTCAGACCAACCCCAGGTCCAAACACTCCCTCCAATACAACATGACAGCTTGTTCAGTGGGCAGTGATGTTGACCTGAAAAGGCTATTAATCTCTTTCTTTCAGACATTCATTTCCAAAATCTTTGATTCAACTTTAGCTACCTGCTCATGGTCCAGTGAGTCATAATCTGTATGTACCTCTGCATTCTTCCTCTGCCTTTCCCTTCGGGCCAGGGAGCTGGAGCCATCCCAAGATACCTAGGTCTGTCTCACCGGGGGATTCAGGGTCAGCGGGCAGCTCCATGGGAAAAGCGGAGGTCCTGGTCCTTAGGGAACTGTGCTGCAGTTGTAGGAGCAGCAGTCACCAGTCCTGCTGGAGCCTCAGCTGCAGCTGAAGGTTTAGGTGGAGAGTCTGCACCCCAGGGTGGAGGAGGCTGTCCCCGTGCTGGAGCATCCACAGCAGGAGAAGAGGGGTTCTTGCTGCACTGAAGGGCCCCAGCTTCGGAGTCCTGCTGTGAGATGAGCTGGAGCAAGGCGGCTGCCACAGCAGGGCTGATGTCCTGGTTGGGTTGGGTGTCTGACCCGGACTGCTGGGCATTTCCGAGGATGGCTGATGGAGGTGGCCCCGGTGGAGAGGGTGGACGCTGTTCACCAGATGGAGGCACCTGGTTGGCCCCAAGCTGTTTCCTTTTTGATGTGGCACCATCTGAAGGGTCCAAACCAGACATAGGACAAAACGTTAGTCATATAGACCTAGTTTGCATATAAGGTTTAACTTAAAACAGGTGGACTGTCTATACAACAACCCTTAATATTGTCATATTCTATATTTCATTTGCTTTTACAGAAAGTAAAAATTTATTTTTGCCAAATGGGCCTGATGTGTACACACTGCTGACAATCCTACCTTCACCACAAGAGGGAGGCAGAGCAAACTAAGTGTATCTTACCTTCAACTACATTTATAGGTACCGTTATAGGGACATGCATAACACATCTAGCAGTGTTGTTGCAATAAAGTTAACTTGTTAACCTAAGTCAAACCTTAAAACAAAGATATGCCTAGCCTATCAACAGTCTACAATCGTGCACCTTTTTAAGTATAGTAAATCTAAATGTTGAAAATGGAAAGAATGCTTTGTTTTATTTTAACGTGACTGGTCATCACCATTAAACAATGTTCATTTAAGACATTTAAACATTTAATTTTTTCACTGTTTCGGTGCAATACTTTACCAACTAATATAATCGTATTAATGTACACAAAAAAGATGCAGCTATATTTGTTTTTCCTCCAAACAACCACTATAAACAAAAGGAAAAATGCGGGAACTAGGTGAGAAAACATTAGGAAGGTCATGTACAGCTGGATGAACAGAAAGGGTGACTTATGCAGGAGAATTTAAAGCATTCTAAAGGTGAGGATACCATGAGTAAACCAGGTTAGTCTATTTGTTTTCCAGTCTACAGCAGTGCAAGGTAAACCAAGGCTATATGGGTTTCAGTGGCCTTGACAGAAGAAATAACCAGAAGAAAACAGGACTATTACCATTCCAGTGTCAGCAGCATAGTCAACAGTTTTATTCAACTTGCTAATCACATTTTTGAACTAATAACTGAGTCAAAGTGAACAGTTAAAAAAAAGGAAAGAAAATGTGTGACAAACCAAAATTAAAAAACACATGCAGGTGAGGTCTAAAGATTCAAAACATTTATTTTCACTTGATAATTTATTAGACTTTCTTCATAAAAAGGCTGACATTACAGACTGTTTAAAGCAACATTGCTTCCTGTGAAGAATCCATGACACCTGCTTTATGATGAAAATGAAGTGAGGAAGAAAAACACGTGTGGAGATGGGACAGATATAGAAACAAAGACTGTGAGAAAGAAACAAGGAAGAGGGAGAAACGTGGAAGGGAACAATACAGTGTGAACCTTTGTTTTCACTAAAATGAATAATACTACACTTCCTTCTGGTTTATTGAATACACCAGTGAGAGATGTCCACGTGCAACAAACCTTTGCCTGGTTACCAGGGTCACATGACGACAAACGCTCGACAGACATTTTGCAAGGTTTTTCTTTTGTATTTTTCAATATGCAATATATGCATTTTACCACATGGCCCACCATGTGGTAAAAGGGGACGATGGTAAGCGTGTGTTTAAGGAATGTCAGGGATAAAGAAAGGGGTCGTGGATGCATGATAAATGTAATAGTCCAATTCATTTGGTTAATTGATCATTTTGTTAAATTTTATCAGGTAGTCTAAAGTAATTAATTTGATAAGAGTATATAGGAATTTTGAGTACCAAAACTCTGCGTGTTCTTTGCCCTGCTCTCCTCATTCTAGCAGTCCCCAGTGATTTTCACCTGAACCTAGTTCCCCCTTTTTTCCGCCCTCTAGAGACTAAACCCAGACTTGCCCTTGCGATCAGTAGTAGAGGTGGACGAATCGCGTGTAAGTGCCTCCTCTGATTGGACGCCATTGCTCTCATCGCCTTGCTCATCGGTTTGTGGCTTGATGATGTGGCCCAAAATGAGAGCCAGGAGGTTGGTTTGCTCTTCCTGGCTGAGTGGTGGGTCTCGGGATGTCGGCGAGAGTTCCTGGGGTTCAGGAGGCGGCTCTGGGGGCTGGGACCTGGCAGCAGACTGGGCCTGGTCCTCTGGAGCCCCCTGGTGGTCAGAGGCCTCACTGAGGGCAGACAACGACTGGCTGAGAGTCTCTGGGTTGGAGAGGTTGAGGAGTTGGGCCACCTGGGGCAGGCTGAGGTCTGTCTGGCCTTGTAGGAGGTTCAGCAGCACCGCCATCTCGGCCTGGTTCAACTGTTCTGCAGCAGCTCCCAGGCCTGAACACACACAGTCACACAGAATATTGAAACATTTAAACAAAAACTATCTTAGGTCTTATATGTGTGTATGGTTCGGCTAAGGAGCTTGTCACAGACAGCTGTTACCTGACAACTCACGCTCTAAGTTGGCTGTGGAAGGCGGTTTTCCTGGTGGAGGTGGTGGGGCCCCAGCCGGGCTAGTTTGCGGCCTGCTGTTCTCTCCGCTAGAGGTCCCAGTCACATCCTTACGGGGCACTTTTGATGCAGGCACATCTTCGGGCAACCCACTCTGACGTGCACGCCGTCTCTTCTTACTCCACAGCTCGTGGCAGTCCTGGTGGTGAGGAAGACTGGAGAAGCAGCGGGTAGACATAATTATATAAGAACCATGAATTACACATCTCTAATCAATCAAACAGAACAGAATTTTTCCACTATCTCCCACAATTAAAAAAAATTATAAATCTAACATATATCGGATACTATAAAGGTGCAAGTGGAGGGCATGCAACTACTGACTCTGGCGGTGGCATCTTGCTGGGCTCAATGTCACACAGGAAGTCGCTGTTGAGAGCTTGCTCCGATGTGCAGCGCCGTGCAGGGTCGAGGGTCAGCATTCGGTCCAGCAAGTCCAGAGCAGTAGAAGGTAAACTGTGTAGAAGAGGAGAGATTTTTCAACTGTAGAAAGAGACGAAGGGTTGATCACAGCTACTTCTGGGGCAGTTCGGAATGGCTACATACAAGGCAAACTCCTCCCGAAGTCGCCGTCTGTACTGCTTCTTCGGTTTCATGGTGTTGAAGAGGGGAAGTTTAATGACGTCAGGCCAGACTGCAGGACAGGGACTCCCGCACAGACGGCTAAAGGAAATTAAAGAGGAAGGAAAAGAAGGGCTCAGTGATAAAGAAATAGAAAAGTGTGGTGAACGTTGTAGCAGAAATTATTACTTAATGTGTTGTGTGTTCAGGAAAGGCCAGCCTACCTGATGAGCTCAAGCTGTAGAAGCTCCTGGTTAGCCTGGAAGATGGGCTTCTTGGTAAAGAGCTCTCCCAAAATACACCTAAGTCATGACAGAGAACGGGTAGAGCTAGTGAGAAGATAGACACTCCCACTTACCAAGCTTAAACTGAGTTGAAAACAGTGTCAAAAGCCATTTTTAAATAGAGATCCTGCAATAATGGCATAAAGAAGTTATTACAGTGGCTTTGCTTTTTACACTGAACCAAACAACACCAGCATAATGCTGCCCCATTGTGTAATCTTAGATAGCATGCCGGCAATCCAGAAGCAAAACAGAATCTGTCAGATCTGACAGAACTGTGACTGTGACCAATAAAAGCTACTATTTTTGAATGGGATACATACATTTCCAATGGGTAAACAGACAGAAGGAAAAGATTTTCCCCTATTCTGACATAAGTAATCATAGATAAATAAGAAAATGAAGAGGATATGAATGTAAAAGAGGAGTGTAGAAGAGCATGGATCGTCCAAAGTTCAGAAGCAATGTTTAATTTGAAGTTAAGTCATTTTGCAGCCGACCAGACAGGTTAAAAAACTCAAGTATCTCATGCTGAGCTGAATTTGCCTCTTGGTGTTTTAGGATTAAAGTGTAACAGACTCAATGAGCTGCAAACATCCAGTCTCCTCATCGTGTTAGAAACACATTTGCTTACATGGCACAAAAAAGACACTCTCATTACATCTGTTTATTCATTCGAGTTATTCTCCCTTTCAATAAAAAAAATGTCACCAAGCATATCAACCATGGTATCTACCTTTCTAGAGTCTACCATTGTGGGAGGTGAGCTTTCACCTACTAAGAGGTTACTGAGTGGGAAAAATGTATGAACAGAAAATTCAGCTTTGATGGACTTAAGTGATAGAGAGATCAGATTTAATGGATATTTTCCAAAAACAGGATAGTGTTAAAGCAGCTAGTCCCATCTGAATGAAAGGTTGCTTTACCCAACATAACATGAATCTACAGCTGCATAGGTTCATTAAACCTACACTGCATGAGATAAATTATAGAATGGAGGTGTACATATGTAAAAGAGAGAATAAAGTTAATTGTGAATGAACAGATAAATGTCAACTTTGAGTGTCATACTCACCCACAGCTCCATACATCAATGGCTGGAGAGTATCTCTCCTCTCCCAGTAGGAGTTCAGGGGGGCGGTACCATAGTGTGATTACTTTATTAGTGTAGGGCCGACTGGGGACAAGGAAAGAGAGAAGGCGGTGAGAATCAGTATATGTTCATAGAACATCTATGGCTTCACACGCCCAAACACAAACACTTTTAGATTCACTGACATCAATGTGACAGACACCACCATCTAGTGGTGAGTCACTATAAAGTAAAAGGAAAATCCAGGCTCATGGTAATGTTTAATTACTGCTTCAAATCACCATTAACACATTGAAATTACAGAAGCAAGCCAATGAGGTCCCCATATATTGCAGACATTTTAAGAGGAAAACATGTATATGACACTCGTCGTACCTTTCCTCTGAATTGTAAAGCCGGGCCAAACCAAAGTCAGCCAGTTTGATCTGACCTCTGTACGAAGAAAAACAGATAAAGAATCCAAGATTAGGAGCAATACTACCAAGTATGAGAAATCAATCAATCGGTCAATGACTACAAATGACTGCAGTATCTAAGCTTGAGATACAAAATATAACTCCAGATTGCATTTAAATAAGACAATAAGACAATATTATGAAACTTGCTATAAAATCAGTTGTTTCTTTTTTGTCAGATTCAGGTTAAATAGTGTTACATTACATGCATCATTTCACTAACATTGTATCTGAATGAAAAATGTTTACTGTACTTTGAAAAGGTAAAAGCCCAATCAATAAAGTGATTGGTCATGCTCAGCAAATGTCAGGACAGATGAGGTAACAAAAGTCCAAACTCCAAGTGTTTATTCACAGTCAGTTGTACAGTAGAGGCAGTTAGCGAGAGTAAACAACAATGTGGCTCTAAAAAATGCTCAATTCCACAGCGAAACTCACATTTTCAGTTAACTCTTATTAGCATCTTCGCTATAGCAACTTGCCTTGCTACGTTTTTGCTTGCATCCTGTAGTGTTTGTAGATTACGTGCAGAATTGTACAAAGCAACCATCTGTAAGAAGTTGCTGTACCCCTTCAATGCAGTTATTTGAAGCGCCCAATTAAATTAGTAGCACAGTAATTAGCTTTGCTGCTGACGCACCTTGAAACACTTGCATTGTGATCATTAAAGTTAGCGTTCAACTGCTTTTGGTCTTGAGTTTACAGTATTCACAGACTACAGCTGCATTTAAACCATCTGCCGTGATGGTCACAGTTGCTGATGTGGATAATGTTGCAATACAGCCGGTATTGTTAATGTCAATTTAGCAAAATAATATAATCAATGAAGCAAACTAACAATGTACATAAAATGACACTATAGTGTTTCACTCTTTGTGTCCTTACCTGTTGTTGAGCAGTATGTTGGAGCATTTAATGTCTCTATGAAGGAAGTTGTTCTTATGGCAGTAGTCCAGACCCTCCATCAGCTGGCGCATGAAGCTGCGGACATGCTCATGGGAAAACTGGACCAGGCCTGACTCCAGCAGGCCCATTAGGTCGTGGTCCATGTACTCAAACACCAGGTAAAAAGCACCTAAAATCAGAGGGAAGATGTATTAAAAAATCATAAACCCATGAACCGCTTTACAAGGTTCAAGAAGCAGGCATGTGATGAGAAGCTTGCCATGTACTTTAAAGTAATTTAACCCAGCATCAAATTTGTTTCTTGGTACGTTAGAATACTCTACAGTGAGTACTGTACTGAAACTATGCAACTACAACTTAAAATTGCAAGTCATCATTAAGTCACACCGAGCAGAAATTCCTGCAGCACAGCTCCCTCTGGACTGAAACCTTTAAGAAGGGCTGCTTAAGTGGATCATCACTCAGCGATTTAATCTCCTGTCAAATAACCAAACCAACTTTGATTTTGGTTTACTTTTTGTGGTCTTAAGATTTTCTGTGAGAAGGGTTTAACTACTGCTTTAAACCTGAGTTATTAACATTACTTATATTATAAGTACAACTTGTAACAATATGTCTGAAAGTTTCACACAGACAGCAACAATTTCTGCTCCATATGCTTAGTATTCTTTTTTGTCATATCATTTCTAAACCTTTCTGACCTTTGTCCTTTTTAAAGTCAAGTGCATCCTGCTTGTCGGTGACAATCTCCTTCATGTTGACGACACTGCGGTGTTTGAGCTGCCGCAAGATCTTGATCTCTCTAATGGCTGTTATGGGGAAACCCTCCTTTTCATTGTCCAAACGCACTTTCTTCAGAGCCACTAGTTCACCTGGCAAATTAGAAACAGTATTTAGAGAACCAGTCAAAATGAGAATTCAGTCTCCGCTTGTTTTAATATAAAACACACATGACAGTGACTTAATTCCTGGTAATATTTCCTTACCTGTGTCTTTGTCCTTGGCCTTGTACACTTGGCCGTAGGTGCCTTCCCCTATGATGCCGATTATATCAAATTTATCTACACAGCGTTTGCCCCAGTCACTCTGGGTATGTTTGCGCTCACCATATCGCGGGCAGCAAATCCTGTAAATCATCAAAACAAAGAACAAATTAGAGTTTATGTGGCCTTAAAAAAAGGAAGATTGGAAGTAGGTGAGTAATAGAAGAAACTCACTTTGGTCTCTTCTTAAGGGCTGGCTGTGGTAGTGGTGGAGCCTGGCGGATCGGGGACTGTGGGGGTGAGGAGTCACCTCCGGGCAGGGTGGGCGGTAAAGGAAGGTCGATGAGTGATGGCCGGCTGCGAATTTCCTTCTCCCTTCTAGATGGCCTCTGAGGTGGGGTGGACTTCTTTGGACTGACAAAATACAAACAGAGTTTTAGAGAAAAGTGTAACTGAATAAAGATATATTAGGTATGTACTTAAATGTGCACTAAATTGTGTAAACCAGATCATTTTTACCTAGCTAACTGTCTAGGAAAGCCAATGCCATTCTCTGGGTAGAGCATTGTAGTAGTTCATTGGGTAGAGCAGAGAAGGCAGTGTGAGCCTTTGAGCTTAAATTAACAGGAGTTGCATGTGTGATCATCTATAATGAAAGTTATCAGGTGCCTCCCACTTTCTCTTTTTATAGTAATGTTGACCATAGGGGCTTACTATATAGGAGTGGATGCACTGACAACATTTACTCTCATTTGGAATCGTCTGTTGCACCATCTTAATGCTGATGTCAGAGCTAATTGAACCAAGTTTCAAACAGGGCAGGTCAGAATCGTTACAGAGCGTGTAATTGCAGTAAAGTGAATTGAATTTGTGTACCAGGGTAATAAACAGAAGCAGGCAGAGGGCCCCCAACTTAATCATGTGCTTTAATCATAGGGGATTTTGAGTGTGTCTGTTTTTTGGTATGACAATTATCATAATTAAGGTCTAAAGAAAGCAGAAATAATAACATTTAGTCATCACAAGTTACTTCATCTAGTGCTGTCTTGAAATGTCTAACTCTTACTTGACAAAAAGGATGGTGATACCAAAAGAAAATAAAAATATTACTTTAGTAGTGTATTAGAATGTATGTACCGTAAGAGCACAGCTGAAAGATTAAATGTGACTTTTACTGCTGAAGTGTCCTCACCTGTCCTGAGCATTTCCCAGCAGTGCAGGTGGTAAAGGCAGGGGAGGCAGAGTCGACGTCTTGTGGAGTGGGGTCTGGCGGACAGGGCTGCGTGTAGGGAGCGGAGCAGGCGATTTGGCCTGGGATGCGTTTGAGGATGTTGGAGGCTGAATACCTGTTTCTGCCTGAGGTGGTGGTGGTGGAACCTGGGTGGCTGGACCGGGTGGCACAGGGGGAGAAGGCTGAGGAGGAGGAGGTGCCGGAGAGGAGGTGGAAGAAGAAGGTAGAGGGGCAGTAACCTGATCTTCGCCAATGGTAACATCCTGGGGTAACAGCACAGGTGGTGGGGGCAGAGGTTCCGCGACTGCTGACGAGTCTCTTTCTGGCTGTGACGCCTCGCCTTTAGTGGACCGTGAGGAGGAGGGGCCTGCAGTTTTACGTGCTGGTGGAAGAGGGGAGGCACCACCACTGGCACGAGCAGCCGCCTCAGCAGCCTGGCGTTCTTTCTTCCTCCGAGTCAGCTCTGCTCCCAGGCTGGAGTTAAGCGGCAGGCGAGAGGAGGGAGGGGAGCGGCTAGCTGGTCGGCTGCTGTGGGAGCTGCCCCCGTTACACCAGAGGAAGTATGCCTCTTGCTACGGGAACGAGAGGAGGAGCGACGAGAAGATGAGTAGTGCAGAGGGGAGCGACTCCTGGAACGGCCAGAGCGTCTAAATAAAAAAAAAATTTAAAAGTTATTTTTAAAAGTCATGAACAATGCCATAAAGATTTTACATTCTATTGTCTCTTCCTGAAATCAGTAATAAGGATTCAACACGTTGCGTGCTTTTTTGAAAATGTTTTTAAAAAGGAACAGAGTGGGTAAGTAAGCAGACACAACCTCTTCCATCACTAAAGAAAATGTGGGTCTTTTGATATGGAACATAACAGAAGTTAACACATAAATAAGCCAACACTGAAACAACTGTTGATCTCAAAACTGGGGGGACAGATTGGATCCAAAGCTGATCGACTCTGAAGTGATAACAGCTGGTTACTTATCTGTCTTTCCTAGTTTACATTTCCTTTGACTCCATTCCAGTCAGAGATATACACCACTGTCTTCCTCAAAATAAATACAAGGAAAATTCTGAATAACCAGACAATTTAATTGATATTTAAGCACCGTTGAAGACATTTCCCGACTTTTCAAGTCTGTTTGTCAAAATAATAATCTGTCCACTGCATAGTAACATTTGAAGTCACACGGTGCAGCTCTAACCTTCTGGTAGCCAGAGCTCATGGTTTAATGACATTGTGCAAAGCAAAACAAAATGTCTGAAGGTAAACCGTGTCATCACTCCATCCTTTGGTTCTCACCCTCTGGCTTTTGTCTGAGGAAATTTCAAGATCTACACCCAGCCAGCTTTTTTCCAACCTTTTAACAATTAGTATTTTACTGAAGGAAGAAGGGCTCGGTGAGTTCAACTGACCGTTTGCCCGACTTTAAACTTACAATGTAGGTTGCTCAGTAACCTGAATCAAAAAACATCAGGATGCGCATTATGACTATGCAAAAAATACTACCAAAGATGACCTGATTTGGAAATTGATCTGCTGTTACAACCCTCATGACCTCTGATTTTCCAAACTGAGTGTGTGTGTGTGTGTGTGTGTGTGTGTGTAAACTATTTACCATATTCCCCATAAGATTTAAACGGCTCCCTACAGCACATACTCACCGAGACATGGGGCTGGTGCTGGAGGATCTTCGGTTGCCATAGGGGCTGATAGAGCGTCTCCTTGAGTACGGGCTGCTGTCCCTCTCGTAGCTTGAGGACCTGTGCCTGCTGCCATAGGGGCTGTCTGATCTCTGTCTGCTGCGGCGAGAAACATCCCCGTAGGGACTGGGGCTCTGCTGGGCCACCCTCCGCCTGGAGTAGCTGTCATCCCCTTGCTGCCCGTACCCACTGCCCTGTGGACTCTCGCTGCCGGCCCCTCTTCTGGGACTGGGCGAAAGAGCAGAGCTGGTGCCCTTCCTGCGTGGGCTACCCCTACTTGAAGACTTCCCCTTAGGGCTTGACTTGTGGCTCTTGGAGGACTTACGGTGGCTCCTGTCTTGTCTGCTCCTCTGGGAGGTGCTGCGGTTGCCCTCCCCTCTGCCTTCTCTCCGCTGCTGCCTGTCTTTGCGAGACTTCCCTGAGCGGCTGCTCTCCTTGCTTCGAGATGAGGATGTGGAGGACGTAGTGCTACCTACACTGGCTGCAGGCTGTACCTGGGAGGAAAGCATCAGCTCCCCGCGTTTAGACTCACCCTCTGGCTGGACCTGGCGTTTGGATGATGGGCCTGATGAGGCAGCCTTCTCCTTGCTCTTTCCAGAACTGCCTTTCTCGCGGTCTTTGCTGCTCTTTTTCTTGTACCCACGTTCCCCATTCCCAGAGTCTCTAACTTTGTTAGGGTCCTTGGACTTTTTCCGGGAGTGTCTGTGCCCCCTGTTCTCTCTACCGGCTGCTTCTCCGTCGATATCGTCCCTATCGTAGTCTGGTGAAGGCTCCAGCCGGTCCCCGCCCCCCCTCTCAGAAGGCCTGGAGGACGGTGGGTCCGAGAAAGTGTCCGAGTCGGAGCTGATATCATCGTACTCCACCAGAGGCTTCACCGCGTTGACACCAGGTGGCGCCGTATCACCGAGGGTAAAATATTCGGGTCCCGGTGCCGCCGAGGATTCCCGAATATGTTTGGTTGATTTATGCCGTTTGCGTTTAGAAGAGGAAGAGGACATTGAAGATTTTAACTGCACCTTGCCGTCTTTGCTCGCCTTGTCTCCCGCAGAGGTATGACTCGGGGCCTGGGTCTGGTGTGGCACAGCGCTGGTGCTCGATTCCGGCTTCCTCTTGGTCCCATGGTGTCGGTCCGACCCAGGCATCCCTCACGCCGGCGTCGGTGCCTCTCCTGCGACTGGGCCTCGGTGGTCCAGGCAATTCATTCACAGGAAAACAGTAGCTACTCCAAATGCCAAAAAAAAAAAAACGAAAAAATGTTACTAAGCAGAAAACAAGGCAAGAAAAAATACACAAAATAAACAGACCAGGCCGCTCACGTCCAGTCCTCCTCAACGCCAATTCATTCCATTGAGATCTCCGGCATTGTTCCGTCAATTCGTCAACTGCTCGGTTGTCCAGTGCTGTAAAGTGTTGTACTTTGAATTTTGTCAGTGAATGAAGAAAATCCCAAACAAACATCGGAGCATTGTGGTGTCGTCTCCGTCTCAATTTTAGCTAAGCACCGCTAGCTAATGCTCGGCGGCTAGCGAGCTGACTCGTTAAAAAAAAAAAAAAAAAAAAAGGAGAAAAAAAAAAGTCCCTTTAGTGAAAGGTGTCCTTGTCCGGTGCCAAGTTAAAGTAAAGGTGTTTTTATTCCACAGAATTACGGTCTTAGCATTCAGAAACAAGCAAACGCCTTCATTAAAAGACGCTCGTTTCTCGAACAAAATGAAAACTTGACCCGGTTGGTACTGTTTTACATGTTCCCTTTTAATGTAAGTTTTATCCCCTATAAATTCAATATTGAATAGAAATCATAGTATTTTCGTGTGCAGTAGATGTTCCAGTTTATTATCAATGGCTCTGGGAATCAACCAGGCCTATATTTAGGGCGATGCTAGTGGATTTAATATCATCCACAGCCCTATCTGAAGGAGACTACAAACGCCATTGTGGCTCCTGTGACTAGCGACTTCTGCGCACAGCGGAGTGAACCGGAAACCGCGACGCTGTCAATCTCACGCGTATCCTAGCAACGGCCAATCACGACAGAGAAGCCCGCCCACTGTACTCGTGGTAGCGCGCCAGCGACGGGAAATGTTCAGGGAGCTGCATCAGGGCAAAAAACAAAAACAAATGTTTTAACCAGTCAGGTATTACAGGATGAATAAACAATACACCGCACTGGGCGCTCGGGAAATGGGAGTATCAGGAGTGAGGTGAGTTATTGGGGGATTTTAAACCATGCAGGAGGCGATGGAGGCAAAGCTGGATTACTAACAGGCAAAGTGGGCAGCTGCCCCAGGGCCCTGAAAGCCCCAATATTTCTTTGTGTCATCTTGATAATTTGATTTAAAATGTGTTTTAGGAGTATTCCCCACTAAAAGCACAATATAAACTGACATTATTATGGCCTTTACTGTAGGTTCTGCTGTACTATCTAATGAGTCTTTAAAAGCCCCCTCCTCCCATCCCCCCTTTGTTAAAATCTATTTCTAAGACCTTCCTTACTCATTGTACTTTTATAGCAGGTTAATCCAACCAAGTATGGAGGCTACTCTTTGATATTCCACAAAGGAATGCATATTTATGTGATTAAAAAACATAATTAAATTGGTCTCAAATCTTGCATCAGTATAGCAAACGCTAGACTATTAAATTAAGAAAAAGGTGATCCAAAAGCTCCGCTCTTTGATCAGAATATTAACGCACACAAACACAAGACAGGAGGGCTACTTTTATCCAGTCTCCGCCGCACTCTCTAGATTTCTCTGAAGCCCACTTCCTCTTTAACAGGAGTCGTAGTGAAGTCTTTACGTCATAAAGTGAGCCGAGTATCGAGGTTAAAACAATAGTAACTTGAGTTCCCTCCACTGACGGTATATAATTAGGGTTCCCACACCTGTTCTTCTGGTACTGGAGGCCTTATATTACGACGACAAAAGCAAAGTATGGCTTCTCACCGTATACTCTGACTGGGCTAACTAACTGCTGGCCAGTGGGAATTAAATATGTAAATTGTTAAAATGGGTGACAGGATTTAAATAAACAGTTCGATGGATCTGTTGTGTCAGCTGGACCGCATGAATACATGAAAATACAATCTAATATTTGATGAAACTTAACTAATCTTGAACCAATATCACACATTGTTATTCTAATTAAACTTTTACTTAAGCAGAATAGTTACATTTATACAATGACAGTGGTGGTTTAACCTTTTAAAAAGCGTCTACCTCACATTGTTTTTAAAGGTGGGAGCAGAAACATGGGGGGAACACATTAGAAAACATTAAATTGTGGACATTTACAGTTTATTATGGCCCTCCAGACGACGTGCGCTCCCATACGCAGTATGACGAGCAGCCGTCCTTGGATGCTGATTGGATCCGCTGCCTGCGTGGGGGGCGTGGCCAACGAGAAACGAGGAAGTGGCGTTTCCCCCACAGTACAAACAAAGTTACAGTGTATGTTTGAGAACAATAAATAAATAATAAATAATGAAGTTAATGCGCATTTAAATTGTTATTGTGTCATAAGAGGGCAAACTCCTAGTGTCTGTGGTCGCTGTAGGACACGAATGTGATAAAAACATGTGAAGGCTTTGTCTTACACTCACAGTAGAAATAACTCATATTAAGATATTAACTTAAGATAGGCTACATGAGGGGAGGGGGGGGGGGTTATACTGTCATATATCCTGACTGGTTTCTATTTGGTTTTGGTGTGTGTCAAAAGATACCATCACGTGGGATCAAACTTTTCTTTTAAATAATTCTTTAAATATAATTCTTATATCTAGCCATGAGTCCAGTTTGCTTTAAACCAGGTATTCGTTTGACAGCCCAGTTTAGTATTTATCTTTACCCCTGAACCTGTCCTGTCCCTGCATTAACAGATTTGGTTTAAGGACCAGACAACAAGTAGGCTAAATAAATAAAGTTATCCGGTTTTGAGTTTTTTGGGGCAATACATAAGCGCAATTTCATTATATTTATTATTTCTAAGCGATGTAGGCGTAGTACCAGCTCCATTTTAAGCTGCCAGGTCCTATTCCTGTCGGGCTATTGTGTGGATGGATGGAAAGCTGTAGCCTATAGGGGGAGGAGGAGGAGGAGGAGGAGGAGGAGGTGAGGGCGAACCGAGCAGATAAGAGAAGTGGCTTATTGACTGGGCTGCTGCCTGTAGCTCATATTTTATCCGAAACAAGAGGTCTTCCCGTTTGTGTTACAGGGCGAAAAACAACGACATCGCACCCCTAGGAGCTACCGAGAGGACGGTAGCATGATAGTCGTGGAGGGGAATCGGCAGGAAGAGGGCCCGTATCTGCATTTTACTTCGCCTACACCGAATTCATTGAGTCGGTAACCAGCGTCCGACATGGGGAAGGAGGTAAATGGTGTTTCACGGAGCCGGTTTGAGGTGAGTTCACAGTCAATGTTACCTGACAGTTATTGCCACGCATTGATGTGTGGCTGTTGGGACTGTTAGGATACGGGCCTGCGTGATGACTGTCGCTGTGTTTGTTGTAAAACTGCGCTCATGGTGAGGCTTGTTGATGCAGCTTCCGCAGTCAGTGTTTGGGATTAGGTCAAACGGCACACATAGAGCCGAGGCCTGGCTCTTTGGTTGTTTTTTCTTTTGAGGACACGAGTCTGTATTTTCCACAAAGTCTGTCGTGTTGTTAATCAATAAATTGAGTTGTGTGTGTGGTGTTTTTTTATTTTTATTTTTTTAAAGGTCCTAAAATGTTGTCCTCGTTTCCCTTTTTGCTGCCGTCAAAACAAAGAGGCTACATGGAGCATGCCGAGGACAGCTCCGGCACATATTGGCGTATTTACCAGGGAAAAAAAAGGGGGGGATTTGTTGTCACTTTACAAACAAGCTATAGCTGGTTTAATAATTGCCCTCATATCTGCTGGAGAGGAGGGGGAGGTGTGATGTTTTTATTATGAGACTTTTGTTGGGTCGTCTGTTGTGCACGTCCGTGGCCGCTGCGGTTGTGGGGGCCTCGGGTTGTGACTGCTACATGCACCCCCCTGTGTTAGCACAGCACTATCAACAAATAGGCCCAAGCTGCCACAATGCAACACACACACACACACACACCGTCGCTTATACTGGTTGCAGGAAGGGGGGGAACCACATGTACGTACACAAGATACAGTGTTGTTTAAAAATGCAGCGTTTACCATAAACTTTGTGTCGCAGGCGTAAGTGAGCGCAGCAGGATATTTTGGAGGAACCTGTTCTCTAATGTTGTGTATCCGGCCGGTGACATTGGGCTGTGTAGCTCGAGCACTGGGTGTTGTTTAATCCCCGGCTAGCGTGGGATTTGTGTGTGGTTTTTATTTATTTTTAACGGTGCAACAGCTGACGACTCGGAAGATTCAGGCCGCGTTACCTTCTGGCCCGACAGCTGCGGTAGAGCTGCTTGACAAGTTCACCAGATTTGGTAAAGGGAGAACACCGGACGTGGTGCGCCATTGCCTTCAAAGTAAAAGGGAATCTATTTAGCTTTCTTTTTTTTTGTTTGTTACTGTGACTTCTCGTGAGGGAATACCTGCCCTATTACCAAGTTTAAACCGGAATAATTACCAGACACCCTTTCATGATGTCTTGTTTTGGTTTAATGTGAAAGTGGGTGTAAATTGTATTTCTTTTTGCAAAGGCGTGCTCATCACAACACAGTTTCTTTTAAGACATAAAAACATTTAAGTCCATACAATATGTTTAATACCAATTATTGTTTGGTTGATTTTCATTGATGTAAATAAATACAATCTACCTATGCACTGTAGGTGTTATAATAGAATAACATATATAGAATAAGAACATCATACAGCCGGCTTACTTCTATTGTTAACACCCTTAAATCCATTAAAGAATTGAGCACAGAGTTAGCCCAGATGGCTAATTGTTCAAAGCCTGAGACCAAAGATAAAATAGTTACTGTAGGTCATCAAAAATGCACAGTGGTCAAACCCAATTACTACATTGTCTGCCAGTGAGAGTTTTACTTTGACAGCCATTTCCAGACATGTTCTCTTATATTCTGTCTGACTTTACTGTTCTGCAGCAGATACTGATCTGTTCTATAGCAGCCCCTAACAAAAGACTACAGCAGTCTGGAAAGTAGACAGGCATTAATGACCCCTAATTCTATTTCCCTATTAATTATAACCATATTGTGACTGACATTACCAGTACATTGGGTATAACAGGGTGTATTGATGTAAGAATTGTTGAAGCAGTTTAAACTGAAAGCAAGAAAACAATGTTAAAATCAGTTGTTGATAACTAAATCTATGGATGGAGGGAAGGATAAACTAAATATCTAAACCAATTTAACCACTGAGTTTAATGCTGACTCATTACAAGTGTCAAACTGATATAAATTTCATCTGAGGATAGGGTCTTTTCAGGAAACAACACAGGAAAAGTTTTTCTAAAAATATTATCACTTTTTGTTTTGCTTTACAACGATCTGTAGCTGGAGGTTACAGCTCATCCAGCCTTTTACCTCCTGCCAGGCCTGCTTCACTAACTATAGCTGACCAGTGGAGAAAACATAATGCTCACATTCATGCAGCATCAGGTTCATTTTATGTTAGAGTACAAAAGGGGACAGTGTATGCCCGTTGACCATGCGCATCTGGTTCTTTGGAAATGGCCCTGGATTATTTGGCCAGAAAGTAACGCTGGGAAGGCGAGCTGTCAGAGTCAATTTGCCCCAAATCCAAACGCGAAATGTCTGTCCCTTCTTACTCCCTCAAAATTTTACACGTCTGTGCTGGCAGGCAGCCCCTGCATAGACAGCTGTGTGTGTGTGTGTGTGTGTGTGTGTGTGTGTGTGTGTGTGTGTGTGTGTGTGTGTGTGTGTGTGTGTGTGTGTGTGTGTGTGTGTGTGTGTGTGTGGAGTTTGTATGTTTATGAGAGAGACATAGAGAGGCTTTGACCCAGAGCTGACTGGATTTTTAAATGGGCAGACCTGTCATTTTGTTTTTGGGAGCTGATGAATAGGTTTGCTTAAGTGTGTAAGTCCCTCAAAATCTATTGAGCTAAAAAGCTATTGTGAATGTGGTTTTAGGATGGACACCCATAGTCAAATACCACACTGCTTTTGTTTAAATGCAAAAACATTTAATTTTTACTTCATATTTGTACCTGTAAGGAAGTGCAAATAAGTAGTTGCAAATTCCTTGTTGATCTCTTGTAAATAACATGTGCCTTCCTGCACTTTTATTTACATACTAAAGCCCCCACCCCTCAATTACCCTGTCCCCGGTTTAGATTTATCTTTCCAAATCTATGGAGGAAAATGTATGGGGCCAGATGTTGCGTCATTTGACTTGTTGTGCCTAGGGGACACTTCCAAACGGCATTATCTGAACATCTTGTATTTTACAATCTATCAAAGTATGATTTACCCCAAATTATGGGAACCCTGGAGTCCTCAATAAGTGGGTTTGTGTGCGTGTCTAAAGTAGCTGGGTCTTAATAAATGCTCATTTATTGTTTCTTTGTGTACTGAGGCTTTTTCTGTGGCTTATAGGCTAGTATTTGCACTCACACAGCATGCAATTATTTCTGTGGAAATCCATTAGCTGTTTGCAGAAGCTGGAGCAGTTCACCGGAGAGTCACAAAAGATATATTGTAACAAACTCCAGTGTACATTCTCAGTACATGCTAATGTACAGTGTAAACAACACAGAAAGTAAGGGAAGAATATGCAGGCAGAAAAGATAACATGAAAGCTGAAGCCTCACAGTTCTGTAGTCGACAGTACAAAGTTCTGTCCTAATGATTTTGCTCCAAAGACACAAAACTGTCTCTTGTTCTGTTTTATCTTCTGTCACCTTTTGTGTTTTCCAAGACTTGACATTGACTCTATCTCAGCTGATGAGATTACGATAATTTTTCCTTGCTTTCTATTTGCTGGTGCTGTCCTTGAGTGAGGCGGGTGGATGAAGGGGGGCCCAGCTATGTTAAAAAGGATGCCACGACTAACATTATCCTCTGCACCTTTTCAGATGTTCACAAACAGTGATGAGGCAGTCATCAATAAAAAGCTGCCTAAGGAGCTGTTGCTACGGTGAGTGACATTTCCAAACACTTCAGTCAGACTATCTGCTGGTTGTTTTGCAAGCGACAGTGGCATGTTTCATACTCCACATTTAACCTCCCTGCCTTTGCTCCCGATCAGCACATCCAATCATACACAAAGGCACAATTGGCCTTGCACCTACCTCCTCCCGCTACAGCCGTCAAACACAGACACACACATTGTGCATCTTACGATCATATACTGTATGCTCACTTGCCCTTTAGCAAATATTTCAACTAAACTAACCACCAAGATGCCAATTTCCCCTCGTTCCCCACCCTACTCTGCTCCCCCAATGCTAAAACTGTAATTTAAAACAGATGCTTGAGGCTATAAAGCATTCAAATTGATTTCAAGCAGAAAAAAAAAAAAACTCAACAGCCCCTGAGCAAACAGAAAATGAAGGCCATAACTCAAGCCTCGGCCTTGCCAGCCAAGCTGCCTGTGCTGCGGCTGCTGATTCTGTGCGACTTGGCCAGGTTCAATGCCCTGATTTGTGAGGCTGGCAGGCTGTGCTGGGAGTCACTGCATCCCTGCTTCAACCCTAATACAGTTTTTGCTGCATTGAGGAATCTTATAGTAAGTCTCCAGCTCTGTTCCTTAGAAGCAGATTGCGTGTCTTCCTCGCCAGGACCCCACTTTGAGTAAACACATCTATCCTGCAAACAGGGTAAACACATATATCTTGCTGACAGTCAAAGACAATATTAGCTGATTTACTCGCACCCCTGTGCTGTGAGTGGAAGCAGACACAGGGCTGCGTTGAGGGAAGAGTCTAGTGTAAAGAGGAAGCTTCTGGCAGCGGGGGTCAGGGTCTCTAAACCGTCCCTGTCTGTCTTCCAGAATCTTCTCCTTTCTGGATGTGGTGACACTCTGTCGCTGTGCCCAGGTCTCTCGGGTGAGTTTGTGTTCACAAGGTGTGTGTATGCATGGTTGTGTGACTGCGTGTTTGTCTGTGTGTTTTTAGTGTGCGTTCTGTGTGTGTATGTTGTATGTTTGAGAAAAATATTGACCCTAAACATCTCTTTCTCCCTCACTGCTCTCAGTCCTGGAATGTTCTGGCTCTGGACGGCAGCAACTGGCAACGAATCGACCTCTTTGACTTTCAGAGGGACATTGAGGTGAGTCAATCTGATTTCCATCTACTTTTCCATTGCCTTTAACTTCATATTTGCTGTGCACTGTGCTGTTTCTCTCCACACTTTATTCTTCTGTCATTACCGAGGTAATGAGAAGAAAAGAAGAGAAGCAAATACAGTGAGCTGAGTAGATTGTTTTTGTTGCAGGGCCGGGTGGTGGAGAACATCTCAAAGCGATGTGGAGGGTTCCTTAGGAAGCTGAGTCTGCGGGGTTGCCTGGGTGTGGGTGATAGTGCCCTCAGGTGAGTTTGCCAACAGACATTCTAGCTGTAGTTCAGCCCATGGGGAGGGGCATACAAGAAGTTTACTATCACCATCATATAAATGTTTATTTTTGCAGGACTTTCTCGCAGAACTGCAGAAACATTGAGCTACTTAGTCTGAATGGCTGCACCAAGATCACTGACAGGTGTGTGAATTGTCCTGGGATACCAATGTATCAGAATGTCACTTCTCCTCCAAAGCGCTAATTGTCTTTCTCTTCTGCAGCACGTGTAATAGTCTCAGTAAGTTCTGTCCAAAGCTGAAGCACCTGGACCTCGCCTCCTGTACCTCAATCACCAACCTGTCACTCAAAGCTCTCAGGTGTGTAGGCTCAATGTTGTGATGTATACTTCCATTGAATTAACATACCTTAACAAAACGTAACGTATTATGAACTCTTATTCAATACCCTCAAATTCCAGTGGTTATCCCTCATTGATTTCCTCCATTAACCATTTCATAATACAGTATATGTTGATTGTACAATTTATTATTCAATTCATTTTATTTGTATAGCGCCAATTCATAACGAGTTATCTCGGACACTTTTCAATAGAGCAGGTCTAGACCGAACTCTTTAACATTATTACAGAGACCCAACAGTACCACCATGGCAAGCACTTGGCGACAGGGCAAGGAACTGCCTGTTAAAGGCAGAAACCTGGACGATCCTCCGGCTCTAGGTGGGTGGTGTCTGTCTAGACCAGTTGGGAGAGGAGAGAGAGAGAGAGAGAGAGAGAGAGAGAGAGAGAGAGAGAGACACGAGAGAGAGAGAGACACGAGAGAGAGAGAGACACAGAGAGAGAGAGACACGAGAGAGAGAGAGACACAGAGACACGAGAGACACGAGAGAGAGAGAGACACAGAGAGACAGACAGACAGACAGACAGACAGACAGACAGACAGACAGACAGACAGACAGACAGACAGACAGACAGAACCTGGCGGAGGCTCCACCGGATCCATGAGAACCTGCAGACGAAAGCACAGAACTCCGGGAAGAAGTGGAGTTAGTAACATGCATTAAAGGGACATGAATGAGTGCGAAGAGAGAGGAGAGGTAGCTCAGTGCACCATGGGAAATCCCCCGATAGTCTGGCCTATAGCAGCATAACTAAGGGATGGTTCGGACTCACCTGATCCAGCCTAACTATAAGCTTTATCAAGAGGAATGTCTTAAGCCTACTCTTGAATGTGGTGAGGGTGTCTGCCTCCCGAACCAAACTGGAAGCTGGTTCCACAGGAGGAGCTTGGTAACTGAAGGCTCTGGCTCCTGTTCTACTTTTAGAGACTATAGGAACCACAAGTAGCCCGCATTCAGAGAACGTAGTGTTCTAGTGGGGTAATAGGGTACTTGAGCTCTTTAAGATATGAAGGGGCCTGACCATGAAGAGCTTTATAGGTGAGGAGGGTATTTTAAATTCAATTCTACATTTTATAGGGAGCCAATGCGAGTAGCTAGTACGGGGATGTGATCTTTTTTTAGTTCCTGTCAGTACTGTGCTGCAGCGTTCTGAATTAATTGGAGCGTTTTAATGGACTTATTGGGGCAACCTGATAATAAAGAGTTGCAGTAATCCAGCCTTGAGTAACAAATGCATGGATTAGTTTTTCTGCATCTGTCTGTGATAGGATGTGTCTAATTTTTCTAATATTACGTAATGAAGAAGGCAGTCTGAGGTCTGCTTTATGTGGGGTTAAATGACAAATCCTGATCAAGATAACTCAGATTCCTGACAGTGGTGTAGAGGCCGTTAATGCCATCTGTGACTATATCTTTAGACAATGAGTCTCTAGGTTTTGGGGCCAGAACAAGAATTTCGGTTTTCTGAGTTTAACATGAAAATTGCGGTCATCGGATTTTATGTCCTTAAGACATGTTTGTAATTTAGATAATTGATTAATTTCATTGGGTTTGATTGATAGATATAACTGCGTATCATCTGCATAACGTGAAGTTAATGGGTGATTCCAATAATGTTGCCTAGGGAGCATTATAAAGTAAATAGTATTGGTCCGTACGAACCTTGTGGAACTCCATGACTAACTTTAGTATTTATGGAGGATTCATCGTTAACATGTACAAACTGGAACGATCTGATAAGTATGACTTAAACAGGTTAGGGCGTCCTTTAATGCCATTTGATGCTAGTCTCTGTAAAGAATATCATGGTATGGTGTCAAATGCGCACTAGATCTAATAATACAAGTACAGACAAGTCCATTCGAAGCATCGAAGGTCATTATTAACTTTAACCGAGCTGTCTCTTGCTATGATGAACTCTAAATCCTGACTGAAAATCCTCAAATAAACTATTGTTATGTGAAAGTCACACAACTCTTTGGCGACTACTTTCTCCAGAATCTTAGAGGGAACGGGAGGTTGAAATCGGTCTATAGTTGGCTAAAACCCCTGGGTGAGTAGACTTTTAGAAGGGGTTTAATTACAGCTACTTTAAGGACTGTGGTACATATCCTGATAATAAAGAAAGATTAATCATATCGTAAGTGCCAATTAAGGGAACAACTCTTTAAGCAGCCTAGTTGGGATCGGGTCTAACAGACGGTTGATGGCTTCTGAAGAAATGATTGAGTTAACTGATGAAGATCGATAGCGAAAAACAGTCTAAATATACATCTAGTTTCATTGACAAGTCCCTGAACTTGAGAGCCACTGATAACCGTTGATGGCGTTGGTGATTAATTTTTTCTGTAATAATTTTATTATAGAAGAAGCTATGAAGTCATTGCTACTTAAGTTTATGGGGATATGTGGCTCGATAGGCTTGACTGTCGCCTGGCTACGCTAAGAGGAACCTAGTGTTGTTCTTATTTTTTCTATTAGTGCTGTAATAGGCTCCTTGGCATTACGAGGGCCTTTCTATAAATCTTAGATCATCTTGCAATTTGGCGATATTCTTAATTTGGGAGCGCCTCCTTTGATTTCCTAGCTATTTGTTTAACTGGGGTTTGGTGGTTATACGGTGTAGTCTCCTATGTTTTAATAATTCCTTTTATAGGAGCGATAGAGTCTATGTTGATCTGTGAGCCTGTGATTCGAGATTATCATTTCGGACTAAGTTGTATAGGACTCTGTTAAATTCGACATGGCATTGAATTAAACACTGAAGGAACTCCTCCTTAAATTTAGCTACGCACTGTCGATAGACATCTGCTGTGGAGTTTTGCCTAATGGCTTATAATCTAATAGTTGAATTCAAAGTTACTAATAATGGTCGATGGAAGGATATGTGGGAAGACTATTAAATGTTCAATATCAATGCCATATGATAAAACAGGTGAGTGTGATTAAACAATGAGTTGGTTTATTTACACTCTGACAGATTGAGTTATTAATGATATAAATGCATTACTAGGCTTCATTGTCAACATCCACATGATATTAAAATCACCTACATAATTACTTTATCTGATTTAAGGACTAAGCTTGATAGAAACTCTGAAAATTCGATATAAGTGTACGGTCCGGAGCGGACATATAAAAGAACTGGCTGCGTGTCCGTTTGGGTGAAAGGCTAGAACAGGCTTTCAATGAATTATAATTTAGTTTAGGTTTGGTCCATTAAACGCTCATCATATATAGCTGTACTCCACCTCCTCGGCCTGTGCTGGATGTGTATTAATATGACTGGGGGTGGATTCATTTAGGCTAACATACTCCTGTGGGACAACCGGTCTCGTAGACAAGTAATCATATCATCTATTTATTCATTCACTAAACAGTTTAGGGACGAGACCTATATTTAAGCCACATCATTCTCTTATTTTGTGTACTAGAGTTGGTTTAATTTTATTAGATTTTTATGTTGAACTCCTCTTTTTTTATTTTTTAAATAGTTTAGGTGGTCGGGGACGACACGTTTTGGGGTTTTGGGTGGTGCTGTTCTAAAGAAAGAGCAGAAGTGTGTAAGACAGCAGCTCTGCTTCCGTCCCAACTCTGATGTCGTTTAGAAATAAACTTGAGATAGCCTTCCAGTAAATATTGAAGCCCACATCGTTTGCTGGACACCACCTCGACAGCAGGGTGGAATGACGACATGCGGCTTACATGTCATCACAATAGATCCTTTCAATGTTGTCTTTTCCTTTTTCCTCCTTCCTTTTTCTTGCTTTTTTCCACCTTTCACCTGTCCCTTTCTAATTTCCTGTCAGTGAGGGTTGTCCCCTGCTGGAGCAGCTGAACATCTCCTGGTGTGATCAAGTCACCAAGGATGGCATCCAGGCCCTGGTGCGTTCCTGCCCTGGACTCAAAGGCCTTTTCCTTAAAGGATGCACACAGGTATGGTTAAGAGCTTAGTGTTAGCTGGAGACAATTTAATTCAGTTTAATATTGAACTGGATAAACCAGAAAGCAAATTGATTTGTGGAACTTATTGTTTGGTCCCATTGGTGACTGCACTGTTCTTGTTGCTTAACACTGCTCTTGTGCAGGTGGCACAGTTGTGTTGTATGTTTCGTCATTGTGGCCACCACTTATCATGCTAGCTACCTAGTTTCTCTTATTTTTATCCCAAATAGAACACAGTTGCTGCTTCTGCAAACATTAAATTTGTCACTCTCTTTGCAACATAAGACATGCCAGGTGCTGTTTACAGCAAATGTAAAAGCCTACTTATAACACCATCCTGTTATATCAACAGTCAACAGTACAGTGCGAAAAGACAAGCATGTATTTCTATCAAGATGTCACAGATTGTTAATTTAAAGAACAAAACAAATCACAACATAAACACTCAGTTGCTAGAGCTGTTGATATAACTTTATGGTCGTTTTTAGAGGCTGCAGTTTGTGGTGCTGTTCTATTGCGTTATACCAAGAGGTGTTTTATAACCATTTATATCAGTGACAATAGAGGGAGTTGGTGGGATGATCTCTAATAAATTTGATCAGTGTAGTTTGATTCCACATGACTGTTGTCTTTCCTTTTCCACAGCTAGAGGACGAAGCTCTGAAGCATATCGGGGCTCACTGTCCAGAGTTGGTCACACTCAACTTGCAGACATGCTCAGTAAGTACAGTTAACAAAGCTGGTAGATAAACCAAATTACTTGAATATGGACTTTTGGTATAAAAGTACATGAACACTGTTGTTTACTTTCCAGGGTATATAGGCTGATGGGCACGAGTACATGTTGTGCTCTTCAACTCAAAGCCCATTCTGGACGTCCAGCCAAAATAGCAAATAGCCTGTGAAGCCTGCTCACACAATGCATATATTTTTCTCTGGCTGTACGTGTCTGCAAAATTCCCCTTCTTCATCTCCACCTGAATGCTTCTCTCATGCACCTTCTCCCTCTCAACATCTCCTTCTCATCTCACACCTCAGGAACTCATCATCTCATCTTGTCCCAGTTCCTCCTCTTTCTCACCTGTTCTTTCTCCACCTTGTCTCCACAGAGTTTTCTTGAACAATACTTAAAACAAAAACTGCAGGGAAAAGAAATCTCATTAGCTAAGTGTTGTACATGAATATATGTTAAGTCATACATTGATTGCTTTTGATAGCTACAAGTGAGAACCAGAAAAGTTGGCATCTCACAGTGGATGTGGATTTAAGTGAGCCCACACACACAAACGCACACATTCTCTTTTCTGTGAGCAGCAGATCACAGATGAGGGCCTCATCACAATTTGCCGGGGTTGCCATCGCCTGCAGTCACTGTGTGTGTCGGGCTGTGCCAATATCACAGATGCCATCCTGCACGCCCTGGGACAGAACTGCCCTCGCCTCAGGTGAATTTACACACCTACACACACATCCTCACTCTGATCTGTGCCCCGCTTCCTAGACCCTGCAAAAGATTGTTCCATTTATTTCGAAAATGAATCTTAAGCCCTTACTGTTTTACTCACTCTTGCCCACTGTGACTCATTATACACCTTATCATGTAAAGCGATTTCCATTGAGTGCAATGTATTTAACTTGATTTCAAGAAGGTTCTCTGGTTGATTGACAGTCTTGATCTGGGTAGACTGATGTTGTACCTTGCTTTTAAGAGACTTTGCTGAAATGGGTGAAACTTAGACTTAATTGGAAACAAGTGTTATTCTCTCACTTTTTGGTTTCTTGCCAAATAAGATTTTTAAGACAGATTTTTAGATTAAATGGCTTGCAAGTTGATATAATCCTGCAGTGAACATTGACTTAAAAAAGAATGAATAAAGGGGCCTTTCTACACTAAAGTTATCTCAAGCCTCACTACTTTAGGTCTAGTTCATGTCCGAAACAGTGATAGACTGCAAGTGATGTCATGGTATAACTCTCTGCCCCTCTTTTTCTCCTTTCAGAATATTAGAAGTGGCTCGTTGCTCTCAGCTTACAGACATGGGCTTCACTACATTAGCAAGGGTGAGTGTGCGTTTGCCTCTTGGTTGCATGCAAACACAAGAGTCTTTGTTTACAGATTAAATAGTTTGAAGCGGAAATCACTTTCCTTTTTGGTCCCAAAACATCTTAAAAAAAATATTTCCATATTTTTGTTGCATGAATGAAAATCTCCACAAACCCAAATTGGATCATATAGTTTCTCTGTGTTTGACTCTTTCTTTGCTGCAGAATTGTCATGAGCTTGAGAAGATGGATTTAGAAGAATGTGTGCAGGTAAATAAACTGGGCTGCACAAATAATTTTTACACTGTTGTTGTATGGAGACTGCATTTATGACATCTGCTTCTTTTTATTTTTACATCAGATCACAGATGGAACACTCATCCAGCTGTCTATCCACTGCCCTCGATTGCAAGTCCTGGTGAGTGTGCACCTGTCACTTACACATATATTGCTCCTGCAGCATTTACAAGCACCAAATCACAGCTTGTTCTAGCAGACAGTTGAGTAATGGAGCTCCTGTGTTGATACTACTGTGTTCCTGTAGAGCCTGTCTCACTGTGAGCTCATCACTGATGATGGCATCAGACACCTCGGCAGTGGCCCCTGTGCTCACGACCGCCTGGAGGTGATCGAGCTGGACAACTGCCCCCTGATCACAGATGCCTCATTGGAGCACCTGAAGAGCTGCCATAGTCTGGATCGCATTGAGCTCTATGACTGCCAGCAGATCACCCGCGCTGGCATCAAGAGACTAAGGGTGAGTTGTGTGGGCTAACAGCTGTGAGTAAGCACTGATTCATATGTAGAATGTACTGTAAACACGCATTTTGTGAACTCAACATATGCCATTTTGCAAATTGTGTTCATGAATCACTATCACAAATGTACACTTTTATTTGCCTTTATGCTGACTGACTGTCGTCAGCATTAAAAACGTATATGCTCTCCATCCTTCGCACTGCCCACTGGCTGTGTGCTTGGGCTCAGTCATCCAAGGCCAGTTTTGGGTTGTGGAATGGAATTCATTATAGTACAGTAGATAATTTCCAAAAAAAAGCTCCTCACGATTTATAGATGATTAGTAGAAGTAAAGACTCATGAAGTCACATCTGGTATGCAGCCGCCGCACCTCGGTAAAGGCTCACTGTGAGAAACACTACTGATCAAGTCTGCCATACTACACATCACAATCTTGATGTACTAACTAAAGGAACCCACCAATTCCAATTTGATCCTTATTAAATGTCTCCTATGGAGTTTTTGTCCTCAGGTTTGACTGCAGTAGGTCCCTGTTTTATATTGCACGTGGCAATATACATTCACTTTTAGTTCTTTAATGCAAGATTGTTGAAATACAAACTCAACACAGGCAAGGTGAACTTGTTAGCAACCTGTTAAGAGGAGTATATGTGATGTCAGGAGTCCCAGCGATTTTAGTTGAATCCTACCAGCATGGACTTTTGCAATGTTGCTTTTGGCCACCAGTAATAGCTATGAGAATAAGCCTGCTGAGCAGCCTAACGGTTTCCAAGTGAGGAAGAAGGAGTTTAAGTGGGCCACAATAAGCATCATGACAGAGGTGGATGTGACCACTACATAGCCACGTATGGTTGGGCATGGTTAGTTGCCAGCTTAAAGCTAGCTAAACAACTTTATCTTTTTTTTAACGAAAACATAGACCTGTCCTATTAGCCCGATTAAGCAATCAGCAGGAAAGAATGTTCTAGATAGATGTCATAGATTCATACATTTTGTCCAAATTAAACTGTATGTGTTGGAGTCACCGCTCCACCCACAAGAAGTGATGAATCAAAACTAAGGTGTGAAATACAAACTGTCTGCTCGACAGCATTGAGTGAACAGAGAGAACACAACATTAGATCTCAGTCACAGCCTGTCGGGGTTGAAGTTTGTTGTTAATAACTTATATTTATTGATATAAATATATATAGTGTGACATGACTTCAGAGTATTGAAGTAAAACATTTTCAGTTACTTATGTGTCCCAGCAAATTACAGGCACGGACGTCTTAATCTTCCTAATGCAGCTTTCCAAATGTTTGTATGATCCATTAATATAATTCAATTTTTCCTGCTTTTCTCTCCACAGACCCATCTGCCTAACATCAAAGTGCATGCATATTTCGCTCCCGTCACTCCACCCCCCTCCGTTGGGGGAAGCCGTCAGAGGTTTTGCCGCTGCTGTGTCCTCCTATGATGTAAAGACAACAACCCCCTCTTTCCTCTCCCGTGTCCCTCGTACACGCTCCCCGCAGCCCATCACCTGACCCTTGACCTGCTGTCCCCATACCCCTGTCACAGAGTACTTGCTGGTGTGGCCCCCCCCACCCCGCCCTTTGAGCTGCAGAGAGAGGGAGAGAGCCAAATAACGCTACAGGGTCTCGGGTAACTTTCCCAAAAAACATTCCCGAATCTCTCCACCACACACATACAGTACATACATAACTTTTACACAAGCTGCTATGCAGACACACTTACATACACACACAGATTAACTCTTAGAAGAATGTCACAACATTCCTGCTCTGTGTTCAGTGGAAAAACCAGTATTACAAAGAGGGTTATGGAAAAATCAAATGTGATAACCACTGTTAAGGTGGTCTTCATCAAATGAAGTACAAAAGAATTGTTTAAGAAATTACATGACAAGATCTTTACATTAAGAAAAAAAATCTGAATTCCAGGGGAGCTATAAAAATCCCTCTTAACCTCTCACACATACATCCATATTGAAGGTCACTTAACAGCTACCTCTAGATGGGAACTGCACTTGAGACCTGCGTTAGCTTTGTTCTGCAGGCTGTTTATTTCAAAAAGGGGCAGTGATGCAGTCAGTAAACTGCCAAGAGCCCCAACTTACACAGAGAAAGCAGCCAAAAGCCTATCTTGTGATTTAAAAAGAGAAAAAAAAGCAAACTTGCAGCTATTTGCACTTACAGTAAAGCAATGATGAGACACTTTACAAAGACGGCCATATCAGAATTTAGGACTGGCATTTTACTAACACAAATACGAATATTCACTTACATGCACACACACGCGCTTGCTACACCTGTACCCTCACCTCTCTCTGTCTCTCTGTTACAATCAGACAATTCGACATACTGAAGAAAAAAAGACAAAGTTTGATATTTTTCTAAAAATGGACACCAATTAAGACTCACAAGTGGGGACTCGAAAAGATGCCAAATGTTGCATGTAACACCTCTAGTTTTTTAAAGTCTAATTGTAAATATATGAGGACTGTGGAGTCTGAGAGTCGAAGCCAGCTAAACAACAGAAGGTGATATGAGATGGGGCAGAGACTGCTGCCGATGGCTCTTTCTGAGGGAACTATTGCAAAGCTCACACATGGTTGTTTAAGGTGTGTGTTAGAATATGTGCTGGAGCTTTGGACTGTCAAAATGAGCCGGTACTTAATCTGGAGTTTGACGGAAGAACTGATCCTGTGAAAGCTCATGTCAGCTACAGAAGTTATAAAGACACTCATTTAACAGAGGAAAAAAAAAAAGTCTGACATCACTACATGAATTCATGCTGTCAGACCAGGACAATGGAAAGAAAAAGCCAACTGAAAACAATCAAGTACGTCTATTTTTCAGTTAGTTTGATTTAATTTAGTTGCTCTTGTTTTTCGCATTGGTGACGGTTCCAATGATAAGGAACTGGTGAACCACGCGCAGCGGTGAGAGGACGTGCCGGACCTCGGCGACTCCTCAACTCCTATGAGGCCTTGCAGGGGACAGAGTGACAGTGTGTTGCACCTTGCCCACCTGTGACCTCCTCCGTCTGTCTGGGACAAGCAGATCAGACCGGTGGAGGCACTGCAATTGGAATTCAGCTGAATCTTGAGTGCACAATTCTGGCCTGCTGACAGATATGATGGACATTTTTGTCACAACGGAGGGCTATAATGGACTTCAGCCCCCCGCCCTATGAAGTATTGAAGCCTTGTCTTACGGATTATCTTCTCCTGCATTTGCACCTGCTTTATTCTGTGTCTCTTTTTCTTCCCATTTCATTTTATAAATGTGTCTTTTACTGCTTTTCTTTCTGATTTCCTCTGGATTTCTACCTTTTCTCTTGTTTTGCATTTCTGTTTTGGTGTGGTTTGGATTGCGCCTGCTTTGTGTTTGAAGTCATGAGTTCAGTGTCTCCAAGTTGAGTTTGAGTCCTCTTCCAGTCCTCAGTTTTGATCTGATGGTGTTTGTGTTTTTATTAAGGGTTTATTGTTACTAAATGTCCAGAGTGTAGCCTATGTCCAGGGGAAGTGTTGGCACCAGTGCAATTGTAAAAAATGTTCTAATTTGAGTTGGATTTTTTTTTTTAAATGTTAGTTGAGGAGGAGTTTATGAAGACATGTATGTATGATGTAGGTTCTACTTATTGAATGTTTCCATCAAGGAGAAGTCCTCAAGATGGCTGTTTCGTGTGCTGCTTAAGCAGAATCGGATTTTTCTCCCACAAGCGTGCTTTCCTCTCCTTTAAATTTTATGCCTTGCTTTTCCAAATACTCGCTCCCATAATGCACCCTGCCCAAATACATCAAACAAGACGGAAATTGGTAAACCCAGTGTAGAATGTTGGTCACACTCAAATGTCCTCGATCTGGTTTAAGATGCACGCCAACAGGCAAAACACTGAACAATGATTCTGTTCAGTTTGTGATTTGACAGCTATGGCAGGCAGGATAATTCAAGCTGAGATGAATCCAGTGTAATCCAGTTTTATCTGTTTTGTTTGACTTGGGGTTTATGGGGGATTAGGGAACAACTAAGAGTCAAAATGGTGGAGATATCTAATGTAGTCTGTCACTGTGCTCCAGGGTTAAGACAGTTAACTGGAGAAAAAAGGAAAAGTGGTCGGATTTAGACTATGAGCCTGTTTGTAACACCTGCTTGCCCTCTTCATGCGCTGTATGTGGCATGGGCTGAGTCATCAGGGCAGCTAACAACATGTGCTTTTAAGGCAAACACTTTGAATGGATTACAGGTAATAATACTCAACCCACTCCTGATGGTTTTATATGTACAAAAGAAACAACCTGTCATCAGTCTTTTCATGGTACAAAATACACTACAAGCAAAACAGACTATTTTTCCTCACAGCACCTCTGTCTGTGTTCTTCTGTCACACCTTCCACCAGTTTACACAAAAGTTGAGCTACTACGCTCTGGATCAGTTTGTTTCATGCACGTTTCGGTCCCAAACACTGGAGTAAAGTTGAGGATTAGGACAAAGGGCAAGAGGTCAATCTACAGTGTGTGTTCATGGTAGATTGACATCTGAGAAATTTCAAAAACAATTTTGACAATGACTGTAGTTCATATAATTACTGTAAATCTTTTCCTTTTTTCTTATTCTTTTCTTTTCTTTTTTCTTTTTTTTTTTTTTTACAATTAACCGATATAAATGAATATGTACGTATGAATAAATATATACCTATATTATTAAGACTTGTCTGGTTTACTCTCTGGTGTTGAACTTTATGGGCAATGGTTGTTTCGCATTGCTGGAGCAGCAGATGGCAGCAATGAGCCAGTTGTAATGATTCCTCCACCACTGCTGGTCTGATTGCAGAATTCGGGATCAATCAGCTATTAAATTAGTCTGATTGATTTGCTTTTGTCAAGAGCAAATTGGGATACACCACCAGTTCCTGGACTGCAATACATTGTATTTTTCAAAAACGGAATCAGAAAAACAACAGTTTGCCAGAATAGTTTTTCACATTAAAAAAATCTGGCATTAGTAAATAAACACACAGCAACATAGGCCTGTAATCCTATATTAGTCACGTTTTAAACAACTGGAGTAAATAAGGCTATCTTTCAGGGGGGAAAAGGTGTTACTATTGACATTAATGATGGCTCTGTCGTATTCAAGTGTCCCAGTAAGTTGTGACAGTGAGCCTACATGTACAATACCAGGCGCCTAAAGTTGAAACAGCTAAATGTAATTCAGCCATCACAACTTTATTATTAACACCTGTGCTTTTACCTTTTTGCTTTCTACTAAAGTAAAAGGCCTGCAACAAAAGGCCAACACTGGAAACATTTGACTTTAAAACACCTGGACGAGGCTCTTGAAAATGAGAAGGAAGAAGCTGTTTATTTATTTTTATTCATTTATTTTTATGGTCCTAGCAATACTACTCTTTTGTGCTCTCAAAACACCACTTTGCAATGTTTAGAACAAAATTTACTTGAACTAGAAGTTACAATTCCTTTCTTTCTTCCAGTGAGGTCTTTTGTTCTCATGAGAAGCCTGGCCAAGAAAGCAGTATCTCAACACACCCGTGGACATGCTTTGCTTTTACTGGAACTGTGGAAAGAGGTTTCTTACAGTAATTTAGATGAAACTACAGGGGCTTATTTTTTTTTCTGGAGCTCTTGCAAGATTAAAACTGGCATGGTGTGAACAGATGATGAATTTTAAAGATAGGTTTAAAATTTTTCAAGTCAAGTCAAACAATAGCCAGGAGCCCATATGTACAATGAAGCAGGTTTTTCTCGCTGTAATTATTCCTCCTGTTCCTACCGGCTGTAAACAGATGCCTTTCTGACACACTCTGAATGGAGGCGAAATCCACAGTCATCTTTCTGTGCAAGAAATCAAGTGGACATTGTTCAAAGTCTTATTTAAGCTCTTTAGGGATTTGAGACATGATAGACCTTCGGAGCTCATGGGACACTGGATGCAGAGTCAAGTCTCTATATTTGTGTGCTTACGTATACATGTCTGAGGTGAAAGCACAGATGAACAATCAGTATCAATTTATCCCACTGGGAAGAGCAGCAGCTCTGTTCCTGTGACTGCACCATGACGACCGCTGTCACGGCTGGGATCCATCTTCCGCCGCATGGGACTCATTTTGTTCCTCTCATCCTCCTATTGTTTCCCCTGTCTCTAAATCACTGAATGTGATTTCAGTCCTGTTTTAATGTTCATTTTTAGCAGCCATGTTTTGGCACATGGGGTATTAGACGGTGTATGAAAGGTGGGAGGCTCAGAGGGAGAAATTTAAGTGTGTGTGTGTGTGTGTCTCCTTCAGCAAATTCTCTCAACTGTTCTGTGTGTTTTGCATTTGAACACAGACGGACCAGATCACAGTTCACGGCACACCGCTCCACCAAGACATTGTGTTTCTGTTTATTTTCGACAGCAAAGCCTTTGCTACACGCTAGACAACTTTTGACTTCGCTTTTGTTTGGGGTTTTTGCAGAGTGTTCCTTTCAACAGTCACTCTGCTATCTGCTGTGCCCTGGCTCTGAGTGAAGCAATAATTAATGTGATGATAACAGAGGCTCTCTCCCTTTGTCTTCCTTCTTTTCTCTTACACACCCACGTCGAAGACTTTCTGACAGCTAGAGCAAACTTTGATGTCAGGCTTAGGTGAAATAATGCAGAGCAGATCGAAAAAACCCTAAATCACATTTAGAAGTCTTTTCTCCCTGTATCACACAATCACACCACAAAATGCAGTTTTAGCATACAACTCAATTTAAAATACCACTTACTGCCTTAACTCTCTGTCTTTTACCTTCATCAGGTTAATACAAAAATCAGTGGCTGTGACCACAGCCTTATTACTTCATTCTCTTTCATCTTAAGTGTATGTGTTCTGAAGGGGGAAATCAATAGGAACTCACCCCAGGGTGCTGGTAAAACCAGGTTGGAAATGAAATTGCATTTCAAATCAGAGGTACCAATCCTCTGGCCTTATTGTAGCTGCTTTAAACAAATCATACCGACCCTGACGTAGTTCTATCTCTGCAGGGCAGCACCTATGGCAGCTACAGCTTCTGTATTCAGTGCATCAGAGGGCAGGTGGCAAATGACAAAGAATGAATGATAACGAGTTTCTCCAAAGCTCAAAAAATAAACTGAAAGTAGTCCAGCTCATCCCATATGGGTCATTGTTCCACTAAAGGAGAAGAAATAGGCATGTCCATCCACTTTGGTGGCACTGATTCATAATAATAATGACATAACTAATTTCACTTTGATGTTTAATATGGTATTTACTAGAATTACATTTTATATATGTAGTGTATTTGGTGGCTTTGCTTCTGTATGTACTTGTATTTGTGAAACGTGAATATTTAATAAATTCCAACTGGCATCATTAATTGACCTGTTGGAAGTAGTTGCAATTATGTAGCAACAACAGTAAAATTAAACAGATGTACGAAACATCCTGCTTTCATTACAAACACACACACACACACACACACACACACACACACACAATCACCTCAGATAGAAAATCATCTCTCTGTTTGCGAATTGTGAGCTATTCTATATTTGGGCTTAAAATGAGCCCCCACTCACGACCGTGATTTATTCTAAATGAATCCTGGCAGAGTTGTAGAAATTGCCCCAATCATGCGCCTCAGACGCACGGGAAGGCGTGCCTCAGATTGCGCTTAAATTTAAGTCTGTGCAGTGGTGAAAGGCACAGTTCGCTTTGGATTTACACCTAGCCAGTGCCTTCCAGAGCACATGCTTTGTTTGGATCTTACCGTATTAAGCTGGTATTTTCACATCGATGTTTTGCTGATTTGAACCTTTCTTGCAACTGTAGGACGGAATCGTGCCACATTGGAGCTTTCCGATGCGCATCAAGGGACATTACAATTAGCCATACGCGAGGTTCAGCCTTTTCCTGAATGCTTGTCCTTGCATGACATGAGCGAAATATAAACAGCTGGTGTGTGTGTGTGTGTGTGTGTGTGTGTGTGTGTGTGTGTGTGTGTGTATGTATGTGTGTATGTATGTTTAGAAAACTGTTTAATCAACCTATACGCTTGCAACTGGTGTGTGGAGAGCAACTGGCCATACGGCGTCCACTTCACAGCGCGCACAAATCCCTGTTATGTGGATCTGTCACACTTTGTCAAGCTCTTGTATGGCTAAAGCCGGAGACTATCTACCGACCGGACACAGTTTAAGGAGTTAAAAGTTTTTTTTTAATTGTTTGTGTCTTGAACGACTCTTTTCATCTCGCTATCAATGATGACAGAGAACAATGAGATGGAGAGCGAGTCGCAGCTCCAGCGCTCTCCAAGCACCATGTCCATCCAACCGATGACATCTAAGGCAAGTACCCACAGTTTTGAGCTTTGTTCCGCAAACTAAGCACAGTCATCTCTAATGATCTGATCTATGGTTCGTGCGCGAATCTCTGTAGCGAGACACCCAGATTCAAGCAATGAACTTTGCAGAGCAGTTTTCTCCACACACTGAAAGCAAAATGATTGCAGGCTGAATAAGGAGTCATTTTTTAAATGTTTTTTTTTTTACCTGTAATTTTGCAGTTTTTGTATTATTCCACTGGTTTATGTAATATTGATGACAACACTTTACAATTGCAGTTGTATTCATCATGACTGCGTCACTAGGTGTAACCTCACACGTATGGTCTGATGTCACTGTCTCCCCCTTCTCCAAACCCACTTCCTGCGGGCGCGCGCACACAGACACACGAAGGGATTTGTCCATATATGCATTTACATGAGTAGAATTTAAATAAAGGAATGATTGCAATGAATGCTACTGCTTACTGTACAGAGTAGGTCTGCCTGAGCCTCAAGTGTAATACCAAGTGTCCTCATGATTCCATTTAATTTGTTGACATGACTGTATAAACAAAGATTTCAAGGGCTGGCCTCCAAGTACAGGAGCTGTGAAAGATTTCTCAATGCCTGCTTTTTAATGGAGGGCTTTTAAGACCCTTGATTCATTACACACTTGATACAACTTTCCCTCAGCTGTCTCCACCCCATGCCTCCTCTCTCCGCCCACACCCAAACACACATGCTGTGGACATAGCAAAGTGACACTCCTGCAGCACAGTCAGAAATTCACCAGCTGATTGCCTCTGTGCCTCATCTAAATATTTGATGTCCTCTATGAGGAGCGTGAAAGTCAGCATTGTTGCGAGCCATTTTATCACCACTCTTTCCAGTGCGGTCCTCTCCCGTTCCCCTCTCCTCACCAGCTGCTCCCAAAAATACTGGATGATACTATGCGCCAAGCAGGACTGATTGGTATTCACATGATTCATTGGCTGCTCTGGCTTCACCACATCACAACCATTTAAACCACAAACTTATTGGGTTGACCATTCAATCACCAGCCAATCAATTGAGGCTACACTGGTTGAATTCCAAGGCTCTGTGTGTGAATAGATTTCACTTTAACCTTCAACCTTAATGCTCATAGATGTTGAAAGGTTAATTGTAACAGCTTTTGAACTCCCTTTAAATGTTCGGCATTCAGTAGCTCCCTATAAGAGTCTATTAAGGAATGTTGCAGGAGAATCTTGAAGTCGGGTTGTCTCGACTATGCACAGGTGTAATCCCAGGAGACTGAAAATCCTACACATCTATATTCCACCCAGATCTATTTTAAACACTTAATCAAGACCATTCCAAAGAGAACAAGAAAATCTGCTACAGGGTGTAATTTTTGAAGCAATCTTATCAGACACATAGCCATGTGTCCATGATGTTTTTAATTAGATAAGGATGACAGGGAGAGAGAGGGAGTGACTTGCTCAGATAACAAATGCTATTTGAAATTCACCAGCAGCAAATTCCCACAAAGATGGATATCAGGAATCAGGAACAGAGGAAAACGGCGCCAGAGGATTAGGAGGAATGGAAGCATGGACTTTCTCCCCGGCTCCCAACAATGTACTGTGGTCTATTGCCAAGGCTGGCAGAAATGTGAGCAGTGGAGCAGATGAGATGCCTGAGCAGCAGTCATCAGCCAATAGTGTCCCTCTTTGTTGAGAGCTGTTTGGTCTCTCAAGGCTGTTGATGCTTTGGGAGCCTTTTCTGTGATAGAAGTGCACAGGTAAACCTCTTTTTATCCAAGATGAGTACACAGCACAATCTGACCACAGAGATATAAAGACTTGAAATAATACCCTATGCACAGTTTTTGGGAGATTGGCCCATTTGTCAGCTTGCCGTAGTGTGATTAGAACATCACAATTCATCCATGTGTCCCCTTTGGATTCTTCACCCAATCTCCTTCATTCAATGTGAGCACTTACGCACACACACACAGCCGGTTGAGTGATAAGAGGTGACTGGCATTGCCTACAGTGTGAAAATGAGACCTTGTCACAGCTCCAAAGCTAAATAACAAGTAATCACGCACCATACAGTTTGTGAAGGAGATATTTCACTCTGGTGCTTCATAAAAACACTTGAACAAAGTATGTTGAGTGATGGTAGTTTAATCCAGAGTAAAACATCTTTAGCAAAAAAAAAATCTCAGTTTTTTAGCATACAAGGGTTTTTATCAAATATACAAGGGTAGGCAGTGTACGCAGACATAGGGGAGATAGAGATGGGTCCCTGACTGGAAATGAACCAAGGAAGTTGCAATCATATGATTTTAGAACTGGGTATTCAATATCATCATTTATTGTCTTTCGGTGAATAATATTGTGATGATATGATTGTATTGTTTTATAATTTTACAAAATTCCTAGCAAATCTTGAATGACAAAATTAACAAAATGAGTATCGCATCAGACCAAACTGTGTAGATTGGTCAAACTGTACCAATCTACACAGTTTGGTCTGATGCGATGCATAACTGTTCATACTACATTGGGTTGAATACCAGTTTTCTTATAATAAACATCAATATCAGAAAAAAAACAAGACAAAAAAACATTTCTGACCCTCGTGACTGGATTAGGCAGACTCATTTATATTAAAAGCGTTCTGGTTTCATCACACACCTGTTTACACAGGACACTGTTAATGGCAGTCATCATAGTGAATGCTGAAGTGTTGCTAATGATCTATAGGGTACACATATCTTCAAACAGATCACAGATCTTCTGGTGTCGACGCTGTCATTTATACACTACAAAGCTTACCAACGAGTTAATTTCCCCCTTCTCTTTAAAAGTACCCACACGTTTAAGTTCACTTCACATCTTATTAACTATCACTTCATTTTAAAGATATGAGTGACGTGAGTTAGGGACTAAGTTGAAGAGGGAGGTTGAAGTAGGCCAAGGTCTTTATTAATTAATGTAACACCTTCACTGCTGTGATGTTTATTGATGTGACACTACAGAGAAAGGTGTTAGCTGCTGAAATACTGGACACTAGAAGGCTACAAGTAGTTTAACAAATGGCTATATCTATTTGTGTATCACTAATGAGGGGTGGGGGAAAGTATCTTTTAGAGATATTTGTCACACCAAGCAAACAACAAGGGGGTTGCTCTGATAGCCATTGTGTTGTGTTTGGGTTATGTGTGTGAATAGTGATTGGGGGGGGGAAAAAGAGGGGGAGAGAGTTGCCAGCAAGCTTAGCTGAATGCGTGGGGGGGAATTGTAAATTTTTTAAAGGGGGTCTGTGTGTATGAGCAAGCACATGAATGACTGTGTGTGTGTATATACATGTTTGTGCGATAGGGACAGAATGATGGCAGCAGCTTGTGATTATACATCTTATCTTGTATTCAAAGTGGGAATCTGCCAGGCTGCTGTGCATAATAACTTTAGGCAAGAGGGGAAATGTTTGGACACGAAACTGGTTCAATACCCTCCTCGTAATGATAAAGACCAAAGCTGTTTGTGTGCTTCACTCAGAGATTTTATGATATGTGTCATTTTTTGCTCACTCCCTGTGATTTTTTGCAATTTGTTTGTTCCTCTGTAGTAAAACCTCCAGGTTGTCCAATTACAGTGGTTTCCTGTCTCCTATTTCAGTTTTACAGGCCACGCAGTGAAGGTTTAAATAATTATATCCCTAAAAACATCATGTACCTGCAGCTGATAATTTCCTCTGTAACCACATATTCTGCTGATGACCTAGAATTGGATTGAGCCAGGAAACTGTGTCTTTCAGTTCACGATTATCCTTCTTAAATCTGAAATATCCTCACTCAGAACAAGGTCGGTGTGACGTTCACAATGGCAAAAAAAAAAACAACCCAAAAAACACAGGTTTTTATAGAGCAACTAACCATGGAGGGGCAGGAAGCCTAGCAGAAGTGGAAATTACAGGCTACACAAAGTCAAATATTGCATTTATAGGTCACATAGATGCACTTTGTTGAATATAAGCTTTGACACTGTGATTTTAAACTGTGGAGTAGAAGTGCTGCAGTGGTTGTTTCTTCCCAATTTCCACAGAGGTGATTGGCAAAATTCAGGAGTGACCATGTACAATGGTAGAAGTAAGAATAAGTGGAAATCGGAGAAAATAATTAGCACAAATCTCTCCACTGTAATACCTATGCACCCCTAGCCACTCTCTTCATAAAGTGGTGTGACTGTTTGATAGTTGGTTTTACAAAGAAACAAAAATTGGAAGATGCAGACCCCACAACCAAGACCTTTTCCAGACTGTTAAAGCTTGAGAGAGTGTGTATGTTGACCTTTATAGCCTCTGAATGAAGACACAGCCAGAGTTACTAGTAAAGCTTTTCCATTTGAAATGTTCTCTGCTAGGTAAAGCATTTAAAACAGTCCACACTAAAGCATATTATGGCCACAAGCTTTATTTATGGTCACATTCCCATTGGGACCAAGCCTTTGTTGTTCAGTCTTGACCTCTGGACAGGCTGGAGCATCCCATATATATCTCAGCCTGGCCCCTGGCCCCTTTGAATTCTCATGGAGGGAGGAAGAGACACATTTGGGTGAAATAAAAGCTTGATCATTGAATTAAGTCTGCTCAAACTGTGCTGTCCCTTTATGGACCATTGATTTTGGCCATTTATGTTGGCTACATGTGAGAATGACTGGGGGTTGGTACATGGATCGAAGAAGTGAGAATTATAGGCTTTTACAGGTCCACTGAGACGGCTCATCAAAATATGGTCTGCAGTAGTGTAATTGTTGCTGCTTAAAGAATATGTACAGGTGCATGTAAATCTGGGCAACATTATGCATTTTGTATGTCACTGAGTCAGCACTCTGAGTCATTTGTGAATATTATAAATAATTTGTGGAGAGACAAGCAGGCTAAACCAAACTCAAATGTGTCTTTTGGGAGAGAAGCATTGTCTGCAGTTGAAGGGCTTTATTTAGTACTTTCAGACATACCGGACGTGGAGAAATGAAACAGGCATTGTAATGACATTGCAGGGGATTAATTATACATATGGGACTAGATCATACGTCACAACCAGGTCTATCATCTGTGGTGAAGCTCAGTTCACTCTGACTCATATTCATCAATATTGGCATCTCACCTGTCACAGGAATTCATGTACGAAATTCATGCACATGAATGGTTACTGTGTGTACTGATGACCCAAATCGAACACGTTATCACACTGGCTTTGAGTCAGAAGTATGACGCCCTCAGCTAATGTTCAAATGGAAGCTAACGGGAATGCTTTTTAGGCTCACACACTGACAGATGATTAGATTAGCTGTAATTGAGACATGTGCTCTAGCTGGAGCTGTTATGCCAGCACTCATCTGCTCTGATTGAGAGAACTAGGCTCAAGACTGTGATGCTGCACACAAAATGTGGAGATATGTGTCAGCATTACAGTACCATTAACAAACATGATTAAAAAATGTTAACACCTTCTAATAAGGCATTCATTCTTCATAAAGAGTTTATAGGTTATAGTTGTTAATTGATTGTTTGTCAATGTTTCAGCAGCTGTTTGCAGAGTTGTCATGAAAATGTAGATTTCAATGAGCGCCTTTAAAGCAACATTATGCAAGAATCTATAGAAATATTTTTTGCAAGTTGGGGCCCCCACAGTGTGCAATTCACTTATACACCACTGTCATAAATATAGACAGCTGTAAACTAACAAAGCCAAACATCAAGTAAGTGCAACAACACAAGCAAGCAAGCTAATATTACTTACTAGTCCAACAGCAAGAAGGCCAGCTTGCCATCTGTTTTGCAGCCTTTTATTTTGCAAAGCTCTCGGCAACGATTAAAAGCCAGGGCCGACCTTGTCTTGTCTGGCCTCTTGCTCTGTAACTTTCTTTTTCTCTTCTTATCTTCCTCTGTCAACGTCCTTTTTGGTCTCTTTGCCTCTGCCATGATTGCTGGAGAGGCTGCTGGTCTCGATCCCGTTGCCTGCTCACCCAGCTCTGGTTTTGGCAAGACACCGCTCCCTGGAGTTAGAAAGAAGTGAAATTACCAGATCACTCTGTCCCCTCCTTACCACTGCTTGAGGCCAGTGGCTCGAGCTGCTACTAGCATATAAACACTCTGTGACAGTCAGTGGTCGAGTTGCATTGTGGGTAACACAGGAGCCAGGTTTTGACAAGGAAGAAGAATGCATGGAATAAAAACACAATATCTCTGGTTCTACTTTATTGATTACTTTTTGTGTCTATCATAGATAGATAGATAGATAGATAGATAGATAGATAGATAGATAGATAGACTTTATTAATCTGGGCTATCATGAGTCCAACAATGTTATAGAACAGCAATGCTGGAGTAGTATTAGATTGTGGTGAGAACGTTTAGTCTCAACTGTCTCAACTAGTAAAAACATAGTTATGACATACTTTAATGTCTCTATTGGTAAACTTGTTTTGGGTTGTAAATTAGCAGAATAAAATTACAGAAATCAATCAAATCTAATAAATACAGGACAAACAAATTCAAGAACCATACATATGTGCAAAACGTATTGAAACCAGTCTCATCCAGTCTTATCCCAAACATATACAGTACATACACAAGGAGTGCTGACGACATACTGCACATCCCATGCAGGTAACAACATAGGTTAAATGAATGCTGGTAGTGCTTTAGATTACAGTGAGGAATTCTAGATCTTCTACCAGAGAGTAAACATTGGAAATCAGACTCACTGACATGAGTCAGGCTGACAATATTTTCTCGCCCTATTTACATCATTAATAAAACCACAACTCAGTGTAATCTGATAAATTCTAACAGAGATTTACAGGAAGCATATGGACTTTGCATACTTGCAATCAGTTAACACATAGACTTTCTCTTGCTCTACCTCCACGTGTCCCTCACAAACACGCACACACAAACTCGAATAGACAAACTGTTTTCATATCTTATTCCCAGACGCACGGAGCTGTAAACAGCATGTCCCTGTAAAGTGATTATGTTTGGCGCAGAGCAGAGTGAGCGCAGACAGGCAGACAGACAGTGCGTGTGCACACAGAGTGTCTGTTGCCTACTGATTATCTGTCTGCTTGTCTGTCTGTGTTGATCCATTCTTCCCCTGTGACACGATCACGGCCTCACAATGCTCTCCCGCTGCCACTGCATGTCAGGGTAACAAATGGCCGCCTATCCCCCAGGAAACTAGCATCATCATCTGTATACAGAGCCGGAGGGAAATGTCAGGAAACATGCATTTATCTAGCCAATCAATGCTAGATGGCTGCAGAGAGCAGAGCTTACAGACATGACAGTTGCTAAAGTGATGTTTTGTTGTCTGATCGCTCGACTTTTGAAATGTAGCCACCATCAATTGTTGGACAATACAGCTTTCAAGATATGAGCATGGCTGGTTATATCATCATTAAACATGCAATTTGATATTGTTGTATGTTGTAGGCATGCATGTTTGGCCCTGTGAGGAGGGATCCATTGGCAATGCATGTTTATTGCAAACCTGTGGCGGGTTCAGTCGGTCCAATGAACAGACTCCATCTGATTAAGAGCCCTGAACATAGGCTGTAGATAAATGATAATTCTGTGTAAACTGTCTTGTTTTGGTTCATTGCAATAGCCCCCCGGCCACCACTACCAAGCAAATGCCATGCCTCAATATATGGCCGTGGGTGTTCTCAAAGAGAAGAAGCTTAGCTTGTTTAGCCATAGGCCAAATGCACAAACTGCCCTGTTATATGTGATTGTGCGAAGGATACAGTACTGTTTCGTCTCAATGAAGGGAACATACAGATAGCTTTGCTATTAATGTTTTGTTTCCTTATGAGGTAATATTGCATTTCATGAGTCACTCGCTTTCCCCACGGTGTACAGATCAGAGCAGAGTGCTTTCTTTATGGATGCTGGGATATTGCCTGTGCTGTCCTGAGGGCATATTGGACATTTGTTATTGCTCCTAAATGTGGCGCAGCATTCTTGTTTATCTTGTGTTTATTCTTGGTGTACCCTCTTCTCTGTGTCTGTCAATGTGTGTGTGCAGCTCCAGAGACTAAAACGCTCGCTGTCGTTTAAGACCATCATGCGCAGCAAAAGTGTGGAGAACTTCTTCCAAAGGTCCTACAGTGATGCTCGCCTGCCCCCGGATTTCATCACTGACCCACCGCCTCCTTCTCCCCCACTGTTGCCTGGTTCTCCTCTCGTGGGCGACCGCTCACCGTCCATTTCACCATCTCTCAGCCCCAACCCCTCCATCTCCTCCCACTCCCCCTCTCTCAGCCTTTCCCCATCGCTGCCCACCAAGCCATCCCGGCCTCAGATTACCCACTGTTTCCAGGACCATGTCTTTCGCAAGCCCACCAACTGCCAGCACTGCAAGCACATGATAGTGGGTAAGGTGCTCAATTTACTTCCCTCATTCTCTATGTTTTTTTGCTGCAGTTTTCACAAGATTTCTGGTCTCCGTTTATGTGGCATCCAGTAGTGCAAACTGGGCTCATGGAACATCACTTAGTTAGTTACGTAGGGACAGTGTTTTATAACCACAGCAGAATTTAAGAGTGTACAACTCCTAAAAGGACGAGTAAATAGGATATAGTGGCATCTAGTGGTGTAGTTGCAGATCATAACCCCCCTTATCTCACCTTCCTGTTATGTAGGTGAAATATGTTGGCGAAAAACGCGAAAAGGCCCTATCTAGAGCATGTTTGTTTGGTTTATCCATTCTGGGCTACTGCAGTGAATACATGTTACACACTGTAAATTTAAAGCAAAAGTTTGACATTTGGGAAATATATATAAGCAGCAGTTAGCTTAGCACAAAGACTGAAAACAGAGGAAAAAAGCTGCTCTGGTTCTGTTCAACCATAACAAAATCCACCTACCAGCACCTCTAAAGCTCACCAATTGACACATTACATCTTTTATACTTATTTATATACCAAGTGTATAAACAACATTTGCCGATTTACAAGGTTAATGTGCTTGACAGTTCCTTTGCTCTAAACAGGGACTTCCTGGAGTTGTTTTAACACAATAATCTACACATAGATTTTATATAGATTAAACAAATGAGATAATTTATGAGTTTAAGAGGTGCTGAAATTGGCAGTTTTTTATTAACTTTAGCTATCTGTTTTCAGTCTTTTTGCTAAACTAAGTCTACTTTGTTATTTTTTATATTTATACATATATTTATATAATATATCTATGCATAGATTAAATGTACAGATGTGCAAGTGGAATAATATAATTTGACTCATGCGTATTTCCCAAAATTTGAAACTATTCCATTAAAAGTATGGTAGCATGAGTATAATAGAATCTTCTGTATTAAAGGGGGAAAAAAGTTTTTCTAATCCCTTTGAAATTAGATTCAGAACTGGACTTTATGTATTCAATGCTGCTCTCTCAGTGTTTAAAGCGTGAAGAAACCATTAGATTATTAACAGGGATTGCTGTGGTGCAGATATGTGCTTTTATCCCTAATTTGCCGCTTGCATGAACTACTGGCCACTGCTAGTATTTCTGCTAAATCTACTTCCTGTCACAATGATTGATTACAGACTCTGACCTGGTCCTCTGCTTTTGCGTATGTGCTGGTTTTTTGCATGCATTGTGGGTTTATTTATGTAATGCATCACCTCGTTCTAGCTGTACTCCTCTGCAGTCCCCAAACACAGTCCAGCCTCTGTCTCCTTGTTAAGCTGATGAAGTAGAATTCATTTCTTCCTCTTCAAAGTAAAAGATGTTCTCATCAAGTCATCCAATTTGTTTGATTGTTTTTTCTGCTCCATAACAGATCTGTCAATGTGATCCCCCAGCTACGACAAGTGCAGAATTCTATTTAGCTTTGGTTTGTGAGATGAAGAGAGATTCCGCCTCTTTATGGTTCAATACATTCAACCCTTAAAAGAGGATTTCTCATAACCTAACAAATAAAGGGAAAACGTCTCAATACTCAGAGAGTTACTATATCACTGAAACACTGGAAAGCAAAGGTGAAAAAGCAAGATGACTCAATGCCAAATCGATTATGATTGAAATATCTCCAGCTGGTTTCCAATCTCTCCAAGTTGTTTTGGAAGAAGAGCTGTTGATTATAAAGCTGTTATTGTCAGCTCTGCAAGCAGTGCAGAGGTAAACCTGAAACAGCTCTTGATTACATCCTCTACCTGAGCAGAGAGAAACCTGCTCATATGATCCGAAGGCCACTTTGGTTTGTTAGCACTTTCTGGCTGTTGCAGATCTTCAGCCTGCTGAGTATTTATTTTTGTGGGTGCCTCCATGTCTGCGTCCTCTGCTCTCATTCTATCATCTCTGTCCCTCTCTGCAGGAAACTCCAAACAGGCTCTACGGTGTAAAACGTGCAAGATGGCTGCTCACCTGTGGTGCACCTCAGAACTGTCGCAGCAGCTGTGTCATGGGAAGGTGCGAATACACTTGGAGAATTTGATGTTGCCCTCATGTATAGTTGTATAGCTTTTCTCAACATAGCCACTGACTATGGCTATATTGCTTTTTCAGCTTTTTATCTGTAATCTGTGTATCAATTTTCTTTGGTGCTATTCTTTGTCTGTTAATTGGAAAATATAAAAAATGTCACTTCCAGTTTCTGGTGAAAAATGTCTTTCTACTAGTACCCAGTTGCATCTCATTAAAATATTCAGTAAAAATATCCCTAAAGGAATAGCCCGACAGCCCCAAGGTGGTTAGCTTACTGTGGCACATAGACTGGAAACTGGGAGAAACAGCTAGTCTGGCTCTGTCCAAACATATAAAATCCTCTTCATCAGTAATGCTCACTAATTACCAGTCTTGTTTGTTTAATCCACACAAAAACTAGTAAAACGAGTAAAAACGTCAAATTCACCATATCCCCATTTTTTTTAAATGGCAATTGCCATACCTCAAGAGCCAACCTTGATTATGTGCCAGACTCTTTCTTGACTATTACATCCTGGAGTCTTCACTGGTTGCCTAGCAACTGCTCCCTTGCCAAGATACTGGCCAGTAGATGACTCCTGTAAAACAACGAATTTAAACATTAGATGTACGAAAATGTACGAATCTCAGCTTAAAACAATTGAATGTTCTGGTCAAACCAGTAACCTTACCTTGTGGATAATAGTAAAACACATACAAAGTGGACAGGAACTAAATTAAACTTACTAAAACTATCTTTGTTAATCTTTCCACAGTCTTTCCAATAATCACCATCGCTGGTTTGGTCAAAATAAACCCTTAATTCACAGAGTTAAAAACAGGCTGCGTAAGCTAATTCTCAAATGCACGCATCATTACGTCCAACTAAAGTTCTTGTTTTTGCCACTGATGGGCTCAGATCAGATTAAGTTTCTGGCAACATTATGAAAAGGATCCCTACAGATTTACCTTTGTTTAACCAAAAAAAAGCTGTTCACAAAACCAGAAATCGCTATTGCCCGCCAGCAGAAAATGGTAATTTTACTTCACAGATCATTGCAACAATTCCAAAGTTCATTCAATGTGTACAGAATCAAAATAAAAACCACCAAAACTGTCTTACTTTGTGAATAAGACACAGAGAGATAAAAACACAGGGTGAGTGATGTCATTCTCTGCTCAGGATACCGTGACTCCATTATATCTTTATGTAGCAAATTGTTGTTTGCTGCTATATTAATGTCATAAATCTCATACGCTTTTTTCGGATTTAAAGATTAATCAAACAAGCTGTTACGTGTTAACTGGTGAGCTTTAGATTTGCTGGTATGTTGACTTTGTTGTACGTTCATACAGAAGGTTTGCTGGCTCGCTGTTTCTACCTGTTACCAGTATTTGTGCTGAGCTCAAATAAGCTACTACTGGCTGTAGCTGAGCTTCTCTTCCTCAAGCCGGTCTGACGTCCCATTTCTCCGATTTGTCCCTGACAGTTTTAATAGGCACATTATAAACACCCAGCAGCAATAATAGTTTGGACTGCAATCATGATTTGAATAACCTGAGCAGAAACACTGTTACCATGGTAATTTTACCATAAATCTGGACTTGTTAGACACTCAGAATTTTACCTGCACTTTATATTTGATATGAACGGGACGTTTCATGCAGTTGAGTATAGAACAGATAATGCAAAAATATGTTCAATTATTATATCACTCAGGGACAGCAGCTAGTCAAGCAGCTGTATGAATTGCTTTATGATTTTTTAACACTACATCACTGCACACCACCTTCCATTGCAGTAACACTCAGACACACATTCAAAATCACTGTAACACTCTCAGCCTGAGGGAAAACTCAGTAAATACCAACCATATGTGCAGTTCAAGTTAAAATGCAGAACACAGATGCATATGGTAAAGGGCTGGATACTGTTTTCAGTGTATTTTTATTATGAGATGTAAAGTGCTGATGTGGCTGAAACAAATCCATTAATCACATCACTTTACCTTTGGGGCCAAAAAAGACTAGAATATTCACATTTATAACTCAGCTTGATCCTTAGGTGTGTCTAAAAATGCTTCATAACTAACTTATCCACTAACCCATAATGATAAACACTCAGATACTAAGCAGAACATTTTGATGTAAGACACCTTGGGCTCAAAGGTAAAGATTTTGCTTTGTGTGTTGTTTAGCAAACAGTAATGTAAATGCTATGGGTACTGTGTTCTTTATTCTTTTGTGGAAATTTGTGCACTTTGAATTTAGACACTGAGTGAAGGTAGAAGATGCGTATAGTGCACTAGGCAGTAAATTGGGAGTGATCTCAGACAGAGATTTTGTGTTAACCTCTAGTGTAGAGTAGAGGACATTAGCATGCAGCAAGTAGCAAGGCCTTCTGAGAGCCACTTGGAACATTTTAAGAGCATTGTGTTCAGGATTGCTCACTGCAGTTTGAAAGAGGACCACAAAGACAGAGAGAAGGAAAGGTAGGGGATTGATGAGGTCAGCGAAAGGTAAAATATCATCAGACCAGAACCTGGGCCTCTTCAGAGGAACAAAGGTACCACTTATTACCTTTGATCCACAGTGTGTTTCTCTCTTCAACATAATATGAGTGGCTCATTTGCAAGTCAAGTCAAAGACAAACCAATATCTCAGCTGAAACACTTACAGTACTTAATTCAGTGTGAAATTGCAGTCTTGCGGACACACACACTCACAGAATCACATGTCCATGCCTGTGTGTTAGCCATGTGCACACAAGTAAGTGGTTGAGTGAATTCATTGTACATAATTAGCAGCAAAGAGCGCTAACAGTTTGCTTCAGTTTGTAACTTGATGGCAGAAATTAGCTCTTTTATTGCAGCATGTGCACCACTTTGTGTGGGCTTGCATGTCTGTCAGTGTGTCTTGACGTGTTTCTCATTCAGTAATTTTCAAATGACTCCATTAATGTCCTAAAATCACTACATTAAGCCCTTTCCCCAATCAACATATTCTATAAACAGGAAGTAATGGAAACTGAAAAAATCTCTTTTCTCTTCTCCTCCATTAGTCTGGAGCATTCAAACGAAACTTCAGCTCACCGATGCTCGTCAATGACCAATTGTCTGTCGTCAAGGAAGTTCAGCCAAGCCAAGGTGAGCATACTGGAGGGTCTGTGTGTGTGTGCGTGTGTTTATGAATGAGTGCAAGTGTGCATTGTTATGTATGTGTCCCATGTGCTTTTGTTTTTGTGATGTTGCTCTTGTCTAGCCTTTTGGTTTATTTCTAGATTTTTGCGTGCTTGTGTGTACTGTAATAAAACCAGAACTGTCTCCATCTCACCTGACAACGAGGAGCATGAAGTGGAAAAATATAAAGAGGAAGAACAAATTCAGCTTCTCTTGGAGGCTGACGGACGGTCTGCACCCTGAAAGTATGTGAATAAATATTTATAAGTTCTAATGTTTATGTTTTTATATCTTTGTTTATGATTTGTGCTGTATATCCTTGGACTGATGCAGGGTATGGATTCATTGTCTGGCACAACAGCTTGCATGTTTAAAGCTTGATAAACATTTAAATGCTGCCTAATTTCTGATTAGTCTGAGTCCTAAGCAGCCTTCTATATCGTAACATCCACCTTTATTTCAAATAGAAACACCGTCTCTTTGTGTACATTCGCACAGCAAGCCGTAGCACTCAATTGTTCTTTTTCTTTTTTTTTTTTTTTTGGCCCATATCACATTCCAGTGTGAACAGGTAACGGTCCTGAAGTGACCCGCATGACGAATGTTGAGTGATATAAAAGTCACATGAATTCTGATACGTCTGTTCAAGCTGAGGTCACATTACAAAAAATCAGACCTGTATCTGATTTGGACCGCATATGAAAGCGGCCCAAATCAGAATTGAAAAGATCAGATTCATGTGATTTGTGCTGTTCACATGAGTCACTTATGAGCAAAGAAATCTGATTTGTGCCTCTTGTGCCTGCAGTGTGAACATAGCCTTTGCCGAGGAACCCGCTGAAGGCTAAAACACAGTGGACTGTTTTTAGACTCACTGGCCTAAAAGTACCTGAATTTGTTCTTCCTTTCAACATCGTCTCTGAATAGGATGTTGTTTTTTCTTTGCTTTACCTTTGGATGGAAATCTGTGTAGGTGATAAAGTCCTTCATCTCACATATTGTATGCCTCGCTGAATCAGGGTTAGCACCTCATGCTGTCACTTCCTTGTACTATCCATGAATCAGGGTACAATTAACCTACAGCTCAGTCATCACCCCGAGCTCAAGCACCATGACGCCTGGGAATCTGCCAGGGCCAGCTGAGACTGCAACCTGACAAACTCACAATCACACATTGCAAAGTGTCCTCATAATTATTGCTTTAAAAAAGACATAGTAAAATACTGAGCTCATGTTTACACGCATTAATATTAGAAGACAATTTTTATGATGCATTTGCTTACAGACCCTGTAATTTCCCATCTACAGCCTTTTGGCAAATCAGTTTATTGTCACATATTAAACCTCATGGCAGAGAGTCTAATAGCTGCTGGAGTGAAGTACATGAAATGTATGTTGCAATCCTGCAATGACAATTAAAATCTGATTTAACTCTTAATTGAAATTATATCTATAAGGATTTGTTTTTATGATTTTATTAAGACAAGTGCAACAGCTGTGGTAGTTAAAGTTAAGGTTGTTGGGGCTAAAATATTAGTCAGTTGTTAAATTGTGGTTGTTATTGATTTGTTTAGCTTGTAGTTTGTCAAAATAAGCTTAAGTCACAAGTGCCTAAGCCTAGGTATATACGAAGACTGATATGTAGCCATATCTCTTTTCTGCACTGAAGCTGAAGGTCAGTGACTCGATAAAAAACAATTATTTGTATAGAGGAGAAGAGTAATAGATCACCACCTTCTTTCATTTACTCTCTCCCTGCAATTAATTGCTCTTGAAGAAATATCTTCTTCACTGAAACTGCTAGAATCAATTTAAAGCACAAATGAGCTTTATCACCTCTAAATACTCACACCAGTTGCACTAAAGATGTTCTTGTTGCCAAATGTCTGTTTATAGCATTCCTGTTTAATTTTTCATCCATCTGACGAAAGCGTGGAGATACTGACTTCAATATGAAACCATTACAACCTCATCCTGGACACACACACATCACATGTGGATCTGCAGAGAAATCATTCTGTCCTCCATTTAACTCGTGTTGAGCTGGATGGAGAAAAAAAAGCAAATCCCTAACTTCAGAAATACTCTGATAGCACCAAGCACTGCCATCTACATGAAATGTAGCAATGAAGACTTTCTGAGGATTTCCATATTTTCAATCTCATCTCTTAATCCCTTTCTACTCAACTACAGCTATTAAAACTAAAACACATCTCCTGCCAATAAGTAAATGTATAAATAAATCAAAGCGCATAGATTTATTGGAATGTCTTGATATCTCCTTAATTTTTGGCTGCTGTCCTCTCTCAGATCTAAAGTGGGTCACTTTGGTTCTGGACCAACTATATTTAGACCCTCTGGTTCCTCCAGATTGGCACAGGCACAATAATAATGTTGTACAGTGTAATCTCAGTGTGCAGTTCAAACTGTAGTGTGTGTGTGGAGCTGTGTCTTTGTGTGAATAATTTACGTGTGTTTGTAAATAAAGTGTGTGCATGCATGAGTTATATGAATGTGTGTGTGTGGTTTCAGAGGCTGCGCGGATGCGTGTAGACCCCGTGTATGCTGCCTTGCGTTACGGGACGTCCTTGGCACAGATGAGCCGCTCCAGTTTTGGCAGTTTGTCAGAGTCACCAACACGCAGCCTGGTATGACATCATCACCCAGTAGTTGGGGGTTGAGGACAGTTGGATCCTGTGTGATTAAGACATAGATAAAGTAAAGATGTTGGTCCATTGGTCAACTTAATAGACCAGAGATACCGCAGTGCAGTGATTTGTAGCATTACGCAATGCTCTCTAGTTCATAGTTATGCCATATTTCAAATTACAAATTGGCTGGATAATAAGCTTTTAAATAGGCTTTAAATAGTTTGACATTTTAGGAAATATGTCTATTCACTTTCTGACGTAGAGTTGAGAAGATTGATACCACTGTACATCTGTGCAGTGACTGAAGCTACAGTCAAGAGACATCTGCTTAGCTTAGCACAAAGAATGGAAACAGGGGGAAACAGCTAGCCTGCCTTAATCTGTAAAGTAAAGAAGACAGTTTGCCATTTTATGGGGATTATGTGCAGGGCTATTTCATGGTTTCCAGTCTTTGTGCTAATCTAAGATATCCAGTTGTTTGCCTAATATGATAACTCTGTGCCGGAATGTGCATGAGCATTTCCCCAAATGGTACATTTCTGCGTAAAAAAAATTATGCCACGCCCTTACTTAAATCCAACTTGGCATATAGTTATAATTGAGCACCAGTGTATCTTCTACAAGGAGCCTAATAGATGACACTGGTCTTTGTCTCATTAAACATGAAGTTGACCCAGTGCGCAAATTTCCCAAAACATCTTTTATACACCCTAGCAGTATATAGGTCACGTATGCAGGTTCATTTACAACACTGAGAACTACTGATCAGTGAGGTGTGCAGTCTGAATTATTCAGAGCAGTGTTTTACTCCGACTACAAAATGCATCCTTTGACATCTCGGCGCTAACATTTTTTTCCTTCTCTATTTCCTTCTTTGATAAGGGTGAGGGAGGTGAGGAGAGTCAGCAGAGACAGTACAGCATGGAGGAAGAGATAACTCAGGAGACAGGGGGTAAACACTGCTTTGTGTCTGTGTCTCCATACATGTGAATATGCATATGTGCGGTATGTCCATGCCTATGTGTGTCTATGCAAAAGTTATGTTTACTTGTGCATGTCTGTCTGTGTATGAGAGGGATTTACTGTGTCTGGTTGTGAAAAATGACATGCCTAATTGCATATGTGTGGGTGTGTGCTCTCCTGTCACCTTCTAACAAAAGAATCTCACCACTTCCAGACACCCCTGTCCCTGACACCGAGATCGAGAAGGAGGAAGACGAGAGCAGCGGCCAAGCTCAGACTCCTGCAGAGGAGAGTAGTGTGAAGGTACCGCCTCTTTTTAATCCCCCTATGCAGACTGTCACCCCTGGTTGTTTTCCTCCTCAAATTTGTTTTCCTGTCTCACTACCTCCCATCCCTGTGCCTCCCCGTGTCCAGGTGCCCAAGCGCATTGAAGTTCACTCCATCCACACCTATGTAGCGCTCTACAAGTTTCTCCCTCAGGAACAAAATGACCTGGAACTACAGTGAGTAAAAGCCAAACAGACTGCCTACATGCAAGCATGTGTGTGCACATGCAGGAATGCTTGTATTTTGTTTTTGTTATCCTGCATGTATTTGCTTTGTCTATTCTTTTGTCCCTCCCTGTGTTTTGCCCTGGCTGTTGTCCCTGTAGGATGAAAATGTCCCCACCATCTGCAGAGGACAGTGCCAGGGCGCCCTTAAGGACGACTAATTATAAACTCAGAGCCCATCACTGTCCTCTTGTAGAGCTAGCGACTGAGCTGTGTTCCCAGCAGGGGAGAGGATAAAGACACTGAACAACTGAGAGATGAAAGGGCGGACAGACATAAGGGGAGATGGCATAGAGCTGAAGATTATCATACCCAGAGAGAGAGAGAGACGGATAAGAGAGAGAGAGAGAGAGAGAGAGAGAGAGAGAGAGAGAGAGAGAGAGAGAGAGAAAGAGGATGGGAGGAACATGCAGGGGAAGCAAAGTGCTAATATAGAAGTAAAAGCTCTATAAGATGAAGGAGGATGAGGAAAGAGAAGTACAGAACAGTGAAATGAGGGCAGGATGTGTGTGTGTGTGTGTGTGTGTGTGTGTGTGTGTGTGTGTGTGTGTGTGTGTGTGTGTGTGTGTGTGTGTGTGTGTGGATGGTTGGTTAGGGGACAGATTTCACAAAGGTAGAAGATCCATGGGACTGTTAACAGCCATCTGTGCTGTGGCTCTGTGTGTGACTGAACAGTGCATGTGAACTAATGAAAGCATTATGTGTCTACGTGCTTCTGTCAGGGTTTGACCAGTATGAACTGCAAAACAAAGAGGACAAAAACTATACTATATATTGGACAGAAGTCAAGAACAGACAGCAGTTGCAGTTGTGCTGATACAGATTTTCTTTAAAATCAAAGATTTTCATTTGAAAAAGTTAAAAAAATATAATTTGTTTGTTCAACAAGAGAGAAAACGATAAATATGAAAACTGAAGTTGTTTGAATTTAAATGGCCTGTACTACCACACAGTTGTTTTCAGTTATTCTGGCAGTTATTAGCTATGCTGGTAATTAAGGTCACCAAATCTCCATTGCATTGAAAAATCACAGTTGATTTGCTCTACAGTGCATTACATTTACCCTCTGCCATTAAATATTGTGTCAGAATTCAGGGTATGAAATTTATGCACCATATAATTTTGCTCCTACTTAAGACAAACACAGGACCTTGCTTATATACTGTCAATAGTTTAAGATTGCAGTTTGAAGGTGAAGTCAGATATAAGATCTTAGCTTTATTCATAATGTTTTAGAGAAAGTTTAATAGTTTCTACTCTTTTGACTAGTTAACAGTTAATTTTCACTCAAAGCAAACAAACAAACCCTCACACAGTCATCAAGAGCTATTGTTTTTGCCTCCCTTGCTGTGGGTGCACAAAAACAGGAATTATGCTGCAACATTTGATGTGTCGTCATGTGATGACAATAGAGTGACACTGAAATTATGTAAATTACAACATGTTGTTGAAGTAGACCACCGTCCATTATTGGAGTAATATAAAGGTGTAGTTTTTCTGACAATGAGCAAAGATGCCGTTCCCACAGACATCAGTTAAAGTAGGCTGATCCCACTGTTCAGCATACACTTGCAGAGACCTAAAAATGCCATCAGCGAGTTTGAATTTTTTTCTGATATATTCAAGAACCAAACTATACATTGAGGTTTAGTAGCTGTGCTCCTGGGAGGAACCTCAGTGAGCAGAATAATTATTTCATATTCAAAAAATGGCCAGTAGCTATATCTATATATGGGTCCCACCCCGGTTGGTCAGTTTATGTAACCTTGTGCAAACTGTGTGTGTGTGTGTGTGTGTGTGTGTGTGTGTGTGTGTGTGTGTGTGTGTGTGTGTGTGTGTGTGTGTGTGTGCTGATCATATAGGGCAGTAGTGAGAGCAGACACCCAGGAGATGCAACATACAGAAGTGCAATTGGGACAGCAGTTTCTCCCTGTGTATCTGGGACAGAGTGTACACAGTGTATGTATGTGTCTGTGTGCGTGTGTGTAGAAAAGTCTCATCAAAAACTGGTAGCATCATTAGCATGCAGGCCAGGTTGGCTGCAGATCAGGTCCAGCCTTCACTACTGCAGTAGGCGCTATAGAGTTGTATTTCATGTAGACCTCATGACTTTGGTGTCAGCTGCTCTGTCACCTCTGCAGAAGGACACAAAAACTCATCCACATTTTAGCTTCCACAGCTTTGAAACCGTGTGTACAACAGCTTTCTGTAGCAGTTTGATAATGTTATCTTTTGTGCTTGCACTCGACTCCTTTTTTTTCTGCTTGCCACTCTCACTCTCTCACCACCTTCATCTATCCCACTCTTGTCTCTGTCCCCTTTTCTTCTTCTCCACCTCAATCACCTCCCCTTCCATGCCTCCTTTTTTTCATTTTCTCTCTTGTCTTATCTCCTCTAGTCCCGGTGATCGGGTGCAGGTCACCGATGATTCTAATGAAGAATGGTGGAAGGTGGGTAATAAGTCATTTACAAGTCATGTGTGTGTTAGTGTGTGTTTGTTGGTGTGAAGCTGTGTTCTTGTGTGCATAATGTGTATTTGAGTGTACAGAAATATGCGTGTGCATTCATTGTGCGCACATGTTAATTTAAGTCTTTAAATCACCTCCTTAATGCATAACACCTGCTCCACTTTTGCCTGTCATAAACATGCAGGCTGCCACAGACAGAAATAGAACATCATTTTCTCTGTAAATTACTAAGAGTTTAACATAATGAATCTGACTAGTGTTGCAACCTGAAAGAGGTCTTTATTGAGTCTGTAATGAGTTTCACTTGGTCCCAATGGAAATAAATGTACATCTGTGTGTGTGTGTGGGGGGGGGGGGTTTGTGTGTGTTCACAGAAAAAGGAAGATGCACCCAGACTTAACTGAAGTGCAAAGTCTGTTTATCTTCTATTGGTGGACCAGTATTTACTAGCACTTATTTATCCTAAAGTGAAGAAGCATCTTGTCATTAAACACTTTAAATCAACACTGGCGCTACAAGGAACCTTTAAATTATGAATAATTTGTGAATCATCTGTTCATTACTAATGTATAGCTTGTGATTCACCTCAATAAACGCATCAACACCTGAGGTAGATGGGTGATAAACAGTGAGATGTGCTGCATAATAAGGGTAAATAAAACATCATGTTTTCTCCAGCAAAGAAGGGGCCACAATTTGCTGTTGCCTTTTTCCTTTAAATACATGTTAAACAAATCTGACATTGAGATGAAGTTATTTCTTGTTTGCATATCATAATATTATCCTGTGTTGTTTCTACACTTGACTCTGCAGCCACAGTGATTCATCACTGCGTAGACAGAAATGTGAGGAAGTGTGTTGCTGTCTGTCTCACTTTGTTTTTCATACGCCATTATTATTCAGAGTGGATGGCGGCAAAAATGGCCTTTCTGTTTCAACGGTCTTAACAAAGGATGACAATGCTAAAACATGTCTGTAAAGTCAGCCAGTCCAGACCTCTCTGTCAGTCATCTGGCTCATTTCAGACCTGTGCAACACATGGCCAGCCTTGAAAAAGACAATGAAAAAATAATATATAGGGACAGACACAATGAATCAGTGGCCATAAATAATACAACCAGCTGACACTTACTCAGAACTTTATCAACACTACACATATGAGACTAAATGACTTGAGGTTGATATTGCTGTATATAATAGTCATGTCAATGTCTGTTTGTGCTATTCCCTTATGTTTATCAGGGCAAGAGCGGCGACAGAGTCGGCTTCTTCCCTGCCAACTTTGTGCAGAGGGTCCGGCCAGGAGAGAGAGTGTGGCGGGTTGTCCAAGGCCTTCCAGGCAACCGAGAGAGAGGACATATGGCCGTGAGGGAATCCCAGGTACACCAGTATTATCATACTGTCACTGTTTTTATTTTTTGGTTCCTCTCATTTATGTTTACAACAACAAACTACACTGACATTTTGGGAATCTGAATCATTTGTCACCTTGTTAAGTTTGTGATAAGGTTCTATCTGTCTATTTGTGGTACCCACTTTATCCTGTGCAGAGTTGCAGGGGGCTGGAGTCTATCCCAGCCCACACCGGGTAAGAGGCGAGGTACATCCTGGTCAGGGTGGGATCAAAGGATTGGCACCAAAATTATCTCTATGTCTGTGTGTCGACACTATAAAGCTCATCATTTCCACTTTAGAGACCTTGAGCAAGAAAATGCATATATATATTTTAATTTTAATTTAAATACATTTTCAACCACAATTTATATCCCTACACACCCAATCCTGACCACAAGAAGGTGTGCACAGACACCATAGTTTATAGAGTATTCTTGTAATTACAAAATAAATAGAAAAATGTTGAGAAAACACAAATCAGCTGCTGATTATGCTCCAAAACCATCTAAGTAAGTTAAAATAAGGGGTTGTGTTATAAAATAGTGTTTACCTAGATTTTGCATTATTATTATTTTTTATTAATTCTGACAAATTAATTACAATGAGTCAGTGTAGGCAACTGGCATTAACTGACAGCATGTTAATTCATTCTGTTGGCAATGTTCATGCACATACACGTATCAAGAGAATAATTATATACTTAGACACATCATTTTCTGCCAGAATGGATATACGTGTTACCTGTTGGCAGGAAAAAGTATATGCTCACCTATGTTCTTGGAGGTCTATTAATGTGTCAAATACCAATAGAAATAATTTTTGACAGTTAAATCCAGTCCTACATTTCAGTATCTGTTACTTCACAGAAAATACAGCAACTCAGTTTCTGTCTCTTCCTTTTAGATCTGTGTGGGAAAGCTAGAAGATGGTGAGGTGTTCCTGAAGCTGAGCAGTGGAAAGAAGAGAGGTCTAGTCCCAGCTGACTCCATAGAGGAGATCTGAGCCCTTGTGTGCACATCACCATCCTTCTACTTCCACTTCCCCTTGGGACGCACCCATCTTCAAACTATCACCACCACCCCTCCCCCACCCTCCCCTCGGCACAAAGATAGCCGCAACCTCTCCAACCAGTCCTGACTGACTTTAACCAAACACAGATAAACTGGACGAAAAACAAACATGAAAAACTTCTGCAAAGAGCTGGGACCACAGATGACCAGTTCAATTGGTTTACTGTCTTCAATAGAGTCTTTAATAGAGTGTACAGTTATGCAGTAATCCTTCTCTTAGAAAAGAACTGTTTCTCAGCAGTCTAGCGTTGCTGTAGGTTTATCTTTCCGATACAAAAATCAATGTTTAGTTAGACAAAGGGTGCGCAAGTCAAAAATGCTTTAAATATGCTTGCTGGATGCCAGTTCACATTTTTTTTTCCTCATCAAAATGACGTCTACCAACGTGGGAGGAGGCTGAGTTCTGTAATGGGAACATGATGCTCAGCGTCCTTTTCTTGTTTCTACCCACTCCGTATGTCTCATCCCTATCTGCTCATGTCAGGGTCTCTGGCCTGGGGACTGATACCAGCTTCATGTAGACTGGTACACGGCATGAGGCACTCGCCAAGGACAGCCACTGCCAGCCAGAGAAAGCTACTGCCACTCAGACAGACCGGAGAATCAGATGAAAGGAGTGTACACAATCCAAAAATCCCCAGCAGTGTCAGGCTGAGTTATAACTGCACTTGCTAACTTGGGAGAGCAGCAATGAGAAGATTTTCAAAGGACAATTGGAAGCTCTGAGGATCTCTCACAGGAAACTCGAAAACTTTTTCTCCTGTCTTTTTCAGTGTATAATAACAATGGAAATATGGGTCAGCATCTTTTAATTTCTGGCAAAAAAGCATAAATCAATCATGGTGGAACTCATGCTTCACAGAAAAACACATTTTGCAAAACAAACATTACCTTTTCCACTATCTACAAGACAGGAACTTAAAACTTTCATTATAAGGTTCTCTTGTCTTTTCTTTTCGGTTAATTGCATATCCATACAGGGATACAGTTATGTATCTTGTTGGTAACTCAGAAAGATCAGCAGTTTTAAGAAGAGATGATGAAGAAAAAGCTAAAGGAGATGAGATTAAACTTGCGTGTGAGTCTCGCTAGGAAAACTGGGAGGACCACCTCTCCCTCGTTTGGCTGGTTGTCATGAGCAAAAAAAGTGTCAAAATCTCAAGTGTAGCAGTTACAAGTGGCAGGAACTGTTCTCCTGTTTTCATATAAAAGAGCTCAGCAGGCATAAAATGGTTGGTCTCTGAGTAGACTGACTGAAGAGTCGCAGCGGGTGTTGCATGTGTTGAACAGCATTTTAACATGACTTCACCAGAGCTGGAACAGCGGGGAATAAACTGCAGCCAGTCTGCCAGAAAAACAACAACACAATGGGGATCTTTCTGACCACGACAAGGAGTCTAAGTTTCACTGACAGTTTGGAGAAGGACACAGGAAAACAGAGGGTGGAGGAGGTGCAGTGAGAGGAATGACATCAGTGTTGAAGCGTTATGAGTCAGTGTGTGCATGCAGGTAGTGTTGTACCCATGGGTGCAGCGAGTCATCATTGATCAAATGTCAGCCTGTCATCTTCATCTTCCACTCCCTGTTTGGCCTCTCTTGTCCTTACATTATTGTTGTGACTGATCAGTTATGACATAAAGTGAAGGCATTTTTTTCTTGTAGGTCCTGTAAGTATACATTTGATGGTTTCTTCCATTGATTCATTCATCCATTACTTATTTAACAAATGTGATGCATTTCTTTAAAAGAACACCTTGTTCCAGAGAGAGGATACACACACACGAACATAAATGTAGGATTGAAGCACAGAACACAACAGTAGATTGATGGCACTACTAATTACGAAATAATTTAACTCATATGTCTTCTTCAGAGCACAGAGATCTAGCTTATGTTCCTTCTTTAGTCTACATTTCAATATATGTGAAAGCCTTTAGAGGCTGTGAGAAATAAGCTTCTCTTCTTGTAATATCGAGAATAGCACTTTATTTTGTGTCATCTGAATAATACTTTTAGTTGAGGTATCTCCTTCATAGTGATAGCTGTTGTATTTTAGCTGCAACATCACTTCACTTCACTTCACCATTGAGCTCTTTGGGCTGATGGCTTGTCTTTGTGCGTCAGATGTTTCTGAAAGTCAGAAAATATCAGAGATGGAAGAAAACTGAGAATTTCACAGCAGCAACCATCCTGGAGAAAAACGGTATCAGAGCAGAACTGGATTTATGATTTTACCCATGTAAACACTTTATCTTGCATTGCGCTTAGTTTTATGTAGCATCACATGTTCACAACTTTGAGATTTCAAAAGGTAAAGTGTATGTTTGGATGTATCCTGAGTCCGGAGTCATTGGTTAGCCACATACCTCAATAAAAGAACTTTACAAAACAGTCTCTGCCCTTTTCATATGCGCAGTCTGTCACAAGATATGCACACTGGCACTCTGAAGATACTCCTCCATGTGTGTGTGTTTAACATAGGTCTGTATGATAGCAGGCACATAGCTTTTGGTGTTTTTCTATATCTGTAAATATATTCAGGGCCTATTAAACCCAAAGATAGCATGGAGCTTTTAAATAAGGCCGCTTTAAAGGCAAGTTTCAGTGGCAGCCATGCATAATGCATCACCCTCCATCCACAAACACACACTGTTGTGCACAGAAGAATGCCAAAATGGTGCTCAAAAAACAACCGCAATATAAATATCATGTAACAGCGCTGCTGGATGCAGAATATTTCAGACCTTCTGATTTAATCACACACAGCTACATATACTAAAGAATCAAATCAGTCAAAATAGGGAAGCCAACACTGATTGGTTTTCACTGATTTGGTTTTATTGCTACCAAAATTTTAAATTTAATCTTCATTCACTTACTCAGTAGTGAAATTAGTTTGTCACCACAGCAAACTGGCTAGAGCCGTCTGTTCAAGTGTATGTGCAGAGGTGTACGCACAAACTGAAAGACCTTTTTGTATTTTTTTGAGCTCCATACTGCTCTATCAATGACCTTTTCTAAATATTTCCTGTACAGATTGTGCTTTTCCTGGAAGATATGGACTGAGCTTGCAAGGCTGCATTTGTATCTGTTGGTTTTTACTCTTTAGCATTTTTCAAGGTCCATACAGAAAGCACCATTCATGCAGTATGTCTTTATTTGCCCCAAACAGACAAATTAATTGAATATGCAGATTACCTGTACAGTGTGTATACAAGTGTGTGTCGTCTTTGTTTGAAAGTGAGTTAAGTGGTACTGTAAGTGTTCTGCATTATAAGTCACAGTTGGAGCAGAGCTGTCACTGTTTTGCATCATATAAACTTCTGTTTTAGAGTGTAAACACATAGTGAATTGTTACCATGCAACATCAATACTCAACCTATATATAATCATAAACTCTAAAATTACTTTGAGACTCTGAGCAATCATATATGGCTATATACAGAATACTGATAGAGATGTTGAAATCAATGATTGTTTTGGGGCCTTTTTTGGAGTTCTGAAGGATCCACATTCTGACATGGAGCTGCACTTGCTAAGCTGCTAATGTTTTGACATTACAGTGGATAAACAATGACAACCATTTTCTTTTTTGGATGAACCTTTCACTTTTAAGCTAAACAATAGCCGGTATCTTGACAGTGAGGATCTTTATCTGGTTGATGAAGCGGCTGAGTTTTGCCACCAATAGTGACTGCTATACCTCTATTAACGCTTGACAGTGCTGCCCATCTGCTGTGACTCAGAGCACGGCAAGTCCTCTCAAGCTGATGAAACTTTGCCAGTGTGGGAGAGCGTTGTTGAACAGTCTACTCTAATCTTCTCATTTCATTTTTCTGGCTCGGTCTACCTCTCTCACTCACTCCCTGCCTCCTTTCTTGCACTCTCACTTTACAGATGTTGACGCAAACCCTCACACTCTCCCCTGTCTTTCACGCTCTGTTTTAATCTTCTGGCTCAGTCTCTCTTTCTGTCCCTCTTCCAATCAGTTTCTGTCACTGCCTTCATGCCAATGTCTCTGTTTCTTGCATCAGTCTGGCTGAGTTACACTTGAGGGAAGCAAACAAGGGCATGGCTGTCAATTTTCTTTCCTCTTTTTTCCAGCTTATAATTTTTGATATTACTTATGATTACATTTTATTGTTAAGGAGGCTTTATGTGCACTCACCTCTCCTGATTTTATTATGGAAAAATATGTGAGGAGGTGGGAAAGCGGCTGAAAGTAAAATTGCCTATTAATAATGCCTCATTTCTGCTGGCTGTTCCAGCTCAGCTTGGCCATAACGTCAACTTTCTGAGGTAGTAAAGCGACAGGAGGGGGACAATTAAGGCCCGGTGTAAATGTGGTTATTTTTTAAATCTGGCCCAGCGTCATATCTGGCCGACCCTGCACAGACCCTGCAGGGGTTTGCTTGTGCTCCTGTATAATAAATGTCCACTATCATTATTCAGAATGTCCCCTGCTGTTGTTATTACGTCTCATGACCTTTCGAGGTGCCTCCAAGCAAGTGTCACGACTAACAGCCTCTGTGCCTTCTGTCCCGGTCCAGGTGAACATAGAGCCATAACATGAATAGAAAAACACAGAAAGAGCAAGAGAGAGAAAGGAAAAAGAGACAGGTAGGGCAACAGAGAGAGACATAGAGAGAGCATCAGCTGCTGCTCTGAACATTGTGTTCCTCCTCTTTTATCTCTCATCCATTTACTTCTTTTTAGTCAACATCAAGCTGTTTGTACTGTGTTTTGCTGTAAGTTCCAGTGTAGTTTGGGTGTGGACCAAAATCACAATATAAGGAATAAGAACAAACTAAACCTTATGCTATGAGATAGAAGCTAACTACAACTGAACATCTTCACACTGTGCACAGCTTGGTCGACAGTTCAGCCTCTAACTGGTTTTAGCTGGAAATCTAATTCTCAAAATCTAAATGTAATTACTAGTGTATAACAGTCAGGTTTTCTTCTTGAACATTGTTATCTCAGAGCTACTGGATGTCAAGGTGACATCCGCAGTGGCTGAGTTTTCATCAGAAATTAATGGATTTCAAAGTGAGTCATTGATCAAGCTGCTCAGAGGCTGAATGCCTGGGAAGAAATAGTTCATATTTTTTTTAAATTGGGTTGTTGGTGTACTTGTAGTGTATACAGTAGACATCTCAAAATGTCAAACCTTCTTTTTAAAGTGGTCCTTTTTTCAAAAGTCAACTGTAGAACAGCTTAATATTTCTCTCATCAGTTAAGCATTTATCAGCACAAAAGTGTTGCTAAGCTTCACAAAAGACAGTCAAGTGTAATCAATGCACAAAAATAATAATTGCTTAATGCCCCTAGAATCAGCAAGTAGAATCATCCAATACAAAAAATCATCAAGAAATAACTTCTAATCAATGACAAATGACTATCTGTCCATGGCAGCCTTATTCTGTTTTATTGTTTTGTTTAATTCATGACTAAAATAATGTACTAAAAATCATAACCAGGATTCAATAATGATAATCACTATCAGAACTTATACCCAAACCTAATCCCTCATTTGCACATGACAGCAATGTCAATAATGTAAACTACAAGAATATAAATTAGAATTATAATGAGTGGTGTTTATGGAAACGTCACACATATATTTACCATATTCTTCTTCAAATTCTGAGCAAAACAGTTCTGATCCACCCATCTCAGCCACCACCCATCACCCACCAGTACACACACACACACACACACACACACACACACACACACACACACACACACACACACACACACACACACACACAGAGGCTCTCCCCTCCTTAGTGTTTCTTTTTATAAGTATGCAATTTTCACACTTTCTGTTTCTAGAGGGAGGAAGCGAGCGTTTATCAAAGCAAAGCAAATAATGATAAAAGCAGCTGTCAGGGGAATCCAATTGCAAAAATAGAGCTGATTAAATGAATAGTCATTCTAAGAATAGCAGGTAATCACAGGTTGCCAACACACACACACACACACACACACACACACACACACACACACACACACACACACACACACACAGACCTTTCACTGATACGGGCTGACAGAAGCATAAAGAATTATTTCTTCAGCTGTGACTACAACATACCATTACCCTTTCTACTTCCCCCACACAGGAACCGATGCAGTGCAATAATCTATCTTTGACATCAAGCAACTACACAAAAGTAAACATACAGTATGGGAAGACAATATATATAATACTGTCACATGTATGTAGTTTACAGATGGCACAGGGGTGGGGTCAAAGTTTATCATCTCTGTCTTGTTTTACATTGCCACAATTCCAGTTACACTCCCATTTCCTCTTCCTGTATTAAACATAACACAGGAGAAGATAAAATGCCATAAAGGGCTGACAAATGCCAATGCTGGACAATCGTGTTTAATAAAACAAACCTCAAAGACACACTCAGTGACAAGCTCAAGGCTAAGGTGCATCGAGTGCACACAGTCCATAAAGAACAAATCTGGAAAGGCAAAAAAAACAAACCGCCTTGGGACCACTGATCGTCTATTACTCTCACTCACCACATGAAACAAAGCTTATGCAAGACATGATACCTCTGTCTTTCCAGCAATGTGGGTGTGTAAATCAGGGATTAAGGAGTGCTGTGTGACAAAGTAGCAGAGAGCCATCAGAAGGATAAACTAAGTTTTAGGGGAGATTGGACCACTGGTCAACTTCGCTTTTAGGAGAGAAGAATATAAACATCATCCTTCATGTGTCCGGTAGATTGTTTGCTCTGGTGCTCTCACTGCTTACAGTTGAGCATACATCATGATGAGCAACTGCTGGTAACAATCTCAAAAATGTGATGGTTTTGTGCGTTTTTTAAAATTAGATTTTTCTTTAGAGACATTTCTGGCAAGATGCATGTATATTGAATTGGAGTGCACTGTTGGACATTTCATTATTTTGTTCCCTGAATTTTGAGGATACTGCAGACTGCTAGGGGTTTAGTACAATGTTTTGTTCGGTTACATCATTTTAAATTAAACCTGGAATCGTTTTTTTGTATTGAGGGAAGTGGAACCAAGTACTGAACACAAAATTTACATATCATCACCTTTTAAGATCACATGTCTGACGTGCTTGTGCTTGTACAGGTAAGGAGCAACATTATAATTCATTTGAAATCGCATTTATGTCCAATATTTACTCTCTTGTTTTTCGTCCCTACCAACTCCTGTGGGAATTATCTATCTCTTTAGCTCCACTATGTTCACCAGCTAGTCACTGACTGTGTCTGTCTAATTGTACCCTTATGATGGCACTAGATGAAAAGGATCACAGAACAGATTGCAATTCATCATAAGGGGGACATTGAATATGTGTACGAATTTCATTCTATCTAAACAGAATTACATCTCAATAATTCTTAGTTATTTCAACAAAAACTGAAAAATGTCAACCTCGTGGTGGCACTAGAACAAAAACCAGGAGGTCACCAGGAACTGACTGGGAACCATGAATGTCTGTACAAAATTTTGCATGCCAATACATCAAATGTTGACATATTTAAGTGAATACATTAGAATTCTGCCCGGCTGGTGGCACTATAGGAAATGTGAGAAGTCATGCAAATGCCTCTTCAACGAAAAGGAGAATGTCTGTAGCACACAACGACAATCCATTCATAAGTTGTCGAGGTGTTTCACTGTGAACCACAAATGTTAACCTCATGGTCATGCTGGAGCAAAAGTGAGCAGATCACCAAAGTCAGCTGGATTCATCCTCTGGAAGCCACAAATGTTAGTGTAGAATTTCATGGATATCAATCCAGCAGTTGATGAGATATTTCAGTGTGAACCATAGTGGTGGACCTACTGACAGACTGACATTGCCAAGCCATGCCATTAGCCTAGGTTATAAAATAACCTTTATTACTTGCAAAATGCAAGCTACATTCTCATTCTCTTGACAAAGTACATGCTAAAATGTAAGTATGGCACACTAATCAACAACAATTTAGCCACAATACATGCATGATTTTGTTGTCTTTATTAGTCAATAGGTAACTACTGAACAGATGGACAATTTTCCTACAATTTTCCTGATTAATTCTTGTAATAAGACTCTTGTTGTTTCCTGTCATCTCTGAGGAGGCTGGCTGCAGATATTTCTTAGTAGCAGAGCAAAATCTGCAGTTGTCAATAGCAAATCCTGCAAGTAGAGAGACAGGATGGACAGGTAGACAGGGGAGGTCAGTCACTCCATGGCCAGACAGGAGTCAGAGGTTATTACAGATATGATGATTGGAAGTGACTGACAGTCGAGGAGGGACATAGGCAGGGAGGCTTATAGCTTCAGCGTCCCTCTGTGGAAAATAATACCAGGGGACGTTGGTCTGACTGTGATTCAGCACTCAGTCAGTAATGATGACTGATGCTTCAAACAGGTTACTGACTCATCAGTCTTCTTCAGTGTCTCATGCCATTAGCGGGGCCCAGCTCACCCAGTGTGCTCTGCCCCTGATCAGTACTGATTAGAGATAGACTAACATGGACGCCACGCTCCTGTGAATCAGTGATTGCCCTACATTTGTTTAAAACATTCTCCCTCTAATTAAAGTCAACTGTGACCCTGCGTCCCCCCGTGCACACGTACACACACACACACACACACACACACACACACACACACACACACACACACACTGCGTTATATGCTCCATTAATGAAACATGAGCTTCACCAGCCCCACTGAGCCCTCTCTCTCACTTTCTTGTTGCTCCTCTCCAGTTTGCAGCCAGAGGCATCGCTACTGGTAAAGGGCTGGTCTATGAGCTGGAGCTGTTGCAGCACACACACCCAGACAAACACACATGGATGAACTGTTATAGTGAACAACTCACACCATCCTTCTCTCCACACAGCTGACCTTTACTTTAGTCAGCAGATAGATTAAATGAAACTGTGAGTGCCTGGTGATGAAGAAGAAGAAGAAGAGGCACTCCTTTGTTTCTTAGAGCCAATATCAGTCTTAAGACTCCTAAGACTTGTTTCTCATGTATACACACAATTAAAATGCCTATTTATTGTTTATATTCAAGCCATTGTGACTGTCAGTAACATCCATTAACTCCATAATAAGCCATTTCATCCCTCGTATTTTCCAATTTCACACCTATTTAAGAGAATGATTCCTAAGTCAAGATGAGAGGCCAGAACCCACATCAATATTAAATGAATAGTTCAGTATTTTGGGAAAAAGTTCACGTCTGGAGAATTAAATGAGAAGATCAATACCACTCTCAATTCCGTGCTAAATGTGAAGGTACAGCCAGCCACCAGTTTGCTTAGAGACAGTTTGACTGGAAACAGCTAGCTTGACTCTGTGTAGTTTGATATTCTCTATTAATGCAGTATGAAACATATCACCATTTCTGTATTTTATTCACATCTGAACTCCCATATTTCTCAAAAAAGCAATTAAACAATGTAGTATTCATATTGTCATAATTTAGAAATTCCATTTGCTGCATAAGAACTCTGGGAACTAAAAATAGATTTACCAGCCTCTGAAGTATAATCTGAGATAAGGTCTTTGTATTCTCATTCTACCATTACTATCTTCTATTTCGTATTTTTGTGTTCTTGTTCTGTGCTTAACTTTCCTCTTCATTTGATCCCTGCTGAATTACTTTTGCTACTACGATGACTCAATTTCCCCAAAGGGATCAATAAAATGTCTTTCATGCAAAACTGCATATAAAACAGACTTCTCTCAGACTGCTGGTTCATATCATTGTAACCTTTTCCTTCTCTATCTATGCTATTGAGCTCATGTAAACTAATCATTCAGGATTACATGGCTGTTAATTGAACATTGGCCCACCCGCTGCTCTGTGTGCATTTTCCTTGACGATGATTAAACAGCAGGTTAAAATCAATCAGTGACTCCTTGAACGTCTCACACAAATGCAAGACATTGGCAAACACATACACAAACTCAGCTAATGAAAAATGAATAGAACCAGGATAGAGACGTGGTGTGTATCAAAATTTAATCAGGTTCTCACTATTTGGCAGCTTTGATAAATGATTATAAGTGCCAGAAATTTTGGCAGGTCATTTTAATACAAGGTTGTTAAACAAGGTGGCTGTCACGTTTCCTGATTGCTCGCTTGCAGCACTTTTAATCACTAGTGGAGCTTGACTGGAGCACAAGACACTTATCGGAAGCCAGTGTTTGATTGATGAGGCAACAAACACGGTGAATATGAGGAAATAGGGACAGCCGTGGATGTTGTGATGTGGATGTCAACAAAAGGAAGTGTAATCAGCCCTAAATTGTCTTCTCTGTTTATAAAGTTTGATATCGTGCAACACAGATCAAAAGGCTAAGAAAATCACATCTAATCTGATCAAAATGACTCTCATAGTCTGCCAAGTTAAATCATGTCAGTGCCTCATTTTGAGAGACTTTTTATGTTCATTATGCAAAACCTTGTCACAGTGAAGGAATAATATAGGATTTCTTAACCTGCATCATCAATCCATTCTCAGCCTGAGGACATGTGACTCACTGCAATTCAGTGTCACTTTAATCCAGTGCTGCAGAGCTAACTGCAAATTCGCTCACCTTATTATGCCCTCTTTATGAATTCATGTTTGCACAATTTTTCATGAGGACAGGAAGGGAAACTGCAAGGATTACAAATTGCAGACACAGACAAAGGGAGCACTAGATAATTTGCAAGTGAATATTTTGCCATGAAAATGATCACAACAGAAGACAAAGACAGACCGTGAAGACAAACAGCAGAGAAGCAAAGGAGGGCTTTGATGTATGATGTGACATGATTTAATGATTGTCAAAAGATGATAAACAGCCTACTGCTGATGGTAGGTCACAGAGGGACTTTTACAATAGGAGAATGAGAGGAAAAACAAGATCTACTCTGTCATGCCGATAGACCAAATGTACCCGACAAAATAGTCAATTAACCAGTTGTCCAACCGAGGGAATAGCTTGTCCTCTGAATTCAACACTCCAGACACAACGTCAAAGGAGTCTTAAAACAAGCCCTATCAATCCATGCCTTTTTGGATGACTTTCAGCGTCCTGGCCACCGCTGCGCGTGTTCCAGTTTCCTAGGAACTGGGACCTCCTGCTTGGATAGCCAATTTTGTGAACCAAATTATTTTGTGTAAGCAAATTTTGCCAGCATAAATAAAGATACGCTGTTTTAATATTCATGTGTCTCTGCTGCTTTTTGTTCAATAGCTCATTATATGTGTGTCACGGTTTTAAAGCATCATTAACTTTGACTGAGGCAGAAAAGCAACAAGGTGAGGGTGGGGTGGGGGCAAAACTGGCCCTTTCAGACTGCTCAAACATTAATGAAGGAATATAAAATCATCTAGAGTAAAAGCTAAATGAGGTAAGAGGCAATTAAATGAACACTTGAACACGCTCATATGCATTAAGTTTGCCAAAAGGTCAGTTTCGAGGACTGAAGAGAGTATAGGGATAATTCGACCATAAGGTCGTGTTTGTCTCTTGGCAGGTTGGAGCGGATGTCCTTATAGAATAATTCATCAGGTAATATGGTGTTGACATTCATCAGATTCATTTCACTGTTCAAATAAAACTGGACCTCAGAGGTCTTGTCTGTGTCTAAGTAAAGATTTAGAGGTTAAAAGCTGAAATTTCATCTCTGAAGATGGACTACTTGGACAGCTGAGAAAGACATTCCCATTCCCTCAGCACGTTAGTATTTAGTTAGTTGTTGTGAGCATGTTAGCATGCAAAGCACCGCTGTGCCTAAGTAAAGCCTCACAGTGCTGCTAGCATGGCTGTAGACGTAGTCGTGTTAATTCTTTCTTGAAGCAATGGCTTCAAAGAAACATTTCAAAACATAAGGTTCAACCTTCAAAATGATTCTCTATCATCAGTTCTGGCCTTACTCATAAGACTCATTCAACTGTTTTCAAGGTGACGCCTGAAAACAAAATCATTATAATTATTTTCATCATTTATTAATAATCCACTCACAAAGTCAGTCAGATCTGCCTTTTTCATTTTAGAGAATGAAGTGTTCCCTAGTTGGTGACACTTGGTTTATTTTTGGCTGGACTGTTGTTTAAGCTTCCTTAATGGCGTAATTTATCAAAGAGCGAGTGCCACACACTCTGATGCAGGCAGAGGAGCTGCACATGTTAACACCTGTGCAGAAGGCTCCTTATCTTCTTATTTTGTTAATCCTGTCAGTTCAGCTGGCATGTAGTGGTGTTACAGTTATGAAAAGCTCTCTTCAAACAAGGCCATGGGAAAAGGGAGAAAAGGGAGGGGAGAAGAGGTTTTGGGTCATCTATTCTGGAGGAAGCAGGCTAAATCAGGGCATGACGGCTGTATGGTTAACCTACTTCAATTTTTCTCCTTGTTTTGGGATTTTCTGAAGCAACGTTTTTCTTCCTCTTTGACTGCCTGTTTTTTTTCACTGTACGTTCTGCGAATGAGAATGTAAAAGAGAGATGTGGGTTACTACTCAAATTAGAAAACTGTCTCCTGTGTGTAATGAAGGATTCTTTTTAAGTTGTTTAAAGGGTAAAAAAAACAAGAAAAACAAGACCACAAACTACTTAGTAGTATTTATTATGGCTCTACTGTATTGTTATCATTGTATCTGCTTTCCTGCAGTCAGTTATCAAAAATGTCCTCTTATTCGTTTGTTCGGGTGGTGCACTTAAGATTATTGTTGACATTTATTGTTCCTATGGAGGTTGATGCAGTTAATTTAACTCAGCACAAAAGCATCAGTCAAATAAATGTAATGCAATGGGTTTTTTTTGTACATAGTTACAACTGCAAGGCACGATCTCCGTTGTTTCCTGGCAGATCTGTAAAAATATTGCAGAGATAGAGCTCTCATGTTACTATTTGTCGTGTTAGTGGTAAAAAGAAAAAGTGCGGTTATTTACTGTAGTTGAGACATTAGTTGAATCATTTTGTTGCCTGTCAAGCCACTCAGTGAGTACTTGTTCCTGTAGGTCGGAGCAATTTATCGAGAAGCTGTCGTCATTCGGATAAAAATTACTCTCAACAGGATCAAGGTCTTTAAAATGTTTTTTTGGTGCATTTTTGAGGGCAAAACAACCAGGGAAATGCACCCGTAACTAAAGCTGCAATTATGAATTATGTAAACAGACTCAACATATTTATTCGGCCTGAGTCACAAAGGGTAGATGAAGCAGTTTGTTTTTTAATCAAACTATCAATTGCTGTAGATAAACTACCATCATTAGCAGCCAAAGCCCATTACAGCTTTGGCATCACAGATGTTCACTGTTGATTGCAGTGAAGATTGACTTGACTTGGATTAAACAACTTTCAGCACTGTCAAACTTCTGCTACAGTCGTTAGGACAGTTTATAACACGGAGGGCCAACAAAACATCTCACATTTAATACATGGCATTATTAATAAAACTACTGAAATCCTCTACCTATTAAATGTTTTCTTGGAGCTAATCAGGCAATCATGAATGTGGAATGAGTGTCCCAGCCTCCCTTGCTGTGATGGTATTGTTGTGACTTTTCCTTTGTGCTGCTCAGTGATGCACATGTTGCAAAAAATCAAGCTCAGCATGTTACACCAAAGGTCATGCTCACTATGTGGATAATTGGCATGGCCTTTCCAGAGAGCCAGAGGGTGAGGGTAAGGTTGTGGTTAGCCGTATGTGATTCAGTTTGATAGTGTTGCTGGTATGAGTCCAGCATTCGGCTCCTATGACACCAAGCAGCGTCAGTTCTCTTATGGGACTTTGTTGCACCAGTGGAAAACAATTATCAACTCTGTTCACAACAACAAGGGACATCTAATCACTTGAGTACTTTCCACACCTGTTAAACACCTGCAAACGATCTCATTTGTTCTAAAAACCCTACTGACAAGATAGGGAACAACAGATTTAGAAAGCAAAGATTTAAGTTTACTGTGTTGCATCACCATAGAAACAAGACCATCCTTTCAAATTCCTTCTCAGGGAAGACGTGCTGACTTTGAAAGCCTCGGTACACATCCAAAGCAATATCACAATTTTAAGAGGCATTCAGGGTCTGATTGATGCTTTTATCTGCACTTTGTAAATGACATTTACCAAGGAATGAGATATATAATAACTACAAGTAAGGTAATTATGGATGTAATAGACACTGTCAGCTGTTGAACCATGTGTTTTACTCCAATTTGACAGAGCTTGCAGGTCAGCTGTTGTAGGATAGGTTAATGTATGGGACTCAAAGAGGCAGAGCAGCAGCTAGTATAGGAAGGAAGTAAGCCTGAGGCTGCAAAGCCAAGAGAATGACCTTCGACAGAGCATAGGAAAACACAGCAGTGAAGAAAGTGGCCAAACTCAAAATGACAAGCTGTTACCGAGATTAGCTGAAGATTTGAAATAGACTCTGCCTTGCTCCAGTGGACCAGGAGAAAATAATGTTTAACACAAAAAGGAGACATTTAACAACTCTTGAAACAAAAAGGAACCTTTTACATTCTGAAACCCTTTTTTTAAAAATGTAAAACTACAGGGTCATTTCTAACTTCTAAAAAGTGTCAGAATCGGCTGTAATAAAACTTCCATCAAAACATTTTTCCATCCCCTATCTAAGTGGCAGCAAATGTGACACATCCAGCTTTACTTTACAGGCTTGTTTATTTTTCAGTCCTGGCCACTAACTAAAGCTGCAATAGTTTGTCAATTTGAATCAAGTTACGTTTTAAGCAAAAAACTCCAGTTTCAGATTATCTGTTTTAGACTACAAAACATTTGAAGATGTCACCTTGGGTTTAGCGAAACTGGATTAACGATCTTCTGGCTTTTTATATATAACAGTAATTTATACTGCAACCTCTTCTTTACACTATTACACAAATCTCGGTCAGGATACCTGTCAAGGAAGGCCTGCAAGCTAATGTACAAAGTTTAACTTATATGGTTCAAGTTCAAAGCAGTGAGTGTCATTTTTTAAACATTTACTATCACAATGTATCCTATTATTCTTTTTAGATAATTGGGTATATTTTGTTCCCTGCAATATCAGGACTGTCTTCCCCTAGAGATATTTCTGTAGTCTGTAGAGACTTCAGCATAAATGTATTTATACTTGTTTTGAAAAGGAAAACACTGATATCTTAAAGTTAGTTAACTTAAAATTCCTGTGAATAAAGATGGCATAAAACTATTTTATTTACATGGAGATTCTGCTTCATTATCTGTCCTGTCAGGTATCTTTTATTGTAGTCTTTATGAGGCTGTGATCCATATTAGGAGGAACCCCTTAAGTAAAATTATTCAGAACTGAGATAAACGCTGGATGTCATGGTACCTTAATTAACCAACAAAAAGCAGAAACCCACCATTATAAACTAAATGATAATGGACTAATAATGAAAACCTAGAAAGCCTGTTGGTAGTGGTAAAATATACTTACATTACACACTAGGATCATCATCCCCTTTAGTGTAAATGTTCATGAGCCTAAAATCTAAACCACAGCAGCTCAACCTCAGTTGAACAGATTTGACAGCTGATACTTGTCTACTTTGTGTTCAAAGTCTCATCCACCCACAAAGTGACATGCTTTCTGTGACTCAGCTCTTACTCATGTGCAGTTCTTTGTTCATATTTAATGAGCTCCAACATGTTCAGCAAATGTCAACCAATATGTGAAGCCAAAGCAAGCACAAAAGATAGACGCTGAGGACAACAGCTGTTTGAGTGTACCAACAATGATATGCTCTGTCCACTGCAATTAAATGAGACTGAACAAACAAATCTTAGTTCTGGAGATGCTACTCCAGCAGCTGCTACTGATGGGCAGACATCCAACCGTGTTTATATAGACACCAGAATAGAAGGTGAAACAGCATTAAAATAGAACATTTTGATCAAAATGTAAATCATTTTATTGGGTCAACAAGTGCAAATTTACAAAATAAGCATTTCAATTAAGACATTTGTCTTCCAGAACTAGAATTCAGTTTTTGAAATTCTCAAACGCTTGATTCTAATAAATTATTTTGAAAATAATAATTTAATGTACGTCTACTACATTAAAACACAAACCAAACAGACCCAATTTCTAATTTCTCAAAAATTAAAGTCCAACTTCAGCCTGCCAAGATTTCAGGAAGTTCAAACTTAGGTCAAAATCCACATCTATGCTGGATGGATTTTTATTTAACTTTCTACTGGTGCAACTTCAGGCTTCGCCTCCACAGGACGAGGCTTTTTGATACCAAACAGATTGCGCAGGTTGACTTCTGGGTCAACATAATGAGGGATCTTGCGTTCATTGAAGAGGCCTGAGAGGTTGGTTTCCACTTTGGCACGTCGGGAGATCCGCATACGCAGGGCAAAGAGACGGCGCAAGTTTTCTTCCACAAGTGGCAGATTTTGTCCATCCAAACGCTTCTGCCAGGACTTCTTAGGCCTTTGACGTTTCTGTTGGCATAAGAAAAACAATTTAGGAGAGGTTTTACACTTGCTGTGTAGCCACGCGTCATTCTAAAATGCTTAAAAAGTCGAAATTGAAATCATGTACACCCCCCACCCTCTCAAGCTGACTGTTCCATTCAGTTGGCCAGAAGCACAAAGGAGTCAGCTTTCAACAGGTTTAAAAAGAGTAATCCAAAATCAATAGACCCTTCAGGTAGCTTTAGCTCACTGCTGTGTGGTGGCTGTAGTCCACATCTGCACTGTGGGATACAGACGTCAGACTTACCTTCAGAATGGTGGCGCTTGAGTCATGACGAAGCAGGTGTCTGGTCATACTCTCCTGTGGAATAGAACAAAGATAAAACACAATTTTAAAATCTTTAAATGCAAAGAAAAAAAAACTCCTTACAAGAACCAGTATTATTACATCTGGAACTCACCCGCATGGCAAACATGCGTGGGCAGTCGGGGAAGGAGCATCTATATTTTAAGAGCTCGAGGTGCACCTTGCGGATGTGGTGCTGCAGGTTAAAGGTTGTAGAGAAGTAGGCCTGGCAGTCATCTCTGGGGCAAACCAGGACTGGTTTATGGGAAGCGTGGATCCGTTTGTGACGCCGCAGAGCATCCCCTTTCTTGAACACCTTCTTGCACGCTTTGCACGTGAATGTGGCTACAACATATTTTTTAAAAGTGAAAAACAAAAGCAAACAAAAAAGGGATAGATTTCAGCCATTTTGTACTATGGCCACAACATATTTACCTGGATGTTTTACCATATGCTTATGAAGTTTCCCCCAGGTGTGTTCCAGCACCTGACAGTTAGCATGAGGGCAGCGGTAACCTACAGGAACCAAACAGCAAGGCCAGTGAGTTTATCAGAGAATCAAAGATCATCAGTTGGCTCCCTTCTGGGCCCCTTTGAACTCTATACCATGCATGAGATTTGCCCTGAAATAATTTTCTTGGAGGCAAGAAAAGGTTACATGCAAATGCAGCCACATCCCCCTTTTAATGAAGGAGTTCAACAGGGATGGAAGATGAAAGGATCTTAACTATGATTAAAACAGACCAACCTGCGTGCTTCTTCTCATGGGCTTTGCGAGCGATATGGGAGTCGAATGTGGCAGCGCATCCGTCCTTCGAACACCTAAGTACCCCACCAGGGACAGGCAGAGATAAAAATAAATTTAACTAAGTCACTGGGGCCACACCCACTCAGCCTGTAACCACTCATTTATCTCCTGCTAGAGCCTTCACTCTAGACATCAGAGATCTGATTAATTAAAATAGCAAGTGCATAATCTTCGATAGTCTCATCTGGATCTGATCGTAGGGATTTCATTAAGCCACAGGACAAAGCTAGAGTGATTTAACACAAGGTTTTACACTAAATGCCATGTTTTCTGAGAGACAATGTTGTACTACAGACATACTTGAACTTGGAAGACAATTCATGCTCCTGTAAGTGCAGTTTAAACGTTCTGCGCTTTTTGAAAGTCAAGGAGCAGTGTGGCTGGCTACACTGTGGGAGAAAAAAATTCAAGTGGTTAAAAAGAGAAGATTTGAAAATTGTTATTCAACGTCAAGTGCAGGGACTCTCAGGCGATACAATGTGGCGTTTTGGCGCCATCTCGTGGACACATTTGTGTATTACAACAAACCTTGAAATACTTCAGTTTGTCTCCGTGGGCGTAGCGCACGTGTCTCTTCAGTTTGCCTGAGTCCAGGAAACTCTGCGTGCAGCTCGCAAACTTGCATCTGCAGGAAGCAAAGGTAAAACTAGGTCGTAACAGAGGAGCAACGGTACAAATGTGGCTTTGTGACTTACTTGAATTGCTTCACCCCTCTGTGCTGAAGCATGTGGCGGCTCAGGTGCGATTTTCTTGAGAAACGACGACCACAGCCAGCAATTGTGCACTGGCACGGGCGCTGTGGACATTTGGTAAAAGTATTACATCTGTATTACGTACCTTTAATTAATGCAGTATTTTCGTAAAGCCTTCCTTTCTCCAAATTTAAACATTGTCCTTACCGCTCCGGTGTGCACCGTCTCATGCTCTTTCAGCCTCCACTGTCTGGTGAAAGTCGCTCCACAGTTCGGGTGGACGCAGCTACACAGCTGCGGGACGCGGACAGCTTTCCCACTGCTCACACCGTTCATTTTCCTCGATATCCGAACACTTCTCCAACGAAAGTGTGTAATGGAAAGGCCGCCGCTTTTGTCAGCCTGTCTTATAGCTTCTTGAGAGATCTTAATTGGTTAATTAGCAGCGTCGGGTTAACAGGTGGTGAGTCAGGTCGCCCGCAGTGTTCAACGATTCAGCGCTTTACGATTCTCAAGAAATAAAGCTGAAAGTAATTAACCTAATTGCCCTGCCAAGCTCAACTGCGTGAAAACAAATGTGCAACACGTGCAAGTCAACATATGTACAAACCACTCAAAGTCAGACAGTTGTTGCCTGTCAGTGATGAATAAGAGTAAGGCTAGCACTTGATACACTGTAAAGATAGTTTACAGAGGACACGACGAAGAGAAAAAATAAATAGTACAAATTACCAAAAAGAAGTCAATATAAAACAGGACTTAGAGCTGAAATGTAATAAGGAAACTCGTCCAAAGAAAAGGATGAGTATCCACCCATGACAGGCCTCTAGCACATCACATTGGGAATAGTACATAAAATAAAAACATAAAAGCCATTTATTATCCAGGTTTAATAAACGTATGATTAGGCCTGGCTTAAACTATACCATAGTATATCTATTTTCAGTACAGTATACTTGTATAGGAGTTCAGACTTGTCCTAACTCAGGCTGACTTGATGAAGATGGAAATAACACAACTTTTTGGAGCTGCAATACGCTGTTCGCACAGTAGAGGGCAGTATGTCTCTGCCTCACAAGGCTCTGACTGTACACTGTTCACATTTGTTGATAGATAAATGCACTTCTGAAGTCACACTGTGTCTCCCCTGTAGTGTCTCTGCTTCATTTTGAATATAGGATTAATAGGGAAATGGAAGGACCTCCAGTCAAAGATGGTACAGATGTCAACCTCTGTGATCATAGGTTTTGTCTCAGGGATGTGAGAGAAGAGAATTGTTGCTGTAAATGAATAAAGTTAGTAGATTAAAGTCATTGCATTTGTCATTTTATAGCCATAATCAGACCCCACAGGAGCCACTGATCCTACAGACTCATGTGCACAGCCAGCTGCAGCCCCAACTCCTCACAGTTGACTTTGCAGTTTTTCTGTACCACTGCTGAATACTTAATTGGCTGCATCTGCTCTGTGTGATCAGCAGCCATTCTATATTTATCAAATTAAAACTAGTAAAAGGTACTATGGAGGTGCTGACGGTGATGTTGTTTGAATTCACATTAACAGCAGAAAGGTCAGTCCACTTAATTGATGTCAGCCTCCTTATTTTTATGGAGGAGGGGCAGGACAAGCACAAATTTGGCCTATAATGCTGCACTCTTCTTCCTGCTGCTCTCCCCTCCATCTCTTGCTCCCTGTTGGTCTCAAAGGGGGGGGATGAAATATTCAGAGGGGGCTGTCGGTGCACAATGTGCCTCCATTAGTGCAATGTGTTACTGGATGACTGCTGGAGGACTTAACTGCAGCCAGGAAGCTAACCTCGCAGGCCAAAGGGCTGAGAGAGCAACACACAGAGCACTGCTGGTACAATGTTTTCTAGAATTAAATTCATACATCACACCTCTCATGTCCACCTAAGTCATTACTACTAAATGTGTTGCCTTTACAGTAGATCTTTCCAGTAATATGGTTTTACTGATCATGTTTTGGAGTATTTCTACAATTGTTTGACATTACAGTATTTTATATGACGAATGGCGAATTCTAGTGTTAGGTGTGACACTTGGTTCAAATGAAGATGCATGAAAAACAGCTTTATCTGTCCAGAACATGTCCTTCTTTATCACTAATCTGTCTCGTTTCTGAATCCACTCAAGAGAAGGAGCACAAAGTACTTTACCTCAATAGTTGCTCAAGAGATAACTTTTTTTTCTACAGCTAGTTGATCCTTAAAAGCTTCCTTGTGAGATAAACAATATGCCACACTGTTGCCTTAAGTGAAAAATAGTTTTGTAAATACCAAAGGGGGACTCTTCGTCTCTTCAGTCATCACAGACGTTTTTAGAAATGAAAATACGGTTTGATATGTTGATCAGTTTATTATTTGTTAGCAATCCTCATTCTAAAACAGATATCAAGTTATCAAAATTAGTCTGTAATAATGTTTCTATCAGTCCCTTAACAGCAGCCCCAGAGTTGTTCTAATTGGCTTTATTTTATATTTCACAGAAGAAAATGAAAGCAAAGTGTCACAGCAAAATTACAGTCTGATTGTAAAAATATGAATGACAAACAAATCCTAAACTGTTTGAGTTGGTTACCACAGAAAGTGAGTATCTGCAGGAACCTTATAAGGCCTCTGATGCATTTGTCATTATGTTTTTGCGTTCAGCTGCGGTGTCTCTCCTCTCTCTCCACACCTTTGCCATACCCCGACATAGAAAAAAATGAATGAACAGTTAAATCCTGATCCCCCTTTATGGCTTTTCTTCGGCCTCAGCAGCCGGGCTGTCGCATCCTCTCTGCGCAGAGCTGCATGGCAACGGGAGGAGGAGGCTGCTCGGTATGAGGGAGGGTACCACTGTCCCACGTGTCCTCCTCACCGCAGACCCAACGCCTTCCTCTTCGCTTTCCCATCCCTTCGTTTCCGCATACCGCAGATTCGCATATACGCACACATACAACCTCATCCATACACCCATACGCGCCCGCGCAGCCTTGCGGAGCTATGCATCCGCGGCGCGCACTCTCACGTCCCTCACTATTTCCTCACTGATCAATCTCTAGCCCTATATCGATCATCTCCGCCATAGTCCTTTTAGGTAATTAATTTTTCATCATTCTGATATGCAAATCCAAATTCTCAATAGCGGCGCTGGCCGGAGCTGAGAGGGCGAGAGAGAGAAAGAGAGAGAGGGAGACATAGAGAGGGGGAGAGATGACAGGACGCGCATCGTCAGATGTTTAGCAGATTCCCTTTCAAGCTTCACCATCATTTCTGCTGTGCGGTCTTTGGTCTTTTTCCTCCCCTCCGTCGGCCGGGTTCGGGAAATTCTGCGGCTCTCGATGTTGTAATCCGGGGGAATATGTGAAGATCATGCTGGCGGTGTGGTGCTTCATGGTCTTTGCTGCAGTGGGCGAGAGGCTTGCAGTCTCAGGTAAGAGAGAGAGAAGAGAGAGGGGGGGTTTGGATAGAGAGCGGGAGCACCCTTTTCGTTTCCTTTGCATCCACAATTTTTCCCCTTGCACCAGCACTTTTCTAACCCCGGTGTAGGCTCTGATTTTATTGTAGTGGGGTCTCGGTGCCAAGCAGCCCACTGGCCTGAAAGCACCCTCCGATGCGGTACATTTGCTGCATCAACACATTTCCAGCGCAGCCCCACTGCCCATATCCAACGTACCCAGAACCATGTTTTCTCCAATAAACATCTAAAAGCAATGTGATATAACTTGTCAATCACCAAGGCAATGTGTTTTACAGCGTTATTGATGATGGCCGAGATTTTAAGCTATAGGCCCTGTGTGTATGTCAATATGGGCGTCAGTCTATTAAAGAGCCTATAAAGCATGATAAATTAATAGTCATTATTTTCCATCAAAATCTGTTTATGTACACTAAATGTCTTAGAACAGAGCAGTGACTGATAAAACGCTATTAACTGGTCACTGTCATTAATTGGGTCACCAAACCATCAGCAAACAGAAAAAAAACAGTGTGACTTGTTAATAAAATATTACTTTCAAATCAACTTCTGCCATTTGCTTTGCTTACTACACCATTGCCAGGTGCAATTTAAACTGGCTCAGGTGTGTCCCTACCTTGCCAAGCCTGTGAGCCAATGGTGAGTGTCTCTGTTGTACTACATGCAGGTGCGGACAGGAGCCCAGTGCAGGATGGAGGCATGTGGGACTGGTTTACTTTGGCGGGGCGGCCGGGCAGCGGGGACACTGCCACTAAGATCACCTATCCGAAGCGGCTGGTGCAGCAGATTGAGTCGGAGGAGGAAATGGCTCATGACCACCTGGATACCCGGGTGAAGAACAGCACTGGGGACACCTCGGTAAGTTGTAACTAACAATGTCAATTACTAAACTACTAATTAACTTTGTCAATTTCACTCTCATATCCCAGATTCTGTTTATTTTCCACATTGGTCAGTCCAATTGTCTTAATTTGAGGATCAGAGACACTCATGGGGTCCTTGACAAGGTTTAAGGAATCTCCCAGCAAAATGGGGAATCAATTAATCTCACAGTAATTTGACTATAAATAAACTACCCCAGCTGGGCAATGTATGATCAGAGTATTCATTAGTTTTACAGGTAGAAAATGTTCTTTTCTGGACCAAAATCAGGTCTGCAGATTAATGTGCAATAAGTTCAGGAAAACTAGTGTTCAGCATGCATCCTAACCAAAGAAGATTCACTACTGGTGGCATTGTAGCATATCTCTTTGGGTATATTTGGGTGTGACAGTACCAAGACAGACTTATTCTGTAGATGAGAACCTCATTTTTCCAGTGTCTGTAACAGTGCAGCTCTTAGCTCTCTGCAGCTCACGCAGCTCCTGCTACCCAGGGATGACAGTGCAGGGTGGTATCTTTGCAGCAGTCTCCGCTCCTCGTGATTTTGACCCAGTTAGTCACTGAAAATCCCTTTGAATGTCCACAGTGAAGCAGTGTCAGCTGGATGAAACCAGAGACAAACAAGTTGTTGTTTTACTGCCATTTATTCCTACCTAAACTCCAGTCGTAACATCTGGCAACAAGTTCTGAAACTAAAACCTTCTGACCTGCTTACCTGCTTTGTGCACTGTTCAAACATTGCAGTAAATACACAGTTTATGAAAGAGCTGCTTAAATGGTTGCATCTCATCTCCACATGACAAAGCTTAGTCCCTCCTGAAATATTCCATCATCATGTCCCATCATCCGACTGCCGTGCTGAGCACCCGACTTCTTCATTATTCAGTGGTGTGTTGAAGTATGTCCCCATTAATTATGAAACAAGCCTGTGTGAGAAGTGCTCCATGGTCCAAGAGACACTCCCTATCCCTGCCCCCCGTCATGCTGATGATATGATGTAGTTCATATAATTGTTACAATAGCGTACATTAGGGGCCTTACACACACATTTGAAGATTATAGTTACAATGAATGTTGTTGCCCCCGGATGAGAGGCTGTCTTAACCAAGAGTGATACTGTATGTATGTATGTATTTAACATATAGTAAAAGCATAAGATACAAATGATGACACTGTTCAAGTAGACATGGTTTCGGAAGTCCCTTCTTCAGCTGCTATACTTGTCTAGACCTGCTGAGTTTTGTTTTTTAAAATATTTAATAGGCTAAGAATGAAGGTCATAAATTTAGAAGCACAAGGGAAGGAAAGGATGAGCTGAACTTTTATTTTATTTTCTGTCACATTATGCTGCATTGAAAATAGGTGAGGCAGATTTTTTTGCCTTACTGGTCTTCAATGCTTTTAACTGGAGCTACAAAAAAGACTTTGTGGTGACACGGTTTTGTCAAGAATTAAATTTAAATCTATACTTTTAAACCAACACTCAAGAGAAGTCCTTGAAGTGCTCAGAAGGTCTATAATTGCATTACAACTGCACAAACAGCTGGGGAAGATCATGTTTTCTAGTCAAAAGCACCAGATCAGCTACCAAATGCACCTTGTGGTGAGAGTCAACCACCTTAAAGGACCAGTGTGTAGGATCTAGAGGCATCTTGCAGTGAAGTTTAAAGGCTGACTGAAGACTAAATGTTACACACTGGACCTTTAAGTCATACTTAATGATCAGATCACAAATGCAGCCAACCTAAAGCTGTGGAACCACGTTACTGTACATAGACAGAGCACTGATGGACAGCATGCTTCAGCCTCTCCAAGACAGTTGTAAGAAATCTGTTGTCCGTACTCACTGGAGGGAATAATTCCTGGATGGTGATGTATGTTAGTGTAAAAGCCCAGTGATTCACTGTAGCCTGGTTCCTCCAGACTGAGATCAAAGCCATGCTGGCACAGTCAGGGCTGCTGAAGAGACACACTGTTTATTCTGCAGTAAATTTCTCCCCCTCTGTCTTTCTCTCTCTCCTGGTCCTGCTGTCTCCTCACCTCCTCAGCTCTGGCAGCTGTCCATTCAAGACATTGGCACAGTATGGCTGAATATAGGCAGTACCATTAAAGTTTTCTCCTCTTGTCCTCCTTTTCGTCAAGCACCTCTGCAATCCATACATCTCTATCACAAAATTTCTGTTCAGCCCTCAAACAACTATAGCTATCTGCAGTCATGCCTGTCTGAATGCTGGCAGCCAATGTCGCTCAATTGAGACTTTATCAATCATAATATTTCAGCTGCTGAGATGCTTTTAGAGCGTACACACTATTAATTGTGTTGTATTATTCATGGTAGTTTTTCTAAACGGCTTTCAGTGTGGCTTTTACCGAGTAACGTGCTTAACTACAGTTGTTTTGTTACACTTCAATTTATCAACTACCAAATCTGTCTCTGTCACTGTTTCTTATTTTACAGCCTGTCCATTTGGCCCAGAGCTGTTTCCAAGTTGAAGCCTTTGGACAGACCTTCATTCTGGACCTGGAGCTAAACCAGTTAGTATTACTGTTCAAAATTATCCAATCTGCCTTTTTGCACACGCTTGTATCAGTAGGTGCTCTTAATTTACTGCAGCTGTTCTCATTAGCATTTTCCCGCACTTAAGCAAATGCACTTAGCGCCTCTATTATGTTACATGACAAGATAGGGAATACCAATGTGGCCCACACAGAGACACACTGCTGCATTTTTATGAGCTTCCACTGATTTTATTAACACCACATGTCAATATGTTCACTTATTCTATGTGAAAGCAAGAAGTGGAAAATATCCCTGATGAAACCAATTTTGATTACATGCTGATAGAGATAATGCTGTCAGAGATATTTATGGTATCTCCCATCTCTTTGCAGTCACCTCCTGTCCTCAGAATATGTGGAACGGCACTTTAACCAGGATGGCAGACCCTCACAGTCTGTGGTAAGACTGTTTGCGTGGGTTGGGGATGTGTACTGACAGGATTTTAGTGAGTGAACTTGTATTTTGGCACATAGAAGGCAGCATATTAATGAGATGACCAGAGCATAGTGTGTTACTGCAGTATCGGTTCTTTGGCTGTAGAAACTGAGACTTTATCACATTTTACACTGGTGTTGTTGCCAGTGAATATTAGAGTGAAATTAAAGTTTTGTTTGTTAGATACGATGCCTGACATGGTCTAGAGCTTATTATATAAAACAATTCCTATGTGTGATACATATATTTCTAAGGTTAACTAATGTATATCTGCTTGATTAAAGCCTGAATTTAGAAGCATATGCTTTTTGTTTGTTTTCATCTTTTAAGGCTTTGTTTTTACAGTTTCTTCTCATCCTCCTGTTTTATCTATTTATGGAACGTGCCATGTGTGCTCTGTGCTTCAAAAGTAGGCTGCCATGTAACAATTAGGATTATGTATGTTAGTGTGCTCTACATACGTGGGTTCGCCTGTCAGCCGTTACATGCATGCCTCTCTGCTGTGTCCTTTCTCAGACAGTCAAGAAGAAAGGCAGCGGATGCCGGTGGTGTCAAACCACAAGCTCAGAGAAAGAATTAAGACATACAGGAAAATGGATGCGAGCATTGACATCTAATGTGATGTGTGTTTGTCCTGACAGACCAGAGGAATGTCACTGCATTCTGCTAGCCAGAAGGGATGGCTAATGTTTTTTTGTCTGTACAAATGTGCCATTCATTGCCCCCCCCCCAGCACCAACCCACCCACCCAGCCTGCACTCCGTGTCCCCACCCACAATCGTTCCAAACTCTCCCTCAGTCCTCCCGACCAATCGCAAGCCTGTTTCCATAGCAACGAGTTAGCTCAGCGGTGTCATTAAGTTCTTGGCAGCGACGAGAATGAAAGAAGACCAAGAGGGAGGGAAGAGCAGAGCCTGTGGAAGAGAAGGAGGAGGAGGAGGAGAAGGGAATATGAAGAGTAAAATGCCAGTTAATACAAAGGCAAGATGAGCTTTGGTATTGGAGAGGAGTAATATTGGGCGTGCATTTAGAGGTGTATGTGTGTTCATAGAAAATCGGTTTGTTCCCAGAGAGGTGAGGGAAAGGAGGCCTGCAGGGCAAGGCATGGAGACCTGTAGTCAGGCCAGATTGTCGCTCAGCTGGATGGAGGCCTCACGTGATGTCTCTGATGCTGATGCTGGACATGGCAGGTGTGATGCATTCAGGGCAGCGCGTCACCAGACTGATCTCTGTCGTCAAAACACTTTTATTTCCATTCATTCCATTTGTTTGCCTGAGCATTTGTGGCAAGGCTGAGACACCCTGCTGAACTCAATTTGATCCAGGTGAACCAGTGTTTCTCACTTTTCTCACCTTTCCTGGTGGTTCATCTCCACCACTGTGACCTCGTGAAGCACTGTGCCCCCTTTTCAGGGAGTGTTAGCTGCAGATGAAAGCTAGGGCTCTGTTGTGGTAGTCAAGGTTGTTATAAGGGCAGGAAAGAGCAGAGCACAATTCCTTTTTTTACTCACCTAAAAAGGTGCAGCCTGTGTGCTATACAGTCGACTGTGTGGGCAACATGAGTGTGGATTTATTCAAGAGATCCTTATCAAAGGCCTACCTCCAGATCTATTGTCAGTGAACCATTGTAGGGTGGACTAGAGCATAGAACACAAGTAGGTCACAAACTGTGCCATAAATGCAATCGTGAGGAAAGAGGGAGAGGGGAGTCGCATATGCAGAGGTTGTGAGACGTTTTTTCCTCATAGTTGACCTACCACCATACCTGAAGCCTGAAGTGTGTCAGTGGAGGTTGTATCATGAAACAGTGGTGCATTGTGTCCACAGGGAGGGGAGCACTGCTACTACCAGGGAAGGTTAAGAGGTTTACCAGAGTCCTGGGCAGCTCTCTCCACCTGCCATGGCCTGTGGTGAGCCTTACAGTAAATCTTTATTTATAAAATCACAGTGACCTGTGCATGCTGATCAGGCAGACATAATTCCAGCTTAATCTTTAAGTTTTCTGTCCCTTTCCGTGTATCTCACTGTTTTTCTCGTTTTGTCTCAGCGGCATGTTCTCTGATGGCGTCTTCTCTTACGGGATTGAGCCTGTTAACAATGGGAGCAATCAGGTAAATAGTCAGTGGATAGTATAACATTTTTTTTATTTTTTTTATTGACTAACATGATAGAGAATTTAAATGAGTTAGTTGTCAGTTGTTTTGGGGTCTTAATGTGTCTAATGTCATCTGGATGTATTCTATTATAGGATGATGGTGCGCACTTAATCCACAGGATCCTCGATATCAAACTTCCCTTCCACTGCCCAGGTACATAAGAGCATTTAAAGCATAAGCTCACCCTTATATCACATCAGACTAATACTGCCTTTTAGTCTTCCTATCCACTGTTTTGGATACTGCTAATGTTACTGTCCAATAAACCTCTCACACAGGGAATTGTACTTTTTTTCATGTTCATCTTTCGTTTCTTAATGAAATCAGAAAAAAAAAAATCACACCGATGAGAGAGGACAATTCAAATGTGATAATTGAATGGGAAGTAATTTTTTGTTAGTTCAGACAGGGCGATAATTAAAGCCACAGCCTTTTTGATTGGGAACTGTAATGTTTGACTGAAATTGAGAAAGTAATGTTTAAACTGCACCTTACAGTACAAGAACAAAAAGTGCTCTAACTGCCTGCAGCTCTGCTTCTCTATGTGTCCAGACTGTACAGAGGACAGTGAGTGGGAAAGCAGAGGAGGTGATGGTGATGACGACAGGCCGGACCAAATGAGGGAGCAGCAGGTGCCTGGGGGGGTGAGGCGATCCAAGAGATCTGTTCGCAAGCCCTCTGTCCAGACTGAGACTAAATATATTGAGTTGATGGTGGTCAACGACAACGAAATGGTGAGTTTGCTGCTAACTGTGTGGATATCCGATGTCTGTGCTGGTGGTCTTTGTTGTCCAGAGAAATTAGAGTTATAGAGGCTAGATCTACTAGCATGGTTTGTGTGGTTAACCATCTACCAGCCTAGTGTGTGTTAACTTGGTTGTTTTCATGTTTGCTTCTCCAACGCATGAAATTAAAGGCTACATTTGGAGTGCTGGGAGAGGGGCTAGTTAAAAAACGATCACTATACTGACACTAAAAACAACATACATGTAGGAGCTACACTAAATACGTCCAGCCATCATAACCTCACCAAATAAAATGTTATGTAGTTGGCCACACACAAACATAATAGGTTCTATTGCTATAGTTGCTGCTGCACAATTAAAGCTCTGATAAATTAAAACTACCCAAGAAAATCTTGTTTTTTGCTGACCAGATGTTTAAATTCTCACCTGCCTGCAGTGATGCACAGGTGTACTCCAGGACCTTATGACGTCACTGTCAGGTGTGGTTACAGGTGCAACAGAGCACACTTCTGACCACACCCAACAGTCAGATGGTGCAAGAGGCTTGAGACCACAGTGGTTTTTAATCCTGGTGTTAAGGCAACGTTATGTAAGATTTGGTATTTGTTGGGATTTGGTGCCCACAGTTTCAGAGAGCAATACCACTGTTGTAAATATGGACAGCTGTACACTTGATAACTAGCTTAGCAATTAACTTACTTTAGCAACTAGTAAAGCTTTCTGTTCAGAGCCAGAAACCAGAAAACATTTTCCCCACAAAATATGATCCAGTTGGTGGTGTGTGACTGCTGCTGTAAAGCGACATGCACTTGTTCCGACCCGGACCACGAAGTTACATGCATGAACAGGTGTAGGGGGGCGCATACTGGGAATGACAGGGCCACCATTCATCCTATTACAACTCAAGTGTTGCATCAAATGACCGAAGCTGTTATTTTAAAGTAGACAAGTTGCATAATGTTACTCTTCTAAGATGCAGACAAATTGGCATGGGAGAAAATGTGTACTCTATCTCTAAAAAAAAATTTTAAAGTAGCTGCTGGATACACTGAATAATCACACCAACGCCCTTAGTGGTTTTAATGTGTAGTCAAACTGTTAATCTGGTTTTCTATAACATTTATTATCTTTGTACTTAAGAACTTTATGTCAGTTGTGTCATATATAGTAATATATTTATTAAATAAATTTTACTGTTCGATCAAACGTTGATGCTGTACCTACTAACACCAACACAAGAGTTTATAAAAACAGGCTTTACAGAAAGTAAAGAGTATGTGGATGAATGCTAATTGAGATTGATTTAATCAAGGCTAGCATTGTTTAACTTTTTATTTGAGGGGAGTATGATCAATGATGCATAAAGTGCACTGCATAATTTATATCATGTCCAATCCTATTTAAACAAAAAGGAAGAAAGTTGCCTTAGTAATCCCTAAGTAAATTGTGGAAATAAAATCAGTGAAACATTCCTATGAATTTATGCCGTAGTCTCAAGATCCTTACAACTATGAAAGTACAATCGTGTGTGTGAGAGAGAGTGAATGTGATCCATCTCTTACACCATCTGTGTATCTCTGTGTCTCCACAGTTTGTACAGCTGCGTCGCTCTAGCAGCCAAGCCAAGAACTTTGCCAAAGCAGTGGTCAACATGGCAGATGCGGTAAGAGCTTTGTTTGTAGGATTATAATCCTCCTACTCCTAAACTCTGCATATACACACCCTGCCACCTGCCAAGAAGTGTGTGTGTGTGTGTGTGTGTGTGTGTGTGTGCTTATTTTCACATTTGGGAATGATTTAACCCAGAAAGCACGCAGTTCTCCATGCCACAAAGTGTTCACAGCACAGGTGTCAAGCCAACAAAGCAGTAGACTGATGGGCATTTTTGGTCCCCAGATCTACAAGGAACAGCTGAACACGAGGATCGTGCTGGTTGCCATGGAGACCTGGACCTCTAAAAATATGATGCCAGTAGTGGAAGATCCATTGATAACACTGCAGAACTTCATGAAATACAAGAAGGACAACATCAAAGAGCAGAGTGACGTCGTCCAGCTTTTCTCGTAAGAGGAAAAAAAAAAATCCAATAACTAGAGAATGATTTAATGTTTGCATCCTAGTGAGGTTTTATTTTAAATTATGGTATCTTTCCTGTGCACCTCAGAGGGCGAACATTTCACAGTAGCCGAAGTGGGACGGCCTACACAGGAGGAGTGTGCTCTCCCACAAGGGGAGGAGGTATCAACGAGGTGAGGAAAAAAAATTATAATTCCGTTGCACCAACAGGGATTCATTTAAACAATTTTGTATTACGATTTTGTTACTTTGGGACAGAGCCAGGCTAGTTTTTCCTGGTTTTAAGTACATCCTGTTTGGTGCAACCCAAATGAACTGTAGGATTTTCTATCATTGTTGTACCTGTCTCACAATAAAGCTCTCCTGTGTGGATTCTCTGTGTTTTGTATTGTATTTGTTCCAGTATGGGAATGTTGGTGCAATGGCCATCACTTTGTGCCAGAGTCTTGGCCAGAACATCGGCATGAGGTGGAACAACGCACGCAACTCTGCAGGTAAAAGACAACATGAAAGCCTAATAATGCAGTGGTGAGGATGGAGAGTATCTATAAAACAAGAGAGCAAGATGAGTGTGGGAAGGTTCGAGGCAGTGGATGATAGGTGAGGAATGGGATTTATAGCCGGGTGGAGCGGTGGAGGGAGGTGAGAGTGTTTGGTGTTGTTATCCCTGTCCAGTGGTTCTCTTCTGTAATTAGACTTCTCCATTAGGTGATTAGTCACCTGCATCCATGAAGGGGGGGGTGGTAGTTAGAGCATTGCTGCCACTGAACAATGGGCTCAGTGATTAATGTTGAAGAGCCATCAGGTCCATTATTCAATGCCAGGACAAGAGCTCAGTGCATATAAGCTCCATACCTCTGTCACTAGGTATCAGTTCTATGAAAAGTCTTTTATTCTTTGTCAATCATGAATCTTTTTCTAGAGACTCTGACTGCTGATCACATTAGTTTTTTCAGTTATTTATTTGAGTCAGTTCCAACTCCTTGTCTTCTTTACAGGAGACTGCAGGTGCCCAGATGCCTGGCTGGGCTGCATCATGGAAGACACAGGGTAAAGATCTACATTGCAGCACACTAAAGTGAACAACAACAAAAAACACAACACACCTGTAAAATGTGTGTTTGTTGACACAATTTAACAGCAGGCAGAAGAACTATTTCCCTGTCACGCTCCCTCGAAGCTGTGATTTTTTCCGTTCATTTCACTCAATTAGACAATTAAACACCTGTATCAGAGGGATGCATTGACTTTTACTCAGTCTTCAGTGAGCCAAGCTGGTGATAATCACAGCTTGTATTTGATGCTTTAAGCAAATTTGTTGAAACATCAGACACCAGTGTGCCAACCACCATGTAAGAATTAAACATTGATTTGGATTTGGCTCTCCTAATACAGATTTCAATTATTCATTTGAGTATAATCCTACTACAGATGGTTACATTTCTTTAAGATTGCAAAGTGATAGCTCAGACACCCACGGTGGATCTGGCATTCATTACTGGCAGAAAAGCATTATGTTGTTTTTTTATTTTATTTTTTTGTCATGTTCTGGTCTTAAATTTTTTTGTGTGTGTATTTGTGAACGCAGATACTATCTGCCCAGAAAGTTTTCTCGCTGCAGTGTTGATGAGTACATCCAGTTCTTGCTCCAGGGGGGCGGGAGCTGCCTCTTCAACAAGCCCAACAAGGTATGGGCCATGTGGGGATATAGAATGTGTTGAGAGGCGCTGCACCTGAGCATCATTATTTATAGATTAATTAAATTACATGATATGATGATTTATTTCACTCACAGCACATATTTACTTACAGAACCATATTATATTTTTGTTTACTTCATTTAAGTAATACCCCTATCTTTGAATCAGTGTACTTCTAGCCAATGATCTCCTATATTACTGACACATTTTATCTCTCGTCCATCTGTGTCCCACTTATAATATATATGCTCATATATGTCCCTCTCTGCCTCTCTCAGCTGTTGGACCCTCCAGAGTGTGGGAATGGTTTTGTGGAGCCAGGGGAAGAGTGTGACTGTGGATCCCAGGTGGTGAGTACCCAGATGGACATCATGTATGAAAACCAGCTCTTTAACCTTCTGCAGATGGGTAGCACCTTCTGTTTCTTTATGAGCACCGGAGGGTATGGTGTTTTGCTGGAACAGAGCTGAAGGGTTGTTTTCATGTCTGTGGCTGCAGGAGTGTGCTCGTAATGGAGGAGCCTGCTGTAAAAAGTGCACTCTTACCCATGATGCCATGTGCAGTAACGGACTCTGCTGCAGTGGCTGCAAGGTGAGTCCACCTATATATAAAGGAGTCAAAAAAATGAACTAAATGGTTTTATAATCTTTATATAAGATAATGTTATTTAGTTATTTAACAATGAACGAGTGCTATGCCAAAACATGTATGTCTGTTGTGATTTTTCATTAATGATTAGGTTTGCAAATAGGGAATTTGAAAAAAATAAAATGCTGTTATGATAAGAAAAGTTTTTTGGGTCAAATAACACATCCAGTTTCTGAAATTTTGCTCATCATGCTTGCTAATAAGAAATTAGTTCTAGAGGTGAGATGTTTGTCAAGAGATAAATCTCTTCAACCTTCATCTTGGTGTTAAAGGATTCATGGGATGTGTCCCAGTATGATATAGGTTTCTGCCTTTAACAGGCAGTTTTTCCTTGCCCTTTACGCCAAGTGCTTGCTCATGGTGGTACTGTTGGGTCTCTGTAATTAATGTTTTAAAGAGTTCGGTCTAGACCTGCTCTATTTGAAAAGTGTCCTGAGATAACTTCTGTTATGAATTGGCGCTATACAAATAAAATTGAATTGAATTGAATATTGATCATAAAAACTGTGAGAAGTTAAACTGAATGCAGTAAAATGCTAAAAGTGTTATGTTATTTATCTTGACATTTTCAGACTTTTCAGTAAGATGCGTTGACATGCATTGGAAATCAGCTGTATGATTACTGACTTATCAAGAATTTACCTGATTCGTTTTCATCCTGTGACCTAGTATGAGCGGAGAGGTGTGGTATGTAGAGATGCTGTGAATGACTGTGATATCCCAGAGACCTGCACCGGGGATTCCAGCCAGGTAGAGTCAACCAAATGTAACAAAAAAAACTGCGTCTTAACTGCAAGATTAAGTATCCGGAACATCATGTACTTTTCTTCTTTTGCAGTGCCCTCATAATGTCCACAAGCTAGATGGCTACATATGTGATAACAGTCAGGTAAGGGCTGGTTTGTGGCATGTTTTCTCATCTGCAGCTCACTCTTACAAAGGTATGCTTGATTGCTGTTGTCTCATTTCTTCAGGGCCGCTGTTACGGTGGACGATGCAGGACTCGTGATGGACAGTGTAGGGTACTCTGGGGTTATAGTAAGTATAGCAAACATGCATCTTGCACCTGGAAATGGAATGTTATCTAGTCATATTACTGTGTATAATGTATATATATGTGTATCTGTGTCAGATTCAGCAGACAGGTTTTGTTATGAGAAGCTAAACGCTGAAGGGACAGAGAAAGGCAACTGTGGTCCAGGTCCTGAAGGTCAGGGCTGGCTGCAATGCAACAAGCCGTGAGTCACACCATCCTGATTCCCCTTGCTGATATTCTCATGAAAGAATAAAAGCATGTTCACTCCATTCTGCTTTTTGTGCAAAAACGTGGTACCTGAACTGCATTTTGTGCAGATATTGCACTGTTCAGGTTTGAAGCTTTCCTGAATTTAGATGATAAAGCTGGCTTTGTTTTTTATAATTTTCAGCAAATATGAAAAGGCCAAAACTATCAATTATTATTTGTATAATTTAGTGCTGTATATGGGCAATACATGTTTTTTCTGCTTTCACCTGTGTAGGGATGTTTTATGTGGCTTCCTCTTCTGTGCCAACGTGACAATTAAGCCAAAGTTTGGAGACCTGCAGGGTGAGGTGACCAGCTTCACCCTCTACCACCAGAACAAGTACCTAGACTGCAGGTAAATGGGTCCCATCCATGTGATCTGCTACAACTAACAGTGTGAAAACTAGAATATTGTGTCCCTAAATTATGAAGTTCTTTCCTTGACATGTCTGACATGTTTGGGTGCTTCACTCAGAGGTGGCCATGCTCTGCTGGAGGACGGCTCAGACCTGGGCTATGTGGAGGATGGCACTCCTTGTGGTCCCAACATGATGTGTTTGGAGCGACGCTGCCTCCCTGTGGCGGCATTTAACCTCAGCACCTGTTCGGGATCCAATTTTGGACACATCTGTTCTGACCACGGGGTAAAATCAAAATTCCCAGCAAGCATCGATTTTGTGATTTGCAAGTCAAAGACGTCTAGACATTAACAAGAGAACGTTTTTCAGACACCTGTAGCTAATGCTATCCAACACAACAACCTTGCCCTAATATATATCTTTACAAAGCTCACAATATTTGATGACATCATTGAAAATACAGCTGTATGTTTATTACTGAGCTCATAGTTAAAGGTGGTATTGCACTGGATTATATTATATTGAGGTATTTCAAAGTTTGTGTGTCCTATTTATATACATTAGGGGGCAGAATATTAGAAAGACCTGCCAACTACGACCAGTTGTGTTGGATTACATTAGATTGTTCCGCTCTATCTAATAGTGGACAAAGACTGTTGGTTGAAAAATGGCTTTATCTCAGCAAGATGTCTAAAAAGCTATACAAGACTTTATAATTCAAATTCAGCAAAGTTTTAACCTGAATTCACAGACGTCTTGGACGTCTATAATCCAGGCTCACTGGCTGCACGTCTTTCTCTGCTTGTCTCTTTCTTTTAGTGGCTGTTGCACTGAAGTTTTTATCTTTCTCTCTTGTAGACCTGCAGTAACGAGGTGAAGTGTATCTGTGACAGGGACTACACAGGGAAGGACTGCAGTGTCTTTGATCCCATCCCCGAGCCAACAGTCCCAACGGGCCCGGAGAAGAAAGGTCCATAGCACCTCTCGAGCTGCCCACGTCTCTCTTTTCTGTCTGCCTCTCATATCCCCCTCATAGTCTCTACCCATCATCACTGTAGCTTCTTTATGTACTGAAGCAGAGTACAAGATATTGTCCTTAAATACAAAGAGTAGTTCACCTGATTTTTGTGAGAACGTCAATATTTAGACCACACAGTGTTTTTCTTCCTGCTGAGTCTTGGTTTCAATGTTGGAAGAGTGTGGGTGTGTGTTGAGACACGTTTATCCATTAGAGCATATGTGCGTGTAAAGTATGTGAGTGTGTATGTGTGTTTACTGTATGTCTTGCAGGCACTGTCATCTTCAAGTGTCTTCCTTACTTTCTTGCAGTCTGCCAATGACACAGAGCAATTGAGCAGCTGCTCTCATAGGGCCAAAAAAGCCAAAGCCACCCTGAGCAAGAGGGTGTCCAGCTGAAAGAGCAGGAGAGGGGGAATGAGAACAAAGTAATAAAACTCTCTCTCCTTTGTTTTTTTTTGTAACTGTTGTCTCCCTGACCTCCCTTGCTCACCCGCCCGTTGTCCCACCTCCACCCCACGTGCTGGTTTCCTTCTCTTTCCCTCCATCTCTCTCTCTCTCTGTCTGCAGGTATCTTACCATCTGCCTCTCTCTCACTCTCTCTCTCTAGTTGATGTTGTTGATGTACAGTGTTGATGCTGTCCTCTGACGTGTGTTTTTTAGTGGTGTTGTTTTGTTTCTGCCCCTCCTCCTCCTCCTCCTCCTCCTCCTCCTCCTCCGCACCCTTCCTCCCTACTCCTTCCTCTGCGCAGGTCCCAGTGGCACCAATATCATAATAGGGTCCATCGCAGGTGCTATTCTCCTGGCAGCTATAGTCCTAGGGGGAACAGGATGGGGATTTAAGTAAGAGTTCTGGCATGCCTTTGTGTACCTGTCTGCTTCTACCTAAAGGAACCCCCGCCCCTGCCACTCTCACCTCTTTGAAAAGTTGTTTGCAACTCGGAAGGGAAATGGGGAGTCGAGTCTGAGCTCGACCATGCTAATGCTCAAACTACTCATGCCGTTAAAATACGAAACATCAAACCGTGTTTTCTTTGAACGAATTGATCAACCCTGAGCTCCATCCTGCACCTTTCCTTCCCCTCCCTCTACTACAACCCAATTTTTTTTATCATAATGACAAGGCAAGACCGGGATGTTAATCTGCCAGGAACAACTGCAGCACTTCCCTTAAGTCTAGAGATTTATGAATCAGTGTAATGTTTACAGTGGATAATCATAAACACCCTTTTTGAAATATGTTTACCTTTGGTGCTCTTTTAGCCTGCATTATCCTGTTGGCAGCATCCTAACCCCAAACGCCCTCACTGAAGTGCTTCTTCTGCACTGTTCCACCTGTGCATGCTTGCTACTGTCACTCCTTATACTGTGACCTAAAAGGGCTGCTCATACTTACTCACAGTTAGATGCATAAGATAACTGTGGCTGATGGAAAGCCCTGTTAATGAAAAATTAAAAGCAATATTTGAATAACTAGCATGTAGGCAGCCCTTTTAGGGCCAGAGGTAAGTGTCTGTGCATGTGTGCATGAGCTGTAAGCAGGAAGTGTTTCTTCCTAGTCAGACCTCTGGCTTAGAGGGTGGGTGTAATAGTTTCTGGTGTAGCGCTTTGTCACACTCTCTGGCTGAGAGGGTCAGTAACATGACTACTGTAGACCTGCTGCATGTGATGCCATCACTATAATCTGGCAACAAAGATTTTGGAGAGAATTTGTAGATGAATATTGGATTGAACTACTGACTGAGTCATTGTTTGATTCATGTTTTTGTTCTAAAGTCTGTGGTAAAAACTCAACTGAGTACAGCCAGTCCAACATGGAAGATAATGATTCAAATGTGGATTCAGATTGTATGCCCACATTTCATATTAAAGCCATATTATGCTAGTTTTAACAATTCTTACTGGTAATGAATCTTTTCTTTGTGCATTTATACTTTTATTGCTTATTTGTCCTTTTAAATTTTATGCAAGTAGTAATGTAAAATGATCAGCTTCATGCCATGCTTCAAAAAAGCAGTGTAGCTTGTTAGTCATAATTTGTCATTTGTAATTGTTTCTATTGTTGTTGATATGTCTTGACAGTCTGTCTTTTCTCTCAATGTGTGCCCACGGGATGCAGGAACATTCGAAGAGGAAGGTATAACCTTGTAGGACCATGATCATGTGATATGCAATCGGTGGATAAGGATCACAAAACATCCATTTCAATTCTTGCTAAAAAAAAATTAAAAAAATCCTCATCCCTGTCCCCAATTCCATAAAATGTTTGTTAACATTGTAAAGCAGAAAAACTTCCATTTCTCAAACATCTTCAAATGCAATGGTCTGTATTTGTTCTTTGTTCTGTTAACAATCTCCGATTTCACTTCTCTTTCAGATCTGGTGGAGGATAAGATGCCTGTCTGTCTTTCTGTCTCTGTGTCCTGTCAACTTCTGTCTTCCTCCTCACACTGTGTCGTTTCCACATCGGAGAAGAGGGGAACAAAAAAAAAGTCTTCCACTCCAGTCCCAAAATCTCTCCAATCCTCTTCCGATTAATGTTTCCTCCACGTTCCTGTCTGCCCCTTTCATCTGTCGTCCTGCCTGTCTCCCTCCTTCGCTGGGCCTCTGGGGCTCCTCTCACCATACCAGCCGAATCATAGTCGTGTGGCTGCTGCCAGCAAGCTGCTGAGGATTGTGTCTGGGCCACGCCTTGAGCGAGCAGGTGGCTCTCCCTGTGGGAGACACCAGGGTCTTCCTCCATTCCGGTGGCTCCAAGAATGCGCTTTGGTGTCTGTGTTCCCCTCTTTTTCTCACATTTTGGACATTCTGATGAAGAACATATCAACGGTGGACCAGTCTAATAAGAGAGTTGTCTTTCCAATGCCTGCCTGCCTGCACAGAAAACTAAACTGGCCACCAACTGAGTCCACGGTTAAATGTTGGACTAGCACATCTAATAGACTGAAAAAAAGTAAAAGGAGCTGAGTAGTTCCATTTTTTCATACAGGAGAAGGACCAGAGGCACAGTTCCTCCAAGACCATGCCTTGACTAGGTGCATCTCTAAAATAATTATGTGTTTTTAATCTACAAGTTTGGCAACATGGAACTAACTGAAAGAAACCATCCATTGGACTGTTGTTAGCATGTTTTCCAAAGAGAGACTGAGGAAGGACTAATGATGATATAAAATGATGGCTCAGCCAGAGCCCAGACTTATAACTGACTTTATGTTCATTGTTATTTGTTCTTTTAACTTGAGGCATCTTACCTGCCCCTCCCTCACCCCCCTACCACCACCACAAGTTTTCAGGTACAAAAAGGGAAGCTAGGTATTATGGTTTTGGGATCATTTTAAACCACTGAACTTTGAAGCAGCAGAGACCGTAACTTAGTGTTTTCAACCACAGATTGACCAACATACATTCCACAGTATCCATCTGTGTGCGTGCTCACTACTTTCAGCCCCAAAGTTTGTACACTTAGGAGGTTTAATCTGTGTGTCTGTTCACGACTGAATGTATGACATTTTTAAAGAAAGAAAGAATGTATGTGTGTTTACATTAGTGTTAGGGGCAGTTGTGTCCATGTACACCTTAACACTCCTGCTATCACAGGTAGATAGGCAGGTTTTTACCTCTAGAATATCATCTCTTTCTACAAGCTGTTGTGCGCTGCAGCCATGGCACCATAAAGGCAGCACATTAATAAAGAATTCAACAGTTTTTATGTCATGTATCTACAGAAAATGAGCACTAGCCAACTGTATGCACACCTATTTGTAAATATGTGCAAGATATACTGAATGTTAAATGCACTGTATGAAGATTTATTTAAAAGCTGTGTTAAAAATAATGAGTTGTATCTGTTTCAGCAAACATACTGCGGTAAGTCTCCTGACACAACCTGCGTCTGCAAATCTCTCCTGTAGTCAACGCTGTCCATGCATCTTTAAATGTGGCGTGACAGCTAAGCTAGCTGTCTCGCATCTCTCTTATCATTCCAGCTATCACTTAAATGTCATGAATCTTTTGTACATTTGTTGATAGCCCTGAGCCCTGGGTGAACGCCTCAGCCCAGAGGCTTTGTAATGATCCCCGCTGTAAATGAGATTAAAGAAATCTAGTCTGGGGTCCAGGAGCCAGCTTGTCTCAAACTGTATGTGTGTATGAGATCAGTTTGGTTCATTTGAGCTTTGCACTATGGCAGATGCACTATTGTTATTGATACAATATGTACAGAGTTGGTATCAAGTACAATCTGTTTGACTTTGAAGTTTGGGGGGGAAAAAAGAAAAAAGATGCATCGTATCCCATATTTTTAGACACTATCTTTTTGAATTGAGACAAAAATAAAAGAAATGAACTAAGGCTTGTAGTTAAATTGAAATGGAAGGAAAATAAAAGTATTAAAACATTAAATCACACTTCCTACTTTTCCTATCTCACGCCTCCCTGTTTTAGTATTCAGTTTTTATGGCTTTAATATGGTTAGACCTTGGAGTTTTATGCTTTGGTTCCCCACTTTGGGTGTGAATGCTGGAGGAATTCACAACCAACCTATATTCTTTTACGCACAAAATTACTATTACACTTGTGCTGTATTTCTTTGGTACTCAACTCCTTCCACATTTTTCAACATAGAATTTTTTTTTTACTTTAGAAAGATTTTTCATATTTTTCCTACCAAATGTTCAATGTTGCTGCTCTTGTACACACAAATTTCCCACATACACTCAACTGGGTCCCCTATTTCTTATAAAATCTCAATGCATTTCCGTTGATATCTGTTATTATTAAGCTATGGTCAGTATTGCTTCAGCAATTTCTTTCATCAATGTATTTCAGCTTTCATCATTCTCAATAACTCCAGAAGTAGCAGTTAACAGCTTCCAGCTCTGACATTCGTATTCTTTTTTTAAATTATTATTATATATATATATTGGGGGAGGGGTTGCCTTTATTGGATTGGACAGCTGAAGATTGAGAGGAAAGGGAGGACAGAGGGGATGACCTGGCATTACTTCCTGTGCTTCTCTCTCTCTGTCATCAGAGAGAGGGAATGACAAGCAGCAAAGGGCCACAGGTAGGACTCGAACCCATGGCTGCTGCAGCGAGGACTCAGCATTGGTACATAGGCATGAAATGCATTTTCTGAAGACAATATAAACCATCTAGTAATTAGTAGTGGTAATATTAGTAACGGGACGCACACCAAGTATCAGGCAAACAAAACATTTTTCTTGTCTTTGTGTTTTACATTTTGTGGGCAAGAAATGTTTGTTTTGTCAGGTTTGTCCTGCAGGTGGTGCCAGAGTAAAGGTCAGCTAAGGTTACCTAAATCTAAAGGGAAACCAAAACCATTCAATCAGCAACTAAAGTGAATGCTTACATGTCCTGAATATTGTAATAATGTCACAGGAGCTACATCATCAAGCTAATTTTGTTCTATAAACTCAGGTAAGAGTTCAGCATGTTTATGTAAGAATGTGGTAATTACAGCCCTCTTTAAGTGCACTACTGATGTGCTTCAACATGGAAGCCTATGTGTGATTACACAGCTGTGGCCTAGACAATAACATACTATTGTAGAAAACAATACATACATACATATTCAGTTAATCAATGACAAGGCTTTCCTTATAACTTCTGCGATGTTTGGTCAGGTGTACCACAGTAGCTTGTGCTTTACTTTTTGTAACATCATTATCCAGCTGTTATCACTCTATTAACTATGTAGTAATTAGCTGCCAATCATTTTATAAACTACCTGGTAACATGACATAGCACTCTGTTTTTATTTTGTCTTCTTCCAGATTGAAGAAAATAAAGTTTTGAGTGGTCTGACTAGGCGAGCGATTGATGCCCTATGAAGACTCTGCAACTGAGGAAAAGCTCATGCTTTACCAGAACTCTAACTGACCATCTCCACCAGCAGCATGCCTTTCTGTGCTTTGTTATCAGAGACAGAGTGGCTTGGTGCAACAGTTGCTCTCATCCAGCGTCAAAGAAAGACAACCCCTGTCTGTCTCAGGCATGTCAAGCATACGGACACTGATATACAATGATGATGGTAATTATTTCTGTTTACTGATTTTAATGAGCAATGTGAGCAAGTTTGTATGTTTTATGTATTTATTATTGAACCGAGGTTGACCAAACCAGACAATTTAGGTTGTATGTCTGTGTTTTTCATCAGAAGTGGTTAGGATCTAATTGATTCTGTGTTGGTGACCAGTTGACCAAAGTCTATGTTTGTTTGTTTTTAGCTGTCCTGATTGATAAGTGAAATTCTTTATTAAACATTAACATTAAAGTGTCTTTTCTAGCCAGAGATGCCCCAGTTACACAAATCAAATGGATAAAAAAATAAGAGATGGACGTGAAATAAGTTGTACATTGCATTCACAATGGTCTTAAGGTCTTAACTCTTTAGGTAAAAGGAGTAGCAGTACAGCTTTCCCACAATCACTTATATGTTTTCTGCCAGTGTCACAGCACACTTGAGAAATTAATAAAAAAGTAAATAACTTAAAAAAGAATCATTATACAATGAGTTTACGTTAATAAGATTGTTTCCACCAACTTGTAGGCCAACATATTTTTTACTCTTTAGGAGCATAAACCTTAGACTGAATACACTGCTGAACTGCTGACCACTGCGAGCTCTGGCGCAAATCACGCGAGAACGCCAAACACGTGTTCTTGTACCAAAACAAACATAGAGGGCAGCCTCAGCTGACAGATGCAGTTTGAGTTTGAATGTCCCAAAAAGAAGGGGAGAAAAAAACAAAAACACACACACACACACACACACACACACACACACACACACACACACACAGAAATGACCCCATCAGTCACCATCAACACCTATATTTCCGACAGTCGTTGAAGGGAGCACCAGGAAACGAGCAAAGGCGCGGTCGATACTGTGCTGTTATAAAACTCCGTTGATAAAACTCACAGAGTTGAGCACAGGAATGGGTGTGTTCGGTGACGTGGAGAAAGGGAAACGAAAGCAAACACACTTGTGCAAACTTACCTACCGAGGTTTTGTCCACAGTTGTTGATTGAGGTATATCAGCAGATTCAGGCAAAAACATGTTTTGATGATCTTTGCCACAATAAAAAAAAACAGATTTCCAATCGTGATTGGATTTATTTCTATTCTAACCACGCAGGTGAACGATGAAGCCCAAATAAGGATCTGAAGACAACATACCGAGAGGAGGAAACATGTCTACAGCCAGGTAAGGAGTTTGAACCTTTGGGCTGCACAGAAAATGAGAGAAAAGCTAATAGTAACTGTAAAGTGTTAAATAAGGTAGTGGACAGATATTGGGATGTCAGAAACTCCAATAAAGAACACAATAACTTAATAATATGATATTCAATGAATCCGACCTTTTAATGTGTTTTGTAACCCTCGGTGCACACTTAATAAATTAATGTATCTTAAAAACAATGGCAACAAAAAGAGATATAAGCAGCTCTTAGCTTTGGTTATGTCAGTAAATAGAATGATTCATCGTGAATCATATTTGTAAAAAATAAAATTTCAGTTTAAACTCTATTATATTACAAACTATTGGGCCCAAATAATATGTGGAACAGTATTTATTGAGCATTGGACACATTAAACCTGTTGATCTACTCAGTTTGAGACACCATGTGTGCTCTGGTGACATCTGCTGGTCAGATCTTGTAAACGCAACGATTACTAAAACTCATATGACCATGAATTGAACCATTGTTCCAAACCTTTGTGGCCTGTGGATCCTTATACAAAGCAATGTGACTAGTTGGAAATTACTAGAAGATAGATAGATCAGAATTTATTCCATTTTATGTTCCATATTCTATTTTATGTAAATAGAAAAGACAATAAAGTAATCTGAATAATTTCATACCATTTGTATCATTATTCTACAAGTCAAACAGCAAAGATTAGATGATTAAAAAAAAAAAGAAATTCAGTATTTAAAGTATTTTTACTGCTCTTCCATCCTGTCAATCATCTCACAACTCCTCTCTCTTGTGACGTCTTGGAGGGATTCTGACCCCCAGGTTGGGAACTACTGATGTATGTAATAGGCCTACATATGTGGGTGGGCTTTGTGGTTTGAATCCTTAATGTATCATTTGTTTATAAATACAGTCGACCATGGGTGACAATTAGTTAATCTTATATACAGTATTTATGTCGTTTTTGTGCAACCTTTTTGGTCTGGAATGAGCCAAAAGTGAACACAAAATGTGTACCAGATGCATAAAAGGTATGGGCAAACACTGGGACAATTACTTTTTGTGGGTTTTGTTTCTCTTTGTGCTAATTTTTTGTCTCTTTGTACCTCCACAATCATTTTGTTTCTTCTTTTGATGTTCATGAATTTCTCTGTAGTCATTTTGTGTCTCTTCATAGTTGATTTATGTCTTTTTGTAGTCAGTTCAGTTCAGTTTCAGTTTTTCAGTCTTGCAATGTGAGACTAACTGTGAGACATAATATCGTCCAGAATATGTTTTCAAATCTCACAAACTGGATGTCGTCTTGTCTTGCAGAAAGGAGCTACAGGAGGCCTTGTGCCGCTACACTGCAGATACTCTAATCTACATTGACTCTGTGAGAGGATTCTGTGAGAGGATCTCTAAATGGATGATTGGGAGGGAGTCAGAGTTGGACATGATGAGAGACATCAAGGACAGGGCTGACGAAATTGACCTGAACATTGACCATGTAACCAAGTCAGAGACCAAAGGAAAAGCCTTTTGGGAATATATAAAGAGCAAGGTGACCCAGGTGACTGCAGACAGCAGGCACGCAGAGCTGGAGAAGGAGTTGGCTGCTGTGCTGAAGGACACTCTGGGAGGCCTGGAGAAGCTTGACTGCTTCCTGGATTCAGTGGAGAAGCTGGCAGTCACCTCACTTCATGTGTTCACAGAGAACCAGGTGTTGCATCTACCAGAAGGGATCAGCCTTGAAAATGTTCAGGTTGTCATCACTGCTGCACGGCTAATCTGCCCTCTCCTCCTCGAGTTTAAAAGAGATGCAAATGTCTTCTTCCTTCCCAGACTTCAGAATGTGGAAGTGCTAGCATATCAGCTGGACAAATACATTCAGACCACCCAGAAAATCTGTGAGAAGCTGGAGAAAAGGTAAACTGAAACTTTTTCAAAATAATATTCACATTTTGCAAAATAAAAACATCTATTTTAGGAAGTAAATGTAACTGTGTCTTCCACAGCTCCTTCTGTGAGTTTGACCTGAAGATGATTATGAAAACTGTGGTAGACCTCGATGTGGATTTGTCCGAAGATGACATACAAAGGATGTTGTATCACATTAATCAGCTTGATGATATCAGGTAAGCACATCTTTCTTATCTTTGTTTATTTATATTTTGAAATCTCTTTATTTTTCTGTGTGATTTTTGTGTGATTTGTATATTTTATGCACCAATGCACCAGGACACATTCCTCGTAGGTGTAAAAACCTACTTGGCAATAAACATAATTCTCATTCTCATTCTCATTCTGACATTAAGCCAAGATGATGACCATGGTAAAAATCATTCCTGCCTAGAATCAGTATGTTAACATTGTTATTGTTAACATGTTGGCATGCTGATGTTAGCATTTAACTCAAAGCATAGACTCTTAGTCTTGTTTAAATGTACTGAAACTAAATTAAATTTGTGGCATTGGGCTTTCCCAGCAGGAATTAAGACCTCAGTATAATTAGTAATCTATTTTATTTCATGAAATATTGTTGCCACATTGGCTTATCTCTGTTTTATGTGTATGTTATTGCTCCTTATAGCATCCTAGTGTTTGTTCCAAAACGGATTTTTTAAGTAACCTGCTCATCTTTTGGATATCTCATCTTATTCATTCTTTCTTAATTTTCTTTTCTCCATATCAGGATGAACCAAAACTTCAGGATGGTGTTCTTGTTCCAGGAGGAATCATGTTCTGGCTTCATCGATGAGTTCACAGAGCGAAAGCCCAGGATGCTGGAGTTTCTAAAAGACCTGGAAGAGAGTGCTGTTCAGCTAGACAGAATGAATAAGGGGGCAAAGATCTCCAGCGTGGCAGGCAGCTCAGTGGGGGCAGTTGGAGGTGTGCTTTCCATTGTTGGTTTGGCATTAATCCCTGTAACAGCAGGATTGTCTCTAGCTCTGACGATGACTGGGGTAGGGCTGGGAGTTACCAGCGGAGTCAACAGTCTTGTTACCACTGCCACAGAGATTGGAGTAAACCGTACACAGCAAAAGAAAGCCAGTGAAGTCTTCAAGAGCTTCATGGAGGATGTGCAGATTCTCCAGGATTGTCTGGAGGAGGTGACCAAAAGGGAAACAAACCCGATAGATGTGGCTGTGGGAGTTGGCAAGGTGCTTTGTAAAGCTGGTGTTGTTGGAAAAGGCATTGATTCACTTGTTGATTTGGGCTCTGCTGTTAAGATGTTGAAAAGTGAGGAGCTGCTTACAAGTGCTGGCAAGGTGGTGGTCCAGGAAGGTAAAGCATTACGTAACGTTCCGAGGGTGGCCTCAGACATCCCAGATATCGGTCAGGCAGCACTCAAAGGGCCTCTTGCCCTCTCCAAGTCAGCCAGGGTAGGCCTCATCGCAGCCAATGCTCTTTTCCTTGGGATGGATATCTTCTTCATCTGTAAGGACAGCATCAGTCTGTCCAAAGGCAGTGAGACTGAATTCTCACAGTTCATCAGAGCCAGAGCTGCACTCTGGAGCTCAGAGATAGACTCATGGCAGAAGATTCATGACTCCCTGAGCGAAGGTCTGGTGAGATCAGGGAAAAACCAAATCATCATGGAGACGCCATTTTATCCGGAGATGGAGACAAAGAAGAACCAGAGAACCAAACCAAACCAAAGAGAACCAGAAATGGAAATTCCATCTGATGAAGTGGATGAGGACGAAAAACTGAAACTGAAAGAAAAGTATTGTGTAATACAGTAGTACTCTGTGAGGAGAGATTACTGTGTGCCTTTTTGCCAACTTTAACACTATGATCAGATATGAGATAATTTGATATGATTGAACCATGTGTGAAAATGCAACTCTGCTTATAGCTCACTGTTGAGCATCAAACATGTAACAATGTATCTTTGAGGGTTTCTTAATGATCTGTGATTTATATGACATATATTGATTGACCTGATATATGGACTGTGTGTTTCTATCTTGACTGTATTCAAGAACCCTTTGCCCGTTGCAGAACATAATGTATATAGGTATCATTTAGTAATCCCTGCTTTACCTGACCTGGGTAAGGTGACCAACTTTACCGTCTCTGCTGACATCAGAGAAAAAAAACGAGCTGTCCTGTAGATGCATTTTTTTTCCAGAGAGGGAGATGAAGGAACACAGAGACTAAATTAGATTTCTATCTGAGGAATATCAGATAGTGGTCACTATATCTGTGGCAACTCAACTTTTTTGTAACTGTAATTAATGTAAATAAACCAGGTATGAACATTTAGTCTTGCCAATAGCAGTAAAGCACTGATCAGCATCAAACATAAGTCTATCTTTGATTAATATTAGCTCTATTTGTTATGACAGACGATTTATTGAGTCCACATTTGAGCTGAATCACATGGGCTGTATGTTTTTGTTTGATTTAATTTATATTCTGTATGTGAAAAACTACTTTACCTTGGAACTGCAGTGGGTTGCATTTTAAAATGATTCAATAAATGTTTTCCCATATACAAACATTTGTTGTCTTAGAACACAGAGATGCCAAATGTTTTTGTTTCAGAAACTGGAGCCAGTTTTCTATAGCTGTGGTGTCAGTGGGGGTACCTGCTTTACCTGTCCTTGCAAAGTGTTATATTTGTAATGTTTTAATTTTACAATCAAACCTATCTCTTTTTTTTTTACTAATTTCACTTTAAGCACTTTTTTTTCTTGAATTATAATCAATAAATGTATCTAAATATAAGACACAGTTTGAGTTCCTTTATGATATGTATCAGTAAGAATTAAGGTAAAATCATTTTTGTAACTCTGATTTTTATAATTAATGAAGACAATTCTTCCATCTCTTGTAAAATGTGGTTTGTTCATTATTTTAAGAAAACAAAATAAGATTGTTTTTGGGTATTAACAGGAGGATTTGCTGCCCCTGCAGCATGTGCTGTATCCTGCTATATTCTCATTCACTTTCATTTAATTACGCTTTAAACTCAGACTAGGGATAATAAAGAAAAACATTCTTACTTCAGCAGATGAAAGTGAAATCTGCCTTGAAGAGTTAAACTCTGTACATACATCATTCTGCACAGGGAAGCTCTAACATTCAAGTGGAGGAACAATAAGAAGGGCACCTTAGAAACAGAAATGCAAAGACAACTTTGTGCCTAAAGAGATCTCAATTTTAACCAGTAGGGGGCTCCAGAGACTGGATCAGCTTGAAAACTGGTCCCCAGTTGCAAGATTTCCTGGCAAAGACCCGTTTACACTTACGCTTTTGAGACTATGAACTTTTGGAAGTTCTGGTTATATGATAGAAATGATAAAGGCAGATAAAAGAGGTAAATAAATCTGAGAATGACACAATTTAAACTGGGTAAATCAATAAAGGGTAAAAGGCAGACATTCCAACAGTCTATACTGCGTTTTAGTTTTGTATTAATGAGCTCTTGAAAAAAATAAAATAATTTCCTCCCAGGAAACCACATTGGTATCGTTGGTGTGAGCGACATAAAGTCACTTGTTTATGCAGTTAGCAGTAAGGCTGGAAGCTTGATGAAAGCATTCATTTCAATACCACAGAAACTGATTTCTTTTTTTTAACTGTGCAGTATGGCAAATAATCAATCATCAAGCTCTGACAATTGTGATTCTTACACCATATCTGGGCAACATTAAAGAAGAACCAACCTGCATGCAAGAAACTATTTGTAAAACTACAAAAAAAATCGCAATCTGCGACAATGGTACTAGACGAGTATACTCCACTGTTGTAGACTGACGATCAGGCACTGAGTAGCTGGAGAACCAGAGTAAACATACTGTTTGATTGGAGGCAAGTGAGCAGACTGGGAGAGTTGCTGAGTTGATTGCAGATAGATGTGGAGCAGAGCTGGAAGGTAGTAGGGAAAACCACATCCACAACACACAGGAGACAGAGGGAAGGGAGAAACAAAAGGAATAGGCAAGGATACAGCCATGGCCATGACAAAACCAGTCCTATCCAATCTCAGATCCAGCACTTGGTCCTCTTTTAGCCCATTTTATTTATATTTAATAGAGAAACAAGGTGATCACAGGCATTAACTGGCTAGGGAAAGTGAAAGGCAGTGTTTGTCATTACTACGCTTAAGCAAGGCCCAACACACTGTTTAAGTGTGTATACGCACTGTATGTGAATGAGGCCAATGATATGTCAGATGAGATACTGTTTAAAAACAGATTCAAAGTCTATAGTTTATTTGACTTATGAATGTTTTTTGTCTACTTGCAGGATAAAGGATGCCAAAAAACATTCTTGTACACACTGATTCTTGATGGACCTGAGATGGATTGTTGGTTATTTTTGTCTTACTCTATAAAACATGTAGGTGAGTGGTGACACACGTAAAAGATTCCCAGTATTTATAAAAGACCAAAATGAATAATATGTGATGTTGCCTGAACAAAGACATGTTTGGATACTGCATGTGGCTAGGAGGTATTTGCACAGATAAGTCGGCACACCTTTAGCATAACAGGTATGTGCCTGCCAACACTTTATGCACGAAATGGACAAGACAGATAAGATATGCCTAACAAGGTATGTGCCTCCAGGAATGTAGCCATGCAGATATTTCTGGTTTTTATTTAGGTTTTGATTAATCAGCTTATAAAACTGCTGCCACCACGGTAAGTTTTTTTTGTGTATGTTGAAAAATTTACATTTGAGAAAGCAACATCTTAAAAGAGGAGCATTTATTGGCAGAAATTGAAAATAATATTCATAGTTTGTTTTAATTAGTGTTTAATCATCTGAATATAGGAATCATTTTTGTTACCTTAGAATTAGCTGTTCATATCTACAGATGCTGCGGGTCGCCTTCAATGGAGTCCATCACACATTTCGCAGCCACCAGAGTTTCCAAAAGGCTGACACAGGGATAACTATGGTAAAGTAAGCCTTATGGCACAGTTCGATATGTCCATATAAGTAACAATTATATGCCATACCTTGTGATTTACAATATATCATACTGAATAACAAGAACAAATAATGGGGTATAATGACCTAGCTTATTTACACTTCAGATTGACTTATTTAGTGATCCAGTGACTAGTGTTTGTCTGCTGCTTTGACACAATTTTTTTTTATACGTCAAATGAAAATTATTATTCTCAAAACATTTCAAATCCATAGCTCTTTATCTAAAACAGTAAAAGTTTCAATTGCTCTCACATCGAATCTAAATGTATGTAGCCTACAATTATCTTCAGTGACCCAGTGATGCATTGAATTTTCCTTATCAACCAAAAGGGTTTGCACTAATGGTTTGTAGATCACTCTTAAATGCCTTTATCAATATACTCACTGTGTGAATCCTCCCTTGCAAAGCTCCCAACTAGCCATCATAACCTTAAACATTTTATCTAATCAAGTATTGTCATAATGCCACAAGAATAGACAGGTGAATCTTCAGATTAATTTACAGTAATAACATGTTTCAGTGCAGTTAATCACATCAAATCTATATATGGATTGTGGGATACTAAAGGTCTGCAAAGGATACATTTTGTTCTGTCCTCCAAATGCCAGAAAAGAAGCCAGCATTTCCCTGCTGCTTTTAAGAACTTTTCAAATTGGACAACCTCAATTTAACTTTATGAAATAAAATTAAGGATGGATCAAATTACTGATAATTCAGTACCTGTGGGAGTTTCACATGCAGAAAAATAAAGAAATACTGGCAAACCAAAAACATATTGGATAATGAACATAACATTGGGGATTAATAAAGTATATCTTCTTCTTTCAGTTTTACTTCATCAAGTACACGTTTGCAGTAGCGTGCACAGGGGCCCAATTGTTGAAAAACGCGTGCTAAAGTGGCCTCTTGGGAGCCAAAACTCGCTAAAGTGCTCTCCTGGTTGGCAAAATACACTAAATTGCCCTCTTGGGTGGAAAAAACACTTAACTGCCCTCTTGGGGCATTTCTATTCTATTCTACCTATTATTAGGTAGATGCATATTGCATGTTTAAGGAGCAGCTACCTCACTACGTCTTGTGGAAATAGCTTTTCAAAGCTAGCCAGTAAAGTTAAAAGTTGGGTTAGCATTGCATATCAGGGTTTCCGCCAGGTTTAAGTTGACTCGCCGCCGGGCTAAGCATCTGGGATCATTTTTAAAAATGCTTTCTTGAAAATGCCTTTTAAACTTCAGCTTGCAAGTTAGGGACAGAAAGTCTTGTTCGTAGGCTAATGCTATTGAGTAGGCTAGTGGCTAATGCTAGCAGCTAGTTGAGAGGGAAAGAGACCAGTGTGATGATCAGCTAAGTAGAACAGAGCTGGGCGAGCATTATAAACTGTGAATGTAGCTTTAGTGTATATTAGGACCAATCTGACCACTGTTTTCAGTAACGAGTGATCTAACGCATTACTATTTCCAAACTGGTGATCAGATTAAAGTTACTTATCCAAGTCACTGTGCGTTACTATGTTTGTCATTTTCCTTAATAAAAATATATTTGCTTTCTTCTTGCGTCTCTGGGAGTGGAGTCACGTAGCCTATGCGACAAGTCACGTTTTCAGCTTGAGGACAGTTCACGTGTAGGCAACGCAGACACAAACATAAACAACAATGGAGGGAGGAGAGAGATGCGTTTGCTAGCTGGAAATACAGTCACTATTTTGAGTTTGTGTCAGCTAAAGATGGCACTATTAAGGTTCGTTGTACACTCTGTGCTGGTGGCGGCAAAGTGCTATCTAGCTACAAAAACCCTACGTCAAATTTGAGGAAACATTTGGAGTCGCAGCACTGCACAGTCAAACCTACCGAGCAAGTCCCACCAGGTGGTACGAAGCAGAGAGCAGGAGGTCCCCCACCACCCGAACAACAAAAGCTGGACTACTGGTGCAAAACCAGTAAGTTGGGGAGAGTTGAAGAAGTTGGTCGGGCAGTAGGTTGTAGAGGAAATGCTGCCCTTAAACGCGGCGGTGGTGTTGTTGGCAGCTGCTGAATGTAACTAATAAAGTAACTTGTAATCTTACTTAGTTACTTTTAAAATCAAGAAATCTGTAAAGTAACTAAGTTACTTTTTAAAGCATCAATCAGTAATTAGATTACTTTTTCAAAGTAACTGGCAACACTGATTATGATACACTTTGCAATAAAAATAGATAATGCAGTCATCTATGCAAAGCGGATTTCCTGAATTTTGGAAATGTAGATGTGTCTCAGACCTTTTCAACAGCTATGGCTTAAGCTTTGATATTGTTTTATCTTAATTCAATTTCTTTTGTTGCTGTTGAAAACCCAGCATTCAAGAATGTCTGATTCTCTATAAGACTCTTTTTGCATTGTTGATTTTTTAAAATGTGTGTTGAGTAAATGACATTTATAACAATGCATTGTGTGACCATATTTTAAATACTCCAGTCAGCTTTTGGAATTTGGCTTAATGTGGCCCCCCCTGTGGAATCTGTGTTGTAGTCTTTTTTTTTAATTTTCAGTTCCTTGATTCCATCCGTGACCCTGTCATCACAGAAACTATCGGACCCTATCTTACAGTTTTTCTCCATTGGTTTGGCTCATTTCTTGAAACAGAAATTACATTAAAGAGTTCGGTCTAGACCTGCTCTATTTGAAAAGTGTCCTGAGATAACTTCTGTTATGAATTGGCGCTATACAAATAAAATTGAATTGAATTGAATTGAATTCTCAAAACAACATGGACAAACGTCCAAACCACTTGGCAAGTGTTCACAACAGAATTGAATTTTTCACTGAGTTCATCACATTGCAAATGTACATATTTGCAAATGATTAAGCACAGTTAGCCTACATTTAGAACAATTTCCAAGTGAATAGATCTTTTTGATCTAAACTGATTGATTGATTCTCAGTCTAATGGTTGTTCTCTCCAAAACATGTCAGCATCATTTCATTCTACAAGTCATCACATGCAAAATAGTCTGTTCAACTGTCAAAATTAGTCAACATAATCATATCAACATAATACCAGACTTGAGACTCGTCGCACTTCAGTCACTCACACCGAGACTTGACTCAAAACTTGAGGTCAAAAACTTTTGACATGATTTAAAACTTGAGGTCAAACACTTGAGACTGGACTTGGTTTATACCTCAAAACACTTGAGACTTGACTTACACTTGATTCATCCCTTCCACCTGCAGCAGTGGAGCAGCACTTATTCTCATGCTTCATCATAGTTTGTTTCTTTTGAGTTGTCAAATAAATTAAATAAAGTTTAAATGTATATTGTTCCCTGTGTATTTTATCACAGAGCCCTCTTGGGTGAAGAAAATAATTAAACTCCAGAAGACAATTAGGACAAAGAAATACAATGACACATTACTGTTGCAATGACTTTTATGTTGGGCCCTTTGTTGATCTATATTGAGCCAGAACTATATCTCACAGAAGCAGTTTGGATCATCTGGTGCTAATATGGTATTAAAATGCATTAGAATACAGGAAATGGCATCTACTTAATTGAAAATGTTCTGGGGGAAGACCCCCTAGGGATTTATTTCCTTCATACATCCATGTCGCTGTGTGTTCTTCACAGTCCAACGTTGAAATCCACACAGTTCTCGTGGATGCTGATCCTAACAGCAAACTAACCTGAGTAGTCTGTCTAGTTAGTCTGTTTTAAGGCTATATAATGTGCCATTTGTATAACATAAAACGTGTCTAAAGTGCCCTCTACAGTGGTGAGGACGCGCTATATGTGCCCTTTTTTTTCTTTTGCCCCTGCCCTTCAAAAAGTCTGTGCATGCCACTGCATGTTTGGATTCTTAACGTGGGTAAGAGGTATTTGCGCGGATACGTGGGCACACATTTAGCATAACAGGTATGTGCCTGCCAACACTTTGTGCATGAAAGGACAAGACAGATAAGATATGCCTAACAAGGTATGTGCCTCCAGGAATGTAGCCATGCAGATATTTCTGGTTTTTATTTTTATTTTGATTAATCAGCCTACAAAACTGCTGCCACCAAGGTAAGTTTTTTTTTGTGTATGTTGCTTTCTCAAGTGAAAAATTTACATTTGAGAAAGCAACATCTTAAAGGAGGAGGATTTATTGGCAGAAATTGAAAATAATATTCATAGTTTGTTTTAATTAGTGTTTAATCATCTGAATATAGGAATCATTTTTGTTACCTTAGAATTATTCGTTCATATCTACAGATGCTGCGGGTCGCCTTCAATGGAGTCCATCACACATTTCACAGCCATCAGAGTTTCCAAAAGGCTGACACAGGGATAACTATGGTAAAGTAAGCCTTATGGCACAGTTCGATATGTCCATATACAATTCTATGCAATACCTTGTGATTTACAATATATTATACTGAATAACAAGAACAATGGGGTATAATAACTTAGCTTATTTACACTTTGATTTACAGTAATAACATGTTTCAGTGCATTTAATCACATCAAATTTATATATGGATTGTGGAATACTAAAGGCCTGCAAAGGATACATTTTGTTCTGCCCTCCAAATGTCAGAAAAGATATTGGATAATGAACAGAACATTTGGGATTAATAAAGTATATCTTCTTCTTCTAAAGTTACGATAGATCTAGCCACCCCAATCTATTGTAACATCAAGAAGAAGGATGTCTCGAAATATGAGATGCTGGATAAATACAAGACAATGCAAGAAGAAGAACGAAACAGCTTAGGTGTTTACTATATGAGGTTAAACCTGTTGACAGTCCTGTCATATTTTTTCATTCTGTGTTAACTTATCACTATGTAGTTGTATGGATGACAGATTGCACTATAGCTTTGAGAGTTAATGCAAGTAGCTGCTTGCAAAAGCATTTTTTTATTTGTTAAAAAATCAAATTCACAAATATTTTTGTATGAGTATTCGTGTGAGTAAATGCACACAATCAGAATCAGAATCACTTTTACTGACAATGTAAACATCTAGCAATCGGACAGTGCAGACCTCCACCAATGATCTATCTTGCACTCAGTGCAATTGACTTTGTACACTGGCGCTTGTATAATTCCTATTTGCACTCGACGCAAATTGGAATTTTCCCTCCACCGACGCACGTCCTTAAATAAGGGAATGAACTTGCGCTCCGGGGGGCGGTTCAGCGAAAAGAGGAGGTGTGTTCTGGCGCAAACGTTCCCTGGCGCTATTTTGCTGTTTCAGAAAACAATTCCGCCACCTGACCAGGAAAAACCTAGTCTAAAGTCAGTGGCACTTATTATGATATGCAAATCTGCAAATAATCTCCCAAGGTTAAAAAAAAAAGAAAACTAATTTGTGTACCCACCACATGATTTGGATCTGCCCCAAAGTTCTTCCTTGGCCAATGCTACACTATGTTTCATGAAAATCAGTTAAGAAGTTTGTCTGAAATCCTACTGACAGAATGAACCAGACCACCACCGAAGACATAACCACCCCCTGGTGGAGGAAAATCACAAATCCTCTACTTGAATGGTCTCACTTGTTATGATTCACCAAAAACTAGCTCTCATGCTTTCTGCTCCCTAAACCTCACAATTGGGCAACTCTGTACTATAAAAATGAAACAGTTTTTACTACATTTGTACTACATATTTATTGCCCTACTCACTGCTTTAAGTGACATTAAAGGAGCATTAACAGACTTGTGTGGGTTTATCAGTAAAGCTGCCTGCTGTGTCTGTGTGCAATGCTGAGAGCAATGAGAGTGAACTAAAAAGTAAAGGTGCTAGTTGTATAAACAAATAAAGATAAAAAGGACTAAGCATGTAATTGTCTGAGATTGTCTGGAGCGATTAAGAAAAAACACAATATACATAAATTATAAAGGCAATTAGCTAAAAGAGGCTAAAAATCTCTATACAGTTCATGGGACGGGCAGAGTTGTGTGTTTCTGTTTGGATTTGTCATTACAAGCCTCCTCTTACCCATTACACAATAATTTGAGCCATTATTACAGTAACTTAAAATAATTGATTACTGTTGCTTTAAATATCTTAGCAAAAAAAGTTCTGCCACGCCAGATGGGTGTGGTTCATATGCTTAAGGCATGACATGTGTGAATCAGAGTGGACTGCAGATACTGAAGTTTTGCAATACATGGTTCCATAACCAGCGATCTTAAGAGTAATTCGGAGTTTCATACAATAAACAAACAAACAAATATCTACTAAGACTTTTAAAATCTTGACTTATTTTCTTTGTTTCTGTGCAACTAATAGCAAGGAAATCACAGAGGAGTGGTAGACAGTGTTCCAAGAGGAGACAAACAGATGTTGGGAAAAAGGTAAATAACATAAATGCTACTGCTGCCAGGCACAAATAAGATAAAGAAATGTTTAGTGATAGGTGTAACACTTTCAGTTTGTAAAGATTTTCCGTGTATTATTTATATCTACTTGAAAACTGAAATTAAAACTAAAAAACATTTCTGATTTGTGCTGTGTAAAATTAGGCATTTATAGGTCTTAATTTGGTTAATATGACTACTACTGCTATTACTACTACTACTACTACTAATAATAATAATAATAATAATAATATATGCTATTACAGAAATTTAAATATGTACATTCAAATTTTTGAAGAATTGTTATTTGTGTCTAGATGACAAAACTTAATTTCATTCTAATGTAATCACATAATCAAACACTCCCAAAATTCCCTAAAGGATTCAGCTTTTCAAATTTATATTTTATATTAATTTTTTCCAGCAATCAATCATATGTATTTTATTTTTTATTAAATTTTTATTTTTATTTTCATTTAATTTTTGGAATGAGAGGACGTTGAAGAGAATTTTTTTCTAATTTGTATAACATGAAGGAGTATTTTAGTTAGACAAGTGAGAAAGACTCAAATTACTATAAATGGGACTGAATAGTTTAATAAATGTTATAATGTGGTCAAGAGCTGAAATATTAGAAGATTTGAATTGAGGATGAAGCTTAAAGAATATTTTAAAATGTGTGTGTCTGTCAGTCTGTCTGAGTTAAAGTGGCAGTTGGTTGGCGCTCCTTTCACTTGGAAGCTAAAGTGTAAGTCAGTTTGACTCTGCAGTTACATTTCTGCAACTGGCACACATCTTCAGTTTTGTTGTACAAATGATGAGTGGAAATAAGCGGAAATTGTGTTTTTTGGACGATTTAAAATCTTCGCTGGGAACATTCCGCGCAATACACACTAATGGAGAAGTCTCAGAAGGGCTGAAATTTTCATGAATTTTGAACTGCAATTAAAAAAAATTAACGTTTTTAAGTTTGAATTGAGTTTCTATGTGAATGCGTGGGTATAGGTTGAAGATGAGTGGATTTGAAAAGTTTTCTACAACAACAACAAAACAGTTGAATATTTTGAAAAGTTTTAATTGGACTTGAAAGTTGAATGATAGCTACAATGCCTGAAAGGTGTGGAATATTTGATTGAGATAAATAGAGTTTCTTTCTGAAAGTATGAATGAATACGTAAGAAAAAAATGGGAATTCTCCATAAGGAATGAATGAAGAAAATGGGGAATATTTCAGAAATTATGAACGATATCAATGAGAACAGTTATAGCTCACCCTTACCGATTAAGCCTCATGTTTTGGTATATTTTTTGTGTTGTCCATGAGGGTAAAATGGTAACTAAAGAAAGGATGAGTAATTTGTCATTCGTATTGATGGATTTCAAGTAGCCTAATAACTAAAGTTATTTGTCAGTAAGGGTGAATCACCACTTGGAAGAGGGAAGGTAGTCCTGGTAACTAATGGGCAGGTTGGCTACTCATGAAGTAATGATTCAGTATTCAGTAACCGCTCTATACAAGGCACAATTATACTGATATTTTATAAAGTAATGATCAAGTCATGAGGGACTACTGAGTAACTACTCAGTATTATGTATCACTACTTAGGAGCACATGAACGGTAACTAATATTTAATTAATTAATAATGAATGAGTCGTGCTGTGCCATTCACCGGCTGGTTAAGAGTTAATGAGGAACAATTCCTAAAGAAAGTGGTAGTATGATAGATTCCTTGATATTTATGAACTAATTATTACCAAATAATTCATTAATATAGGCTCTCCCAGTTCTCTAGTAACTGATCATTATTTACTATATAGACCTCCATTCATAATTATCAGGGAAGTATTTATCGACGAATGATCAATTATTAAGTCCGTCCTGATTTGTTTCTCACTTTTTTTAATAAACTAATCATTAACTACTCAATAAAATCTGATTATGAGTTCCTCATTAATTAATGGTTCTCTAGCTATTAGTTCCTTATTCGTTCCTCATTTTTTAAGTGTTACCGTTACTGTAGCCTCAATGTGCCTTTCTCCTGCACTGTCACGACAAACCAAGGGTAGAGATACATTAGGGGCTCTATCTTGCACTCAGCGCAATTGACTTTGTACACTGGCGCTTGTATAATTCCTATTTTGCACTCGACTCACATTGGAATTTTCCCTCCACCGACGCACGTCCTTAAATTAGGGAATGAACTTGCGCTCCGGGGGGCGGTTCAGCGAAAAGAGGAGGCGTGTTCCGGCGCAAACGTTCCCTGGCGCTATTTTGCTGTTTCAGAAAACAATTCCGCCACCTGACCAGGAAAAACCTAGTCTAAAGTCAGTGGCACTTATTCAGATGCTATTTTAAGGCCGCAGACTTGAGGGGATGCGCCTGAGAGGCAGCAGCAACATCGCCACCCGGTCAAGACGGGCATTAATACTTTGCCGCATCCCGGACAGCTCCCGCTCCAGCATGTCAAACCAAACCCGGTTTGCTGCAGGAACAGGTGGTCCTCCGGCGTGTAGTGGGTCTGGATCCTCTGCACCTTGGTGTTTGCGCTGCTCCCTCCTCAGCTGGCCCTTGCGCACTGCTCGGCCCTTGCGCACTGCTCCCGAGGCCAGGGTCTTCTTCCTGCAAAGCTGTGTTACATTGTTTTGATTTATTGTATGTCTGTGTTACATTTATTTCATGTCAATAATGTCACTTCTCTGTATTTTACGGCCCTGACGAGAATGTCGGTCTCCTCGGTTGTGAACGGCTCCTGGCGTGCGCCTGGCAAATCCGCCGTTATAATAGCAATCCGCCATGGAACAAGCGCGCCTGCTTTAAAAGGGAATGTGAGATGACGCTCTGATCGGCATAATAGCTACAGCGCCCGAGATCGGCAAGATAGGGCCCTAGGTCTTACATTGTAAACTCCACAACATAAGTCCAGTGGATTGTTTGACTTTTTTTTTTAAATCTCACAAACTGGATGTCGTCTTGTCTTGCAGAAAGGAGCTACAGGAGGCCTTGTGCCGCTACACCGCAGATACTCTAATCTACATTGACACTGTGAGAGGACTCTGTGAGAGGATCTCCAAATGGATGATTGGGAGGGAGTCAGAGTTGGACATGATGAGAGACATCAAGGACAGGGCTGACAAAATTGACCTGAACTTTAACCATGTAACCAAGTCAGAGACCAAAGGTAAAGCCTTTTGGAATATATGAAGAGCAAGGTGACCCAGGTGACTGCAGACAGCAGACGTGCAGAGCTGGAGAAGGAGCTGGCTGCTGTGCTGAAGGACACTCTGGGAGGCCTGGAGAAGCTTGACTGCTTCCTGGATTCAGTGGAGAAGCTGGCGGTCACCTCCCTTCATGTGTTCACAGAGAACCAGGTGTTGCATCTACCAGAAGGGATCAGCCTTGAAAATGTTCTGGTTGTCATCATTGCTGCACGGCTAATCTGCCCTCTCCTCCTCGAGTTTAAAAGAGATGCCAGTGTCTTCTTCCTTCCCAGACTTCAGAATGTGGAAGTGCTAGCATATCAGCTGGACAAATACATTCAGACCACCCAGAAAATCTGTGAGAAGCTGGAGAAAAGGTAAACTTTTTCAAAATAATATTCACATTTTGCAAAATAAAAACATCTATTTTAGGAAGTAAATGTAACTGTGTCTTCCACAGCTCCTTCTGTGAGTTTGACCTGAAGATGATTATGAAAACTGTGGTAGACCTCGATGTGGATTTGTCCGAAGATGACATACAAAGGATGTTGTATCACATTAAGCAGCTTGATGATATCAGGTAAGTACATTAAACCAAGATGATGACCATGATAAAAATCATTCCTGCCTAGCATCAATATATTAACATTGTAATTGTCAGCATGTTGACATGCTGACATTAGCATTTAGCTCAAAGCACCACTGTTCCTCAGCATAGCCTCATAGAGCCATTTGCATCGACTCTTAATCTTGTTTAAATGTACAAACACTAAATTAAATTTGTGTCATTGGGCATTCCCAGCAGGAATTAAGAGCTCAGTATAATTATTAATTTATTTTATTTCATGAAATCTTATTTATTCTTTCTTAATTTTTTCTTTTCTTCATATCAGGATGAACCAAAACTTCAGGATGGTGTTCTTGTTCCAGGAGGAATCATGTTCTGGCTTCATTGATGAATTCACAGAGCGAAAGCCCAGGATGCTGGAGTTTCTAAAAGACCTGGAAGAGAGTGCTGTTCAGCTAGACAGGATGAATAAGGGGGCAAAGATCTCCAGCGTGGCAGGCAGCTCAGTGGGGGCAGTTGGAGGTGTGCTTTCCATTGTTGGTTTGGCATTAATCCCTGTAACAGCAGGAGTGTCTCTAGCTCTGACGATGACTGGGGTAGGGCTGGGAATTACCAGCGGAGTCAACAGTGCTGTCACCACTGCCACAGAGATTGGAGTAAACCGTACACAGCAAAAGAAAGCCAGTGAAGTCTTCAAGAGCTTCATGGAGGATGTGCAGACTCTCCAGGATTCTTTGGAGGAGGTGACCAAAAGGGAAACAAACCCGATAGATGTGGCTGTGGGAGTCGGCAAGGTGCTTTGTAAAGTTGGTGTTGTTGGAAAAGGCATTGATTCACTTGTTGATTTGGGCTCTGCTGTTAAAGTGTTGAAAAGTGAGGAGCTGCTTACAAGTGCTGGCAAGGTGGTGGTCCAGGAAGGTAAAGCATTACGTAACGTTCCCAGGGTGGCCTCAGACATCCCAGATATCGGTCAGGCAGCAGTCAAAGGGCCTCTTGCCCTCTCCAAGTCAGCCAGGGTAGGTTTTATCGCAGCCAATGCTCTTTTCCTTGGGATGGATATCTTCTTCATCTGTAAGAACAGCATCAGTCTGTCCAAAGGAAGTGAGGCTAAATTCTCACAGTTCATCAGAGCCAGAGCTGCACTCTGGAGCTCAGAGATAGACTCATGGCAGAAGATTCATGACTCCCTGAGCGAAGGTCTGGTGAGATCAGGGAAAAATCGAATTATCATGGAGACGCCATTTTATCCTGAGATGGAGACGTAGAAGAACCAGAGAACCAAACCAAACCAAAGAGAACCAGAAATGGAAATTCCATCTGATGAAGTGGATGAGGACGAAAAACTGAAACTGAAAGAAAAGTATTGTGTAATACAGTTGTACTCTGTGAGGAGAGATTACTGTGTGCCTTTTGCCAACTTTAACACTATGATCAGATATGAGATAATTTGATATGATCGAACCATGTGTGAAAATGCAACTCTGCTTAAAGCTCACTGTTCAGCATCAAACATGTAACAATGTATCTTTGAGGGTTTCTTAATGATCTGTGATTTATATGACATATATTGATTGACCTGATATATGGACTGTGTGTTTCTATCTTGACTGTATTCAAGAACCCTTTGCCCGTTGCAGAACATAATGTATATAGGTATCATTTAGTAATACCTGCTTTACCTGACCTGGGTGAGGTGACCAACTTTACCGTCTCTGCTGACATCAGAGAAAAAAAACGAGCTGTCCTGTAGATGCATTTTTTTTCCAGAGAGGGAGATGAAGGAACACAGAGACTAAATTAAATTTCTATCTGATGAATATCAGATAGTGGTCACTATATCTGTGGCAACTCAACTTTTTTGTAACTGTAATTAATGTAAATAAATCAGGTATGAACATTTAGTCTTGCCAATAGCAGTAAAGCACTGATCAGCATCAAACATAAGTCTATCTTTGATTAATATTAGCTCTATTTGTTATGACACAGACGATTTATTGAGTCCACATTTGAGCTGAATCACATGGGCTGTATGTTTTTGTTTGATTGAATTTATATTCCGTTTGTGAAAAACTACTTTACCTTGGAACTGCAGTGGGTTGCATTTTAAAATGATTCAATAAATGTTTTCCCATATACAAACATTTGTTGTCTTAGAACACAGAGATGCCAAATGTTTTTGTTTCAGAAACTGGAGCCAGTTTTCTATAGCTGTGGTGTCAGTGGGGGTACCTGCTTTACCTGTCCTTGCAAAGTGTTATATTTGTAATGTTTTAATTTTACAATCAAACCTATCTCTTTTTTTTTACTAATTTCACTTTAAGCACTTTTTTTCTTGAATTATATTCAATAAATGTATCTAAATGTAAGACACAGTTTGAGTTCCTTTATGATATGTATCAGTAAGAATTAAGGTAAAATCACTTTTTGTAACTCTGATTTTTATAATTAATGAAGAGAATTCTTTCATCTCTTGTAAAATGTGGTTTGTTCATTATTTTAGTAAAACAAAGTAAGATTGTGGTTTTTGGGTATTAAGAGGAGGATTTGCTGCCCCTGCAGTATGTGCTGTATCCTGCTATATTCTCATTCACTTTCATTTAATTATGCTTTATACTCAGACTGGGGATAATAAAGAAAAACATTCTTACTTCAGCAGATGAAAGTGAAATCTGCCTTGAAGAGTAAAACTCTGTACATACATCATTCTGCACAGGGAAGCTCTAACATTCAAGTGGAGGAACAATAAGAAGGGCACCTTAGAAACAGAAATGCAAGGACAACTTTGTGCCTAAAGAGATCTCAATTTTAACCAGTAGGGGGCTCCAGAGACTGGATCAGCTTGAACACTGGTCCCCAGGTGCAAGATTTCCTGGCAAAGACCCCTTTACACTTACGCTTTTGAGACTATGAACTTTTGGAAGTTCTGGTTATATGATAAAAATGATAAAGGCAGATAAAAGAGGTGAATAAATCTGAGAATGACACAATTTAAACTGGGTAAATCAATAAAGGGTAAAAGGCAGACATTCCAACAGTCTATACTGCGTTTTAGTTTTGTATTAATGAGCTCTTGAAAAAAATAAAATAATTTCCTTCCAGGAAACCACATTGGTATCATTGGTGTGAGGGACATAAAGTCACTTGTTTATGCAGTTTGCAGTAACGGCTGGAAGCTTGATGAAAGCATTCAATTCAATACCACAGGAACTGATGTTTTTTTACTGTGCAGATGGCAAATAATGTCAGCAAGCTGCTGACAACTCTCATTCTTACACCATATCTGGGCAAGTTCTCCCTTTTAATGGACACTCCAGCTAAACAGTGAAGATGGCATGTGAAAGAGAGCGGCCCTACTCGGCTGCATGGCACAAAGTAAATGTGGTGATGAAAAACTAATCAATGTTCTGTACATAAGGATTCAAACAGGTCCATTCTATGTTCTCAAATGCTCCCTTAACCTCAACTGCTCCAGTGGAACTGTTCAGTGGACTGAGGCTATACTGGGTAGCTTCCAGGTATGAATCTATGCTGTGGAAAGACTGGAAATACAGGGCTCTATTTTAACTTGTATTATTGATGTTTTATAGGTCACCCAGAATTTCTTTTCTTTGGATCACCCTCAACTTGATAAATTGTAACATCCTCGCCCCTTATCTCTAGTTTATAGGCCGAGAGGCATTTTATATATAAGAGTAGATGTCCTATCAAACCAGTTACAGGGTCCCTGAGTCACATATGGTCAGACATTTGTCTGATTTCCTCCAGACAGCTGTTCCAAACAGCAAATATAAGAAAGGGCACATTTACAACTGTCACTCTGGAAGCAAACATCTGCTTTACAGGCAATACATTTTCATATTTAAAAAAAACTGATAACAATTAATAAATGCCTGTATTGACCCTGACTTTCAGTGGGTCAACTCAGGACATTACTTTCATTTTTACTTTTGTCTTAAACACACTGACTACTAGTTCCTTTTTTGTAAATTCCCCTTTACACTCCTGGAAGCACTACATTCATTTTCATCTGGGCGCGGCCTAAAGTAGGAGAAAGCAAGGACAAAAAATGGGAAAACCAGAAAACATTTTCTACATAAAATATGATCCAGTTTCACCGGAATCTGCCACATATAGTTGGTGGTATGTCACAAGATACATACAGCCCTTGAACCAAATCAAATCAGTTGTACTCCCTCGTGTGGTGTAATTACTGTATTCACTAACTTTGGTAAATTAGTTGCACAGGTACTTTGGAACTTCATTATCAATAATCCTGTGAGTTAGACATAATTTATTCTGCACACCTCTGTCCGGACTATCTTGACTCAAAAAACCTGGTTTAAACTTGATCTTATTGAACAATAAACACTGTTTTTGTAGAAGTTGTTGAGTCAGCGACTTTCTAAAGCCTTAGTACTCTAGGTATATTGGTGAATAACCTTATAATTAACACTAACCATATTAATGTACACTATTTCTTTGTAAAAATTGACACATTTGTAAATTAAGGTTACTGATACATTCAATTTCAGTTTGTAAAAGTGAAAATGAACATACAGCTGTGTTGACATTGCAGTACAGCTTTCCCACAATCAGTTATATGTTTTCTGCCAGTGTCACAGCACATTTGAGAAATTAATAAAAAAGTAAATAACTTAGTAAAGAATCATTATACAATGACTTTACATTTATTAGATTGTTTACACCAACTTGTAGGCCAGCATATATTTTATTCTTTAGGAGCATAAACCTTTGGTTCTTGTCATCAACATCCATATTTCTGATAGTTGTTGAAGGGAGCACTAGGAAAAGAGCAAAGGCGTGCTGTTGATACTGTGCTGTTATAAAACTCAGGTGATAAAACTCAGTCTGGTTATGTGGAGAAAGGGAAACGAAACCAAACACACTTGTGCATAATTACCTACTGAAGTTTTGTCCACAATTTTTGATTGAGGTATATCAGCATATCTGAAGACAACATACCGAGAGGAGGAAACATGTCTACAGCCAGGTAAGGAGTTTGAACCTTTGGGCTGCACAGAAAATGAGAGAAAAGCTAATTGTAACTGCAGAGTATCAAATAAGGTAGTGGACAGATATTGGGATGTCAGAAACTCCAAAAAAGAACACAATAACTTAATAATGTGATATTCAATAAATTCGACCTTTTAGTGTGTTTTGTAACCCTCAGCGCACACTTACATACCTGATCCTAGAAATTAATATTGTATCTTAAAAACAATGGCAACAAAAAGAGATATAAGCAGCTCTTAGCTTTGCTTATGTCAGTAAAGACAATAATTAATTGTTGTAAAATAATTTCGGTTCAAAATCTATTATATTGCAAACTACTGTGCCCAAAGAATATGTGGAACAGTATTTAATGATGATTGGACTCATTAAACCTGTTGCTCCACTCAGTTTGAGAAACCATGTGTGCTCTGGCAGCATCTGCTGGTCAGATCTTGTAACGCAACGATTACTAAAACTCATATGACCATGAATTGAACCATTGTTCCAAACCTTTGTGGTCTGTGGATCCTTATACAAAGCAATGTGACTAGTTGGAAATTACTAGAAGATAGATAGATCAGAATTTATTCCATTGTATGTTCCATATAAATTTATATATATATATATATATATATATATATATATATATATATAAAAAATGTATTTTTACTGCTCTTCCATCCTGTCAATCATCTCACAACTCCTCTCTCTTGTGACCTCTTGGAGGGATTCTGACCCCCAGGTTGGGAACTACTGATGTATGTAATAGGCCTTTATATGTAGGTGGGCTTGGTGGTTTGAATCCTTAATGTATCATTTGTTTATAAATACAGTTGGCTATGTGTGACAATTAGTTTATCTTATATACAGTATTTATGTCCTTTTTGTACACTCATATATAGAATTTAAAGAGACAGCCAACATTATCAGGTCTGGTCTGAACACAAAATGTGTACCAGATGCATAAAAGGGATAGGCTAACACGAGGACACTTAGTTTTTGTGTGTTTTGTTTCTCTTTGTGCTCATTTTTTGTCTCTTTGTACCTCCTCAATCATTTTGTTTCTCCTTTTGATGTTCATGCATTTCTCTGTAGTCATTTTTTGTCTCTTCATAGTTGATTTATGTCTTTTTGCATCTCTTTGTAGACGTTCTGTATCTTTTTCAGTTTCAGTTTTTCAGTCTTGCAATGTGAGACTAACTGTGAGACATAATATCGTCCAGAATTTGTTTTTAAATCTCACAAACTGGATGTCGTCTTGTCTTGCAGAAAGGAGCTACAGGAGGCCTTGTGCCACTACACTGCAGATACTCTAATCTACATTGACACTGTGAGAGGATTCTGTGAGAGGATCTCTAAATGGATGATTGGGAGGGAGTCAGAGTTGGACATGATGAGAGACATCAAGGACAGGGCTGACAAAATTGACCTGAACTTTAACCATGTAAATAAGTCAGGGACCAAAGTTAAAGCCTTTTGGGAATATATGAAGAGCAAGGTGACCCAGGTGACTGCAGACAGCAGGCGTGCAGAGCTGGAGAAGGAGCTGGCTGCTGTGCTGAAGGACACTCTGGGAGGCCTGGAGAAGCTTGACTGCTTCCTGGATTCAGTGGAGAAGCTGGCGGTCACCTCCCTTCATGTGTTCACAGAGAACCAGGTGTTGCATCTACCAGAATGGATCAGCCTTGAAAATGTTCAGGTTGTCATCACTGCTGCGCGGCTAATCTGCCCTCTCCTCCTCGAGTTTAAAAGAGATGCCAGTGTCTTCTTCCTTCCCAGACCTCAGAATGTGGAAGTGCTAGCATATCAGCTGGACAAATACATTCAGACCACCCAGAAAATCTGTGAGAAGCTGGAGAAAAGGTAAACTTTTTCAAAATAATATTCACATTTTGCAAAATAAAAACATCTATTTTAGGAAGTAAATGTAACTGTGTCTTCCACAGCTCCTTCTGTGAGTTTGACCTGAAGATGATTATGAAAACTGTGGTAGACCTCGATGTGGATTTGTCCGAAGATGACATACAAAGGATGTTGTATCACATTAATCAGCTTGATGATATCAGGTAAGCACATCTTTCTTATCTTAATTTATTTATATTTTAAAAGCACTTTATTTTTCTGTGTGATTTGTATATTTTATGCACCAATGCACCAGGACACATTCCTCGTAGGTGTAAAAACCTACTTGGTAATAAACATAATTCTGATTCTGATTCTGACATTAAGCCAAGATGATGACCATGGTAAAAATCATTCCTGCCTAGAATCAGTATGTTAACATTGTTATTGTTAACATGTTGGCATGCTGACGTTAGCATTTAGCTCAAAGCATAGACTCCTATTCTTGTTTAAATGTACTGAAACTAAATTAAATTTGTGGCATTGGGCTTTCCCAGCAGGAATTAAGACCTCAGTATAATTAGTAATTTATTTTATTTCATGAAATATTGTTTCCACATTGGCTTATCTCTGTTTTATGTGAATGTTATTGCTCCTTATAGCATCCTAGTGTTTGTTCCAAAACAGATTTTTTAAGTAACCTGCTCATCTTTTGGATATCTCATCTTATTTATTCTTTCTTAATTTTCTCTTTTCTCCATATCAGGATGAACCAAAACTTCAGGATGGTGTTCTTGTTCCAGGAGGAATCATGTTCTGGCTTCATCGATGAGTTCACAGAGCGAAAGCCCAGGATGCTGGAGTTTCTAAAAGACCTGGAAGAGAGTGCTGTTCAGCTAGACAGGATGAATAAGGGGGCAAAGATCTCCAGCGTGGCAGGCAGCTCAGTGGGGGCAGTTGGAGGTGTGCTTTCCATTGTTGGTTTGGCATTAATCCCTGTAACAGCAGGAGTGTCTCTAGCTCTGACGATGACTGGGGTAGGGCTGGGAGTTACCAGCGGAGTCAACAGTCTTGTCACCACTGCCACAGAGATTGGAGTAAACCGTACACAGCAAAAGAAAGCCAGTGAAGTCTTCAAGAGCTTCATGGAGGATGTGCAGATTCTCCAGGATTGTCTGGAGGAGGTGACCAAAAGGGAAACAAACCCGATAGATGTGGCTGTGGGAGTTGGCAAGGTGCTTTGTAAAGCTGGTGTTGTTGGAAAAGGCATTGATTCACTTGTTGATTTGGGCTCTGCTGTTAAAATGTTGAAAAGTGAAATCAGGGCAGGTCTCATTGCAGCCAATGCTCTTTTCCTTGGAATGGATATCTTCTTCATCTGTAAGGACAGCATCAGTCTGTCCAAAGGCAGTGAGACTGAATTCTCACAGTTCATCAGAGCCAGAGCTGCACTCTGGAGCTCAGAGATAGACTCATGGCAGAAGATTCATGACTCCCTGAGCGAAGGTCTGGTGAGATCAGGGAAAAACCAAATCATCATGGAGACGCCATTTTATCCGGAGATGGAGACGTAGAAGAACCAGAGAACCAAACCAAACCAAAGAGAACCAGAAATGGAAATTCCATCTGATGAAGTGGATGAGGAATACACCACTTTTATTCAGTGTACTGCTCACACGGCACACAAAGTCTAGCTCGGTCGCCTCTGGCTCTCAGTGGCACTCCCGGTAGCGTCTCTCTGGCCCAGCACACTACTGCAAGAATAAGGGTAGAGTCATCAGGTAATTAAGGGCAGGTGAGGTAATCAACTCACCTGGTGCCGCTCTCCCAAGCCTTCCCCACACCTCTCCCTCCTGCAGCTGAGCGCAAACCACACCCACCTCCACAGCTGACATCAGAGAAAAAAAAACGAGCTGTCCTGGAGATGCATTTTTCTTCCAGAGAGGGAGATGAGGGAACACAGAGACAAAATTAAATTTCTATCTGATGAATATCAGATAGTGGTCACTATATCTGTGGCAACTGCCAACAGCAGTAAAGCACTGATCAGCATCAAACATGAGTCTATCTTTGATTAATATTAGCTCTATTTCTGATGACACAGATGATTTATTGAGTCCACGTTTGAACTGAATCACATGGGCTATATGTTTTTGTTTGATCGAATTTATATTCTGCCATCTGCTTGACTCGATGCATTAAATGTCATTCAGTTACTGAGAATAAAATTATGTGAAAAACTACTTTAGAACTGCAATGGGTTGCATTTTAAAATGATTAAATAAATGTTTTCCCATATACAAACATTTGTTGTCTTATGGAAAAATAAAATTCAGTGTATAGTTTAGATTGTATGAGAATAATGTGAGGTGTCACGTCTGCTTCATCTACCGTATCAGAACACAGAGATGCCAAATGTTTTTGTTTCAGAAACTGGAGCCAGTTTTCTATTGCTGTGGTGTCAGTGGGGGTACCTGCTTTACCTGTTGTTGCAAAGTGTTATTTTTTTAATGTTTTCACATTTTACAATCAATCTTATATCTGTTTCCACTCATTTTATTTTAAGCACTTTTTTTTCTTGAATTGTATTCAATAAATGTATCTAAATTTAAGACACAGTTTGAGTTCCTTTATATGATATGTATCAGTAAGAATGAAGGTAAAATCACTTTTTGTAACTCTGATTTTTACAATTAATAAAGAGAATTCTTCCATCTCTTGTAAAATGTGGTTTGTTCATTATTTAGGCAAACAAAGTAAGATTGTGATTTTTGGGTATTAAGAAGAGGATTTGGTGCTCCTGGCAGCATGTGCTGTATCCTGCTATATTCTCATTCACTTTCATTTTCATTTAATTACAAAGATGAAGCTCGTATGAATATGCTTTAAACTCAGACTAGGGATAATCAAGAAAAACATTCCTACTTCAGCAGATGAAAGTGAAATCTGCCTTGAAGAGTAAAACTCTGTACATACATCATTCTGCACAGGGAAGTTCTAACAGTCAAGTAGAACAATAAAAATGTCACCTCAAGAACGGAAATGCAAGGAGAACTTTGTGCCTAAAGAGATCTCAATCTTAACCAGTAGGAGGCTCCAGAGACTGGATCAGCTTGATGATAGCATTAATTTCAATACCACAGGAACTGATATCTTTTTATTGTGCAGATGGCAAATAATGTCAGCAAGCTGCTGACAACTGTCATTCTTACACAATATCTGCGCAAGTTCTCCTTTTTAATGGACGCTCCAGCCAAACAGTGAAGATGGCATGTGAAAGAGAGCGGCCCTGCTTGGCCTCATGGCACAAAGTAAATGTGGTGATGAAAAACTAATCAATGTTCTGTACATAAGGATTCATCCAGGTCCATTCTATGTGGTCAAATGCTCCCTTAACCTCAACTGCTCCAGCGAAACTGTTCAGTGGACTGAGGCTGTACTGGGTAGCTTCCAGGTATGAATCTATGCTGTGGAAAGACTGGAAATACAGGGCTCTATTTTAACTTGTATTATTGATGTTTTACAGGTCACCCAGAATTTTCTTTGGATCTCCCTTAACTTGAAAAACTGTGACATCCTCAACCCTAATCTCTAGTTTATAGGCCGAGAGGCATTTTATATATAAGAGTAGATGTCCTATCAAACCAGTTACAGGGTCCCTGAGTCACAAATGGTCAGACATTTGTCTGATTTCCTCCAGACAGCTGTTCCAAACAGCAAATATAAGAAAGGGCACTTTTACAACTGTCATTCTGGAGCAAACATCTGCTTTACAGGCAATACATTTTCATATAAAAAAATACTGATAACAATTAATAAATGCCTGTATTGACCCTGACTTTCAGTGGGTCAACTCAGGACATTACTTTCATTTTTACTTTTGTCTTAGACACACTGACTACTAGTTCCTTTTTTGTAAATTCCCCTTAACACTCCTCGAAGCACTACATTCATTTTCATTTGGGCGTAGCCTAAAGTAGGAGAAAGCAAGGACAGCTAGGAGGGAGGAGAGGGGAAAAAATGGGAAAACCAGAAAACATTTTCTCCATAAAATATGATCCAGTTTCACTAGAATCTGCCACATAGTTGGTGGTGTGTTACCAAGATGATGACCATGGTAACAATCATTCCTGCCTAGCATCAGTATGTTAATAATGTTATTGCATTTGCTTGATTTAACTTATATTCAGCCACTATGAAGCTTGAGAATTTTGTTTCAGAAACTGGAGCCAGTTTTCCATAGCTGTGGTGTCAATGGGGGTAGCAGCTTTACCTGTCCTTGCAAAGTGTTATTTTTGTAATGTTTTCATTTTACAATCAAACCTAAAAACTCTGTACATACATCATTCTGCAAAGACCCCCTTTACACTTTGGCTTTTTCTACCACTGAGGTGCCCTTGAGCAAGGCCATTAACCCCAACTGCTCCGGTGGAACTGCTCAGTGGCCAGCAGATCAGACTGTGGTTGTGTGGTTTATAGGCCTAGAGGCAATTCATATATAAGATTATATGTCTCGCTGTCTGTCACAATCAAACCAGTTACATGGTCCCTATTACATGTGCTCAGGCATTTGTCTGTGTTACGACCTCAAATGTGAAATCCAGGGGTGAGAGGAGCAACAATTAATGAATAACCCAGGAAAATAGAAAAATGGAAAAACTGAATAATATGTACCAACAAAACAATCTATTAATCAGGTTAACGTCTTACTTACAAATTAAAAGCTCAAGATTTCAACAGAAATATACTTTCTTAAAACAGAAAGTGAAAATAGCGTTTCTCTCTCAGGGGAAGGTGACCTTAAGTGTTTATTTGCTTCATGGTTTTTGTTTCAGTAATAGCACACACGCACACACAGACAACGTACAGCACAACACAACTCTGTTTCGCAGTTTGCTTGCTGTTGTCCTTGTTTTAAAGCTGGTTGGACTGATTGATGAAGTATTGTCGGAGGGGAGGGCGATACCTGGAACAGGGCACACAGAACAGGGCAGAAGCAAAACAAAACACCACACTTTACTCGTAACACCCCCTCCCATAAGAGCAAACCATTAGTTTGCTAAAGGGGCTTAACAAAACATAGCTTTAAAATGACACTAGCCCAATTGGAGAAAAGAAGTAGATACCTCTTCAAGTAAGTTATATGTTGAAACTAAAATTAAGTTGGCTTTACATTCAAAAACTTAAGTAGCTTTTACACAGACCTGCCTTGCTACATCTAAATAATAATATGATGCAAAAAGTTGCCTTGATTTTTTTAAAAGTAAATCATGCAGAAAATTTTCATCAGTGTAAAGTCTAAAAGACCTTTGGGTGTAAAACTATATCAAATACCAACTGCAAATTAATGAACATGGGCTGTACGTTTTTGTTTGATTAGATTTATATTCTGCCACTATGAAGTTTGACTCGATGCATTATATGTCCTTCAGTCACTAAGTTACAAGAATAAGATTATGTGAAAAATCCCTTCACCTTGGAACTGCAATGGGCTGCATTTTAAATGATTCATTAATTTTTTTCCCATATACATTTACTGTAACAGAAAACAGAGAAGCCAAATGTTTTTGTTTCAGAAACAAGAGCCAGTTTTCCGTAGCTGTGGTGTCAGTGGGGGTACTTGTTTTACCTCAATACAGGCTTTGTCTGCCTGTATAGACCCTGACTTTCAGTGGGTCAACTAAGGACATTACTTTCATTTTTACTTTTGTCTTAAACACACTGACTACTGGTTCTTTGTTTGTAAATTCCCCTTAACATTCCTGGAAGCACTACTTTCATTTTCATCTGGGCGCGGCCTAAAGTAGGAGAAAGCAAGGACAGCTAGGAGGGAGGAGAGGGGGAAAAAGGGGAAAACCAGAAAACATTTTCTCCATAAAATATGATCCAGTTTCACTAGAATCTGCCACATAGTTGGTGGTGTGTTACCAAGATGATGACCATAGTAACAATCATTCCTGCCTAGCATCAGTATGTTAATAATGTTATTGCATTTGCTTGATTTAACTTATATTCAGCCACTATGAAGCTTGAGAATTTTGTTTCAGAAACTGGAGCCAGTTTTCCATAGCTGTGGTGTCAGTGGGGGTAGCAGCTTTAGCTGTCCTTGCAAAGTGTTATTTTTGTAATGTTTTCATTTTACAATCAAACCTAAAAACTCTGTACATACATCATTCTGCAAAGACCCCCTTTACACTTTGGCTTTTTCTACCACTGAGGTGCCCTTGAGCAAGGCCCTTAACCCCAACTGCTCCGGTGGAACTGCTCAGTGGCCAGCAGATCAGACTGTGGTTGTGTGGTTTATAGGCCTAGAGGCAATTCATATATAAGATTATATGTCTCGCTGTCTGTCACAATCAAACAAGTTACATGGTCCCTATTACATGTGCTCAGGCATTTGTCTGTGTTACAACCTCAAATGTGAAATCCAGGGGTGAGAGGAGCAACAATTAATGAATAACCCAGGAAAAGAGAAAAATGGAAAAACTGAATAATATGTACCAACAAAACTATCTATTAATCAGGTTAATGTCTTAATTACAAATGAAAAGCTCAAGGTTTCAACAGAAATATACTTTCTTAAAACAGAAAGTGAAAATAATATTTCTCTCTCAGGGGAGGGTGACCTTAAGTGTTTATTTGCTTCATGGTTTTTGTTTCAGTAATAGCACACACGCACACACAGACGACGTACAGCACAACACAACTCTGTTTCTTTTTCGTTTGCTTGCTGTTGTCCTTGTTTTAAAGCTGGTTGGACTGATTGATGAAGTATTGTCGGAGGGGAGGGCGATACCTGGAACAGGGCACACAGAACAGGGCAGAAGCAAAACAAAACACCACACTATACTCGTAACACCCCCTCCCATAAGAGCAAACCATTAGTTTGCTAAAGGGGCTTAACAAAACATAGCTTTAAAATGACACTAGCCCAATTGGAGAAAAGAAGTAGATACCTCTTCAAGTAAGTTATATGTTGAAACTAAAATTAAGTTGGCTTTACATTCAAAAACTTAAGTTGCTTTTACAAAGACCTGCCTTGCTACATCTAAATAATAATATGATGCAAAAAGTTGCCTTGATTTTTTAAAAAGTAAATCATGCAGAAAATGTTCATCAGTGTAAAGTCTAAAAGACCTTTGGGTGTAAAACTATATCAAATACCAACTGCAAATTAATGAACATGGGCTGTATGTTTTTGTTTGATTAGATTTATATTCTGCCACTATGAAGTTTGACTCGATGCATTATATGTCATTCAGTCACTAAGTTACAAGAATAAGATTATGTGAAAAATCCCTTCACCTTGGAACTGCAATGGGCTGCATTTTAAAATGATTCATTAATTTTTTTCCCATATACATTTACTGTATCAGAACACAGAGAAGCCAAATGTTTTTGTTTCAGAAACAAGAGCCAGTTTTCCATAGCTGTGGTGTCAGTGGGGGTACTTGTTTTACCTCAATACAGGCTTTGTCTGCCTGTATAGACCCTGACTTTCAGTGGGTCAACTAAGGACATTACTTTCATTTTTACTTTTGTCTTAAACACACTGACTACTGGTTCTTTGTTTGTAAATTCCCCTTAACATTCCTGGAAGCACTACTTTCATTTTCATCTGGGCGCGGCCTAAAGTAGGAGAAAGCAAGGACAGCTAGGACGGAGGAGAGGGGGAAAAAGGGGAAAACCAGAAAACATTTTCTCCATAAAATATGATCCAGTTTCACTAGAATCTGCCACATAGTTACTAAGATGATGACCATGGTAACAATCATTCCTGCCTTGCATCAGTATGTTAACATTGTTATTGTTTTTGCTTGACTGAACTTATATTCTGCCTGAAAATGTTGTTTCAGAAACTGGAGTGTGAGTGGGGGTACCTGCTTTACCTGTCCTTGCAAAGTGTTATTTTGTCTTAATTTTACAATCAAACCTAAAAACTCTGTACATACATCATTCTGCAAAGACCCCCTTTGCACTTTGGCTTTTTCTACCACTGAGGTGCCCTTGAGCAAGGCCCTTAACCCCAACTGCTCCGGTGGAACTGCTCAGTGGCCAGCAGATCAGACTGTGGTTGTGTGGTTTATAGGCCTAGAGGCAATTCATATATAAGATTATATGTCTCGCTGTCTGTCACAATGTTTCAGTAATAGCACACACACGATGTACAGCACAACACAACTCTGTTTCACAGTTTGTTTGCTGTTGTCCTTGTTTTAAAGCTGGTTGGACAGATTGATGAACTATTTCAGGTACGCTTGACCAGTCGGAGGGGAGGGGGGTACCTGGAACAGGGCACAAAGAACAGGGCAGAAGCAAAACAAAACACCACACTATACTCGTAACACCCCCTCCCTTAAGAGCAAACCATTAGTTTGCTAAAGGGGCTTAAGAAAAACAATATTTTAAGCACTATAAACACAATAAATACCTACACCTACCCTCCCATAAGATGTATGAAGCATATTTAGATTGTACAGTCTCACCCACGGGATAGGGCATCAGCCACAACCTCCAGACAGCTGTTCCAAACAGCGAATATCAAAAAGGGCTCTGCCATCCCGGAGGTGAGCATAAATGAATATCTGTATTCATCCAGCTCTCCTGTGGGTCAACTCAGAAGATTCATTTCAGTTTTAATTTTTTCTTAAACATACTGACTACTTGTATCTTGTTTGGAAATTCCCTATAATGTCCCTGGCAGCACTATAGCACTGCACAGCACACATCCTTTCCATTTAAGGGTAGTCACACAGCCAATATAAAAAAACTGCTCTCAGATGCACTTCAGGGAGGAAGACAGCTGTATGTTGCGCAAGCTCAAGCAGACCTAACAAGCTTGTAGGTGGTAGCTGTTTGGTCTTGCAACACAATGTTGGTCACCCAGTGGTAATTTAGTCAAAACTTTAGAGTATGTCTGTTATCAATGTATTTATTATCAACAGACGTGTACTTAGCGTTAAAAGTCAAATTTTCAAAATTTATTTACAATAAAACCACAAAGACCTGTTTGCCAAGCGGAGCCAAAATGTTGTGGAATAGGTAAACGTTTCGGCTTTAGCTTCCCAGACTACAGACTTTAACAACACTTAAGCCTAAAAATTATCAGACAAAAATAGGGAAGTAAATTACCTTAGTATATACAGTATTATAATATGCATGTAAGATGTAAAGTACCATCTAGCAATATGTAATATTTACTTTATAGACCTTAGTTTTGAATTCAGAGATAATTGTTTGCTCTTCGTTAATTTGCAGTTGGTATTTGATATAGTTTACCCAAAGGTCTTTTAGACTTTAACCTGATGAAAATTTTCTGCATGATTTACTTTTTAAAAAATCAAGGCAACTTTTTGCATCATATTAATATTTAGATGTAGCAAGGCTAGTCTTTGTAAAAGCTACTTAATTTTTTGAATGTAAAGCCAACTTAATTTTAGTTTCAACATATTACTTACTTGAAGTGGTATCTACTTCATTTCTCCGATTGTGCTAGTGTTGCATCTACCAGAAGATATCCGCTTGACAATATTCTTGTTGTCATCATTGCTGCGCGGCTAATCTGCCCTCTCCTCCTCGAGTTTAAAAGAGATGCCAGTGTCTTTTTCCTTCCCAGTCTTCAGAATGTGAAAGTGCTAGAGTTTCCGCTGGACAAATACATAAAGACCACCCAGAAAATCTGTGAGAAGCTGGAACTATGCAGTATTTACAGCAGAAATTCATAACAACTGTGTCTTTAACAGCAGTATCAGTGACTTTTGCCTGAAAATGAACAAAGAATCTCTGGTGGACCTCGATGTGGATTTGTCTGAAGATTACTTTTATGCACTATATATTTGTCTGACTGATCCTTTCAAAACTTTCAAAAACTCAGCCATGCTAGCAGCCCTTAGGCTGAACCAGGTGCTCTGAACTAAAAACCTGTCGTGGACTGTTTTCTTAATCCCACCTACTCCCAGTAGATTTCTGTCCATTAACACCAAGGCAGGGAGCAATAAGTACGAGTAATGAGTAATAAATTACATATTTTGAGTAACTATTAACTAAAAATTAATTGCCTTGCTAAGAGCAGTATAAGAGCAGTGATTTGATCAGGGCAGTACAAATTCACCTGTGTCGAGTCAAGATGGTTGTTGTTACTCCCAGAGCTCATCAGGATGATCATTAGTCTTAATTATCCCAACACAGAAATTCGCATTGATAATGATATGACTGACTGCAGTGCAAAGTAATTACTTAGAAAATACAAACAAATATGTTTTGTACAAATACAAAAAGTGCAAAATCATTTTTCAAAAAATGTTTTCAGGGAACAGTGTTTTGTAAAAATCTCTGCAAGTTTGATTTTCTTTATTTTGTCTTTCCTCTTAAACAGGATGGACCAGAACTTTAGATGGTCTTCTTGTTCCAGGAAGTTTCATGTTCTGGTTTCATCAGTGAGTTCAGCAAGCATCAACCCAGGATGCTTCAGTTTCTTGAAGAACTGAAGGAGTGTGCTGTTCAGGTAGACAGGATGAATAAAAGGGCAAAGATCTCCAGTGTGGCAGGCAGCTCAGTTGGGGCAGCTGGAGGTGTGCTTTCCATTCTAGGTTTGATACTTATTCCTTTTACAACTGCCGGTTACACAGCAAAAAAAAATAATTTCCCCACAGGGATTATTAAAGTATTTCTGAAAAGAAAGCCAGTGAAGTCTTCAAGAGCTTCACGGAGGATGTGCAGAGTCTCCAGGATTGTCTGGAGGAGGTGACCAAAAGGGAAACAAACCCGATAGATGTAGCTGTGGGAGTCGGCAAGGTGCTTTGTAAAGTTGGTGTTGTTGGGAAAGGCATTGATTCACTTGTTGATGCTGCCTCTGCTGTTAAGATGTTGAAAAGTGAGGAGCTGATTACAAGTGCTGGCAAGGTGGTGGTCCAGGAAGGTAAAGCATTACGTAACGTTCCCAGAGTGGCCTCAGACATCCCAGATGTTGGTCAGGCAGCAGTCAAAGGGCCTCTTGCCCTCTCCAACTCAGCCAGGGTAGGTTTTATCGCAGCCAATGCTCTTTTCCTTGGGATGGATATCTTCTTCATCTGTAAGAACAGCATCAGTCTGTCCAAAGGCAGTGAGGCTAAATTCTCACAGTTCATCAGAGCCAGAGCTGCACTCTGGAGCTCAGAGATAGACTCATGGCAGAAGATTCATGACTCCCTGAGCGAAGGTCTGGTGAGATCAGGGAAAAACCAAATTATCATGGAGACGCCATTTTATCCGGAGATGGAGACGTAGAAGAACCAGAGAACTAAACCAAACCAAAGAGAACCAGAAATGGAAATTCCATCTGATGAAGTGGATGAGGACGAAAAACTGAAACTGAAAGAAAAGTATTGTGTAATACAGTAGTACTCTGTGAGGAGAGATTACTGTGTGCCTTTTTGCCAACTTTAACACTATGATCAGATATGAGATAATTTGATATGATCGAACCATGTGTGAAAATGCAACTCTGCTTATAGCTCACTGTTGAGCATCAAACATGTAACAATGTATCTTTGAGGGTTTCTTAATGATCTGTAATTTCAATGACATATATTGATTGACCTGATATATGGACTGTGTGTTTCTATCTTGACTGTATTTAAGAACCCTTTGCCCGTTGCAGAACATAATGTATATAGGTATCATTTAGTAATACCTGCTTTACCTGACCTGGGTAAGGTGACCAACTTTACCGTCTCTGCTGACATAGGAGAAAAAAAAACGAGCTGTCCTGGAGATGCATTTTCTTCCAGAGAGGGAGATGAAGGAACACAGAGACTAAATTAAATTTCTATCTGATGAATATCAGATAGTGGTCACTATATCTGTGGCAACTGCCAATAGCAGTAAAGCACTGATCAGCATCAAACATGAGTCTATCTTTGATTAATATTAGCTCTATTTCTGATGACACATGATTTATTGAGTCCACATTTGAACTGAATCACATGGGCTATATGTTTTTGTTTGATCGAATTTATATTCTGCCATTATGAAGCTTGACTCGATGCATTAAATGTCATTCAGTTACTGAGAATAAAATTATGTGAAAAACTACTTTAGAACTGCAATGGGTTGCATTTTAAAATGATTAAATAAACGTTTTCCCATATACAAACATTGTTGTCTTATGGAAAAATAAAATTCAGTGTATAGTTTAGATTGTATGAGAATAATGTGAGGTGTCACGTCTGCTTCATCTACCGTATCAGAACACAGAGATGCCAAATGTTTTTGTTTCAGAAACTGGAGCCATTTTTCTATAGCTGTGGTGTCAGTGGGGGTACCTGCTTTACCTGTTGTTGCAAAGTGTTATTTTTGTAATGTTTTCACATTTTACAATCAATCTTATATCTGTTTCCACTCATTTTATTTTAAGCACTTTTTTTCTTGAATTGTATTCAATAAATGTATCTAAATTTAAGACACAGTTTGAGTTCCTTTATATGATATGTATCAGTAAGAATGAAGGTAAAATCACTTCACAAATCTCTTGTAAAATGTGGTTTGTTCATTATTTAGGCAAACAAAGTAAGATTGTGATTTTTGGGTATTAAGAAGAGGATTTGGTGCTCCTGGCAGCATGTGCTGTATCCTGCTATATTCTCATTCACTTTCATTTTCATTTAATGACAAAGATGAAGCTCGTATGAATATGCTTTAAACTCAGACTAGGGATAATCAAGAAAAACATTCCTACTTCAGCAGATGAAAGTGAAATCTGCCTTGAAGAGTAAAACTCTGTACATACATCATTCTGCACAGGGAAGTTCTAACATTCAAGTGGAGGAACAATAAGAAGGGCACCTTAGAAACAGAAATGCAAGGACAACTTTGTGCCTAAAGAGATCTCAATTTTAACCAGTAGGGGGCTCCAGAGACTGGATCAGCTTGAACACTGGTCCCCAGTTGCAAGATTTCCTGGCAAAGACCCGTTTACACTTACGCTTTTGAGACTATGAACTTTTGGAAGTTCTGGTTATATGATAAAAATGATAAAGGCAGATAAAAGAGGTGAATAAATGTCAGAATGACACAATTTAAACTGGGTAAATCAATAAAGGGTAAAAAGCAGACATTCCAACAGTCTATACTGCGTTTTAGTTTTGTATTAATGAGCTCTTGAAAAAAATAAAACAATTTCCTTCCAGGAAACCACATTGGTATCATTGGTGTGAGGGACATAAAGTCCCTTGTTTATGCAGTTTGCAGTAACGGCTGGAAGCTTGATGAAAGCATTCATTTCAATACCACAGGAACTGATATCTTTTTATTGTGCAGATGGCAAATAATGTCAGCAAGCTGCTGACAACTGTCATTCTTACACAATATCTGCGCAAGTTCTCCTTTTTAATGGACGCTCCAGCCAAACAGTGAAGATGGCATGTGAAAGAGAGCGGCCCTGCTTGGCCTCATGGCACAAAGTAAATGTGGTGATGAAAAACTAATCAATGTTCTGTACATAAGGATTCATCCAGGTCCATTCTATGTGGTTAAATGCTCCCTTAACCTCAACTGCTCCAGCGAAACTGTTCAGTGGACTGAGGCTGTACTGGGTAGCTTCCAGGTATGAATCTATGCTGTGGAAAGACTGGAAATACAGGGCTCTATTTTAACTTGTATTATTGATGTTTTATAGGTCACCCAGAATTTTCTTTGGATCTCCCTTAACTTGAAAAACTGTGACATCCTCAACCCTAATCTCTAGTTTATAGGCCGAGAGGCATTTTATATATGAGTAGATGTCCTATCAAACCAGTTACAGGGTCCCTGAGTCACAAATGGTCAGACATTTGTCTGATTTCCTCCAGACAGCTGTTCCAAACAGCAAATATAAGAAAGGGCACTTTTACAACTGTCATTCTGGAAGCAAACATCTGCTTTACAGGCAATACATTTTCATATAAAAAAAAATACTGATAACAATTAATAAATGCCTGCCTGACTTTCAGTGGGTCAACTCAGGACATTACTTTCATTTTTACTTTTGTCTTAAACACACTGACTACTAGTTCCTCTTTTGTAAATTCCCTTTAACACTCCTGGAAACACTACATTCATTTTCATTTGGGCGTAGCCTAAAGTAAGAGAAAGCAAGGACAGCTAGGAGGGAGGAGAGGGGAAAAAATGGGAAAACCAGAAAACATTTTCTCCATAAAATATGATCCAGTTTCACTAGAATCTGCCACATAGTTGGTGGTGTGTTACCAAGATGATGACCATGGTAACAATCATTCCTGCCTAGCATCAGTATGTTAATAATGTTATTGCATTTGCTTGATTTAACTTATATTCAGCCACTATGAAGCTTGAGAATTTTGTTTCAGAAACTGGAGCCAGTTTTCCATAGCTGTGGTGTCAGTGGGGGTAGCAGCTTTACCTGTCCTTGCAAAGTGTTATTTTTGTAATGTTTTCATTTTACAATCAAACCTAAAAACTCTGTACATACATCATTCTGCAAAGACCCCCTTTACACTTTGGCTTTTTCTACCACTGAGGTGCCCTTGAGCAAGGCCATTAACCCCAACTGCTCCGGTGGAACTGCTCAGTGGCCAGCAGATCAGACTGTGGTTGTGTGGTTTATAGGCCTAGAGGCAATTCATATATAAGATTATATGTCTCGCTGTCTGTCACAATCAAACCAGTTACATGGTCCCTATTACATGTGCTCAGGCATTTGTCTGTGTTACAACCTCAAATGTGAAATCCAGGGGTGAGAGGAGCAACAATTAATGAATAACCCAGGAAAAGAGAAAAATGGAAAAACTGAATAATATGTACCAACAAAACTATCTATTAATCAGGTTAATGTCTTACTTACAAATGAAAAGCTCAAGGTTTCAACAGAAATATACTTTCTTAAAACAGAAAGTGAAAATAGCGTTTCTCTCTCAGGGGAGGGTGACCTTAAGTGTTTATTTGCTTCATGGTTTTTGTTTCAGTAATAGCACACACGCACACACAGACGACGTACAGTACAACACAACTCTGTTTCGCAGTTTGCTTGCTGTTGTCCTTGTTTTGAAGCTGGTTGGACTGATTGATGAAGTATTGTCGGAGGGGAGGGCGATACCTGGAACAGGGCACACAGAACAGGGCAGAAGCAAAACAAAACACCACACTATACTCGTAACACCCCCTCCCATAAGAGCAAACCATTAGTTTGCTAAAGGGGCTTAACAAAACATAGCTTTAAAATGACACTAGCCCAATTGGAGAAAAGAAGTAGATACCTCTTCAAGTAAGTTATATGTTGAAACTAAAATTAAGTTGGCTTTACATTCAAAAACTTAAGTAGCTTTTACAAAGACCTGCCTTGCTACATCTAAATAATAATATGATGCAAAAAGTTGCCTTGATTTTTTAAAAAGTAAATCATGCAGAAAATTTTCATCAGTATAAAGTCTAAAAGACCTTTGGGTGTAAAACTATATCAAATACCAACTGCAAATTAATGAACATGGGCTGTATGTTTTTGTTTGATTAGATTTATATTCTGCCACTATGAAGTTTGACTCGATGCATTATATGTCCTTCAGTCACTAAGTTACAAGAATAAGATTATGTGAAAAATCCCTTCACCTTGGAACTGCAATGGGCTGCATTTTAAATGATTCATACATTTTTTTCCCATATACATTTACTGTAACAGAAAACAGAGAAGCCAAATGTTTTTGTTTCAGAAACAAGAGCCAGTTTTCCGTAGCTGTGGTGTCAGTGGGGGTACTTGTTTTACCTCAATACAGGCTTTGTCTGCCTGTATATGTCACGGGGGAAGTTTGATTTTATTTAAGCATGCTTTTACTTTGAATTTGCTGTGTTTTTGTCTTATTTATTATTGCATGCTTTTATTTTGAAGTGTGTTTGTGTTACGTTGGTTTTACTTCCCCACCGGAGACATACCTTAATCAAGCATAAGGACTTACACCTGGCACCCAGAGAGGGGAGTGACTGTTCTTGGATAAAAAGGACACTATGGAAGATACCCGAGGGCACGAGGGAGGACACAGAGGGCACGAGGGAGGACACGGAGGTCACAACGGGCCGGACAGCAGGAAGCAGACAGAGAGACAGAGCAGATCATCGCACTGGAAGAGGTCTGAAGAGACACCGGAGCAAACACCGACCGTTAGCGGCTATAATTGGGAGAAGGTAAAACTTCTCCCTCCCGCGTAAGTCCCGTTTCAGACCGGTGTTTGTGTAGTGTGTAATATATAAAGTTGTGCCTTGTTAAAGGACATTGACTGGCCCTGAGTTTCCCTCGACAGGCTGCCAAGAGCGGAGCCAGGTGAAGAGCAGGTGGTCGCCACCAGAGACCCGCGACTGCCGTTGTTGACCTCCCACTCCATCCGTGCCACATTATTTTAGCTGGGTTTTAGTTGTTTGTGTTCTTTGTTTAGTTTATTTGAAGGTAGAGCTTTTAGTTGTTTTTACTTATTTTAAAATAAATTGTGTTCAACTGTGTTCCACTGGCTGTACTCATTGTTTTAAAATAACACTGTTTACTGCTCTCCCCGACATAAAAGAACCTGTTTACCCTAACTTTAATTTGGTGATCCTAAGAGGTCCTAGGCCTCAGTTAAACCTAGGTGGCGTTGTCGGCACTTGTGTTTTAATTTATCCACCCTTAGCACGGCTCACATTTTGGCGTTGTCGGCAGGATCGGGTACAGAGAGCAGTGTGGTGTATTTTAAAACAGTGAATATGATGATGCCTGTATATCCTGGTGCCCCTTGGCTGCCAAAGTTTAAAGGACCAAATTGTGACCTGAAATATCATGACTGGAAGGAGCAAATACAGGGCTTACTTGGAGCGCAAGAGCTAGCAGAGGCCAGAAAAATTGACATTGTGTTGGGTGCGTTAGCTGGGGAAGCCAAACGGCAGGTCAGTGTTTTAGAGGATGACGAAAGGGATAGAGTACGCAAAATCTTTCTGTATTTGGACTCTCTATATGGAGACAGAACCCCCGCCCCAGTGTTAAGGTCTCAGTTTTTTAGTTGTGTCCAAAGACCAGACGAGACTGTGCCCTCATTCATTCTAAGACTAAGAGAGCTGTATTGCAGGTTGCGGCAACATGACCCTGATGGAACTCCCCTGACACAGTCCTGCGAGACCACTGCTGTTGGGGCTGCGTGAAAGTTCCCTGGCTCAGGCCCTGAAGGTCTATGCCCGCCGTAACCCTGATGAAACTTTTTCTGCACTCAGACAGGAGGCGCTGCTGCTTGATACAGAACATGGGAACCCCCAACCGGAGGTAATCTGTGCTTCTGTGTATAAACCAAATGTGCCTCCTCCATCACAGGATACCAGCTGGAGAGAGACCCTGAAAAGAGAGATCATGGAAGACGTGAAATCTCAGATGACCGGACTGACCCAGGAACTGTTGCGAGAGATTAAACCGCTCCTTCAACCAGCTGTTATTGCACCACAGCCCCTAATACAGCCCTATAGGGAGCGACAACGATCAGTTTCCCAGACGAACACCTGGGATGAGCAAGGTAGGCCCATTTGCCGCCAATGCAGACAAGCCGGCCACATAGCTAGATTTTGTAGGAGGCCAACTACTGCTCGGCAGGCTTTAAACTAGCTTTCCCTGCTGCTGAGGTCCGAGGGGCAGGGGTTGAAAGTACAACAGAAGAAAACGGGCCCACTGAAGCATTTATTGGAAGGTGTCCAACTATAGACGTAAACATTGAAGGAGTTACACTGTCGGGGCTATTAGACACGGGGTCCCAGGTCACCTTAATGCAGCAAAGCCTCTTTGAGCAACATTTTACCCAAGCTAAGCTTGGAAAGGCTCCTATAGTTTTTAAGTTACAGGCCGCAAATGGCCTGGAGATCCCTTATACGAGCTATGCCGTATTAGATCTGGAGCTAGAGGGTGCTAAGATACCTGGAAGAGGAATTGTGATTGTGAAGGATGAACACTGTACACACCCACTCATCATTGGAATGAATGTTGTTACTGCTTGTTGGACTGTTTTTTTAAATGTCCCAGAGGGTCTGTTCCCCCCACAGACGTTACAGAGACAGCGGGTTTGGAGGGATGCATTTGCTACATGCAGACACATTGAGGCTACCATGACAGAGGACGGGATGTTGGGGTACGTGCGGCCAGCCAGCCGACGGGTCATCAAAATTCCCCCAAAGAGTGAAGTACTGGTGTGGGGTCGGGCTCGGATGAGCCTGGGGGAAAAGATTACTGTGCCCTAATTGAAGCGCTGCCTGAGACTTGCAGTGTGAGGGTGGCCAGGACCCTAGCAGTGATAAGAAATGGCAGAGTCCCTGTGAGAGTTTTTAACCCACACCCCTACTGTTTGATGCTAGATCGGTACCAGAAGCTTGGCAAACTGTCCCGGGTGGATGAAGCGGATGTACATGGAGCCTGCGACCTTAACCTGTCCCTTGAAGGTGATTGTGTTGTTGGAGTGACACTGGTAAATGCTGCAGTTGACGAGGAGGACCAGAAGCTGCCGATAGGGGTGAGTGAACTCTCCAACAGGCCTGATCTGTCTGAGCAGCAACAGGAGGAGCTGCGCGCCCTGCTGCTGAAATGGCAGAAGGTGTTTGCACAGCACAATGAGGACTTCGGACGTACAGACCTGGTACAACATCGCATCCATACTGGTGATGCACCACCTATCCGAGAACGACATCGACCTCTTCCCCCTGCCATGTATAAAGAGATGAAATCCCTACTCTCAGGTATGCTGGAGCAAGGTGTCATTAAAGAGAGCTGTAGCCCATGGGCGGCACCCATAGTACTGGTGAGAAAAAAAAGATGGCAGTTGGAGATTCTGTGTGGATTACAGGAAGTTAAATGCAATAACTCATAAAGATGCATTTCCCCTGCCCAGGATTGAAGAAACCTTGACCAGTCTGACCAGAGCAGAATGGTTTTCTACTCTTGACTTAGCCAGTGGCTATTGGCAAGTTGAGATGGACGCCCAAGACCAGGAGAAGACCGCCTTCACCACACCGCTGGGGCTGTATGAATTTGAGCGTATGCCCTTCGGCCTGTGCAATGCGCCAGCTACCTTCCAACGTCTGATGCAACAATGTTTAAATGGCCAATTGTCAGAATCCTTACTGGTTTATTTGGATGACATTATCATTTATTCACCTGACTTTTCCTCCCATCTACAGCAGCTAGACGAGGTGTTTAACAAACTGTGGCGGCATGGCTTGAAACTGCGCCTGGATAAGTGCAAACTCCTGCAGAAGGAAGTGAAATTCCTGGGCCATGTGGTGGACCAAAAAGGGGTGAGTCCTGATCCAGACAAAATCTCAGCCGTAAAAGACTGGCCCATCCCCACCACTGTAAGACAGGTACGAGCCTTCCTTGGCTTAGCTGGCTATTACAGACGCTTCGTTTCTGGCTTTGCAAAGATTGCACGCCCCTCAACCAACTGCTGACAGGCATCCCTGCTGATAAAAAGTCGCAAATCCGAAAGGTACAGTGGTCCTCAGAGTGCCAGACATCCTTTGATCACCTGAAAGCAGCTTTAACACAAACACCTGTTTTGGCATATGCTGATTACTCCCTGCCATTCCTCGTTTACACAGATGCCAGTAATCATGGTTTGGGAGCAGTCTTGGCCCAGGTCCAACAAGGGCGAGAACGAGTGATAGCCTATGCCAGTCGCAGCCTACACCCAACAGAGCGGAATGATGCAAATTATAGCTCTTTCAAACTAGAGCTCCTGGCTCTTAAGTGGGCAGTAACCGAGAAATTTAAAGACTATCTGACTGGAGCCCGATTCACGGTGTACACTGACATAACCCTGTGGCCCACTTACAGACAGCTCGCCTGGGTGCCGTGGAACAGCGCTGGGTCGCACAGCTTGCCTCCTTCGATTATGACATCAAGTACCGCTCAGGTAAAAGTAATGTAAATGCAGATGCCCTGTCTCGGTTTCCAATTAACCCACTGACTGCAGATGCCTCATGTGAAAACCTTGAGCTGGAAACCGTTCCAGTCACGGCAGCCATTGAACTGACCCCTGAGGGAGGTGAAGAGGAGTGGACAGGCAGAGAGTGGGAGGAGGCACAAGCTGGTGATGCGGACCTTCAAATCATTAAGAGGTATGTGGAAACCCAAATGATACCGACGAGACCAGAGCGCCTGACATTGTCCCTTAGAGCCCAGAGACTGTTGCAACAAAAGCGAAAACTTCAGGTTAAAAGCAAAATACTGTGTCGTAAAATGATTGACCCGCACACACACGAAGTGTGTTTCCAGATTGTGTGTCCAGAATCTAGGAGCCAAGAAGTTTGGAAGAGGATCCATGAAGCCGCTGCCCATGCTGGTGTGGAGAGAACCCTAAACCGGATCCGTCAGCGGTTCTATTGGCCTGATATGGAGAGGGAGGTACGTCAGTTGCAGCAGGGTTGTGTTGCCTGTAACCTGCAGCGAGATAGGGTGGAGCCTAAGGCCCCCTAAATCCATTCACAGTATCCTACCCCTTAGAAGTGGTGGGGTTGGACTTTTTGTCCTTAGGTCGGCCCACAGACACCTACCAGAACATTCTTGTTGCTACTGATCTGTTTACCCGTTTTTCTTGGGCTATTCCCACTCGAGATCAAACAGCTCAGACTACAGTAAAGGCCCTGTGGACCCATGTGATCCAACCATTTGGTTGCCCCGCCCGTTTCCATTCTGACCAGGGACCTAATTTCGAATCTGCACTTATGAAACAATTTTGTGATACCTATGGTATAACTAAAAGCCGCACAACTCCCTACCATCCCGCAGGAAATGGCAGTGCAGAGCGTTTTAATCAGACCTTGTTAAATATGCTCCGCTCTTTAGAGACGTCTAAGCAATTTCACTGGCCCGACTATCTGCCCGAACTGACACACGCCTATAATAACACCACACACAGTGCGACTGGGTATACCCCTTCCTTCCTCATGTTTGGGCGACACCTGCGACTTCCTGTTGATGTAGGATTAGGTGTAGGTCCCCAACAGATGAGGCACGATGTAGGTGGGTGGGTACAAGACCACCAGCAGAAACTGTCCTTAGCTTATAGCCTGGCTAAACAAAGAATAGAGAGTGCAGCCACCCAGAACAAGCAGCACTATGACAAGAGGGCCAAAGCGTTACCACTTTTACCGGGGGAAAGGGTGTGGGTGCGAGATAGGAACAGACGAGGGGCAGGAAAGTTGTGTACTTGGTGGGACCCAGAGCCATGGGTGGTGTTGGAGCAGGTGGGGGATACAGGGGTTGTGTACAAGATTCAGCCAGAGAAGGGTGGCAGAATACAAAATATCCATAGGAACTCACTTAAGGTGTGTACAGTACCCCCAACCGAAGTCCCGCTACCAACCACTGAGCCGGTTGTCCAGATGCAGGGACCCATCCAGCCCATGATCTACGGGTTCCTTCCAGCACCGGTAGCCATACCGCCTGTGAATGTGGAACCTGAGGGTGCCCTACGATGCTCCACCAGGGTAAACTTTGGACAAACTCCAGTCCGTTATAGAGACTCATAACATGTTGCAGGGACTGCTAACTTTAAAGTGTGGGGAGATGTCACGGGGGAAGTTTGATTTTATTTAAGCATGCTTTTACTTTGAATTTGCTGTGTTTTTGTCTTATTTATTATTGCATGCTTTTATTTTGAAGTGTGTTTGTGTTACGTTGGTTTTACTTCCCCACCGGAGACATACCTTAATCAAGCATAAGGACTTACACCTGGCACCCAGAGAGGGGAGTGACTGTTCTTGGATAAAAAGGACACTATGGAAGATACCCGGGGGCACGAGGGAGGACACAGAGGGCACGAGGGAGGACACGGAGGTCACAACGGGCCGGACAGCAGGAAGCAGACAGAGAGACAGAGCAGATCATCGCACTGGAAGAGGTCTGAAGAGACACCGGAGCAAACACCGACCGTTAGCGGCTATAATTGGGAGAAGGTAAAACTTCTCCCTCCCGCGTAAGTCCCGTTTCAGACCGGTGTTTGTGTAGTGTGTAATATATAAAGTTGTGCCTTGTTAAAGGACATTGACTGGCCCTGAGTTTCCCTCGACAGGCTGCCGAAGAGCGGAGCCAGGTGAAGAGCAGGTGGTCGCCACCAGAGACCCGCGACTGCCGTTGTTGACCTCCCACTCCATCCGTGCCACATTATTTTAGCTGGGTTTTAGTTGTTTGTGTTCTTTGTTTAGTTTATTTGAAGGTAGAGCTTTTAGTTGTTTTTACTTATTTTAAAATAAATTGTGTTCAACTGTGTTCCACTGGCTGTACTCATTGTTTTAAAAATAACACTGTTTACTGCTCTCCCCGACATAAAAGAACCTGTTTACCCTAACTTTAATTTGGTGATCCTAAGAGGTCCTAGGCCTCAGTTAAACCTAGGTGGCGTTGTCGGCACTTGTGTTTTAATTTATCCACCCTTAGCACGGCTCACATATAGACCCTGACTTTCAGTGGGTCAACTAAGGACATTACTTTCATTTTTACTTTTGTCTTAAACACACTGACTACTGGTTCTTTGTTTGTAAATTCCCCTTAACATTCCTGGAAGCACTACTTTCATTTTCATCTGGGCGCGGCCTAAAGTAGGAGAAAGCAAGGACAGCTAGGAGGGGAGGAGAGGGGGAAAAAGGGGAAAACCAGAAAACATTTTCTCCATAAAATATGATCCAGTTTCACTAGAATCTGCCACATAGTTGGTGGTGTGTTACCAAGATGATGACCATAGTAACAATCATTCCTGCCTATCATCAGTATGTTAATAATGTTATTGCATTTGCTTGATTTAACTTATATTCAGCCACTATGAAGCTTGAGAATTTTGTTTCAGAAACTGGAGCCAGTTTTCCATAGCTGTGGTGTCAGTGGGGGTAGCAGCTTTACCTGTCCTTGCAAAGTGTTATTTTTGTAATGTTTTCATTTTACAATCAAACCTAAAAACTCTGTACATACATCATTCTGCAAAGACCCCCTTTACACTTTGGCTTTTTCTACCACTGAGGTGCCCTTGAGCAAGGCCATTAACCCCAACTGCTCCGGTGGAACTGCTCAGTGGCCAGCAGATCAGACTGTGGTTGTGTGGTTTATAGGCCGAGAGGCAATTCATATATAAGATTATATGTCTCGCTGTCTGTCACAATCAAACCAGTTACATGGTCCCTATTACATGTGCTCAGGCATTTGTCTGTGTTACGACCTCAAATGTGAAATCCAGGGGTGAGAGGAGCAACAATTAATGAATAACCCAGGAAAATAGAAAAATGGAAAAACTGAATAATATGTACCAACAAAACAATCTATTAATCAGGTTAACGTCTTACTTACAAATTAAAAGCTCAAGGTTTCAACAGAAATATACTTCTTAAAACAGAAAGTGAAAATAGCGTTTCTCTCTCAGGGGAGGGTGACCTTAAGTGTTTATTTGCTTCATGGTTTTTGTTTCAGTAATAGCACACACGCACACACAGACAACGTACAGCACAACACAACTCTGTATGTTTTTGTTTGATTAGATTTATATTCTGTCACTATGAAGTTTGACTCGATGCATTATATGTCATTCAGTCACAAGTTACAAGAATAAGATTATGTGAAAAATCCCTTCACCTTGGAACTGCAATGGGCTGCATTTTCACCCGATCTGACTGTTATCATACCATTGAATAAGCGTTATATAATAACAGTCAGATCGGGTGCATATTCCTTGTCACTTATCCAAAGTCAGGTCAGTGAGACAAACCCTTTGTATTTTCATTTACAGTTTTGTCCATTGCTGAGAACAGGTTATGTCTCATTACTTATGTCCCCCCACAGGAACTATATGGACTCAGCAGATCATCATCTCCATCTGTGAGTTAGACGGAGGTCTGAATGAATATCCAAACATCTCGGAGCAGATGCCGTGGTTGAGTACCCAGAAGGTCGAGACGATTACTCTCTGCGACCGTCTCCACGACTCTTCACCTCTCACCTCACCCCGACTCTCCTGCCTCTGGGACTGAAGGACAAGAAGGCAAAGGTCAGTATTTTATGGAAGCTCAATTTTACCAGGTAAATAAAAGTTTTAAAAATATAGAGAGAACGTTTTAAATGATACATCCGAATATAAAGTACATAGATATTGTGGTGAATCACAATTATGTGTGGGGTTGCAAATAATCTTCTACACTACCATAAATGCTCATAGATTAGTTTTGTTCCACCAACAGTCCAAAACCCAAAGATATTCAATTTACTATAACATAACACAGGGAAAAGCAGGAAATCCTCACATCTGAGAAACTGGAATGATCAGCGTGTTTTTTACTCATAGTAGGAATGAGTTTCCATATTCACTGTGTGCCTATAAACTACTAATTAAGGTGCAATAAAATAGTGAATTATTTGAATGAAGTTTGGTATAGACAATAGAATAGTATTGGTTTCAGTTCTGGACTGATTGTTGTTTGTTATGTCAGATTATCTATGGGATGCGGAATCCAAAGGACATCATGAAGATTGTATGAATATGCTTTAAACTTAGAATAGGGATAATCAAGAAAATCATTACTACTTCAGCAGATGAAAGTGAAATCTGCCTTGAAGAGTAAAACTCTGTGCATACATCATTCCGCACAGGGAAGTTCTAACAGTCAAGTGGGGGAACAATAAGAAGGGCACCTTAAGAACGGAAATGCAAAGAGAACTTTGTGCCTAAAGAGATCTCAATTTTAACCAGTAGGGGGCTCCAGAGACTGGATCATCAAGATTTCCTGGCAAAGACCCCCTTTACAGTTACGCTTTTGAGACTATGAACTTTTGGAATTCTTATTATATGTTAGAAATAAAATGATAAAGGCAAATAACAGAGGGAAATAAATCTGAGAATGACCCAAATTAAACTTTCTGTATGTTGTCGCAAACTGCAATTTCCCCATTGCGGGACAAATAAAGGTTTTCTGATCTTCTTATCTTATCTTAAATCAATAAAGTGTAAAAGGCAGACTTTCTATACTGCATTTTAGTTTTGAATTAATAAGCTCTTGAAAAGAATAAAATAATTTCCTTCCAGGAAACCACATTGGTATCATTGGTGTGAGTGATATAAAGTCACTTGTTTATGCAGTTTGCAGTAACGGCTGGAAGCTTGATGAAAGCATTCATGTCAATACAACAGGAACTGATTTTTTTTAACTGTGCAGATGGCAAAAAAAATCCTCTTAAAGGAGGAGGATTTATTGGCAGAAACTGAATATAATATTCATAGTATGTTTTAATTATTTTTTAATCATCTGAATATGAATCATTTTTGTTACCTTAGAATGAGCTGTTCATATCTACAGATGCTGCAGGCCCTCCATGGAGTCCATCACACATTTCGCAGCCACCAGAGTTTCCAAAAGGCTGACACAGGGATAACTATGGTAAAGTAAGCCTTATGGCACAGTTCGATATGTCCATATAAGTAACAATTATATGCAATACCTTGTGATTTACAATATATCTACTGAATAACAAGAACAAATAATGGGGTATAATAACTTAGCTTATTTACACTTTAATTTACAGTAATAACATGTTTCGGTGCAGTTAATCACATAAAATGTATATATGGATTGTGGGATACTAAAGGCCTGCAAAAAATAGAAGCCAGCATGTCTCTGCTGCATTTAAGAACATTTGAAATTGTGAAACTTTAATTTACCGTTATGAAATAAAATTAAGCATGCATCAAATTACTGATAATTCAGCACCTGTGGGGGTTTCACATGCAGAAAAATAAAGAAATACTGGCAAACCAAATACATATTGGATAATGAACAGAACATTTGGGATTAAAGTTACGATAGATCTCGCTACCCCAATCTATTGTAACATCAAGAAGAAGCATGTCTCGAAATATGAGATGCTGGATAAATACAAGACGATGCAAGAAGAAGAACAGCTTAGGTGTTTACTATATGAGGTTAAACCTGTTGACGGTCCTGTCATATTTTTTCATTCTGTGTTAACTTATCACTAAGTAATTGTAAGAATGACAGATTGCACTACAGCTTTAAGAGTTAATGCAAGAAGCTGCTTTCAAAAGTATTTTTTAATTTGTTAAAAAATTCAAATGAAATAAAATATATTTGTATGAGTATTCGTGTGAGTAAATGCACACAATCAGAATCAGAATCACTTTTATTGACAATGTTAACAACTAGCAATCAAAAATTGAAGTTAAATCACAAATCCCTTACTTGAATGGTCTCACTTGTTATGATTCACCAAAAACTAGCTCTCATGCTTTCTGCTCCCTAAACCTCACAATTGGGCAACTCTGTACTATAAAAATGAAACAGTTTTTACTCCATTTGTACTACATATTTATTGCCCTACTCACTGCTTTAAGTGACATTAAAGGAGCATTAACAGACTTGTGTGGGTTTATCAGTAAAGCTGCCTGCTGTGTCTGTGTGCAATGCTGAGAGCAATGAGAGTGAACTAAAAAGTAAAGGTGCTAGTTGTATAAACAAATAAAGATAAAAAGGACTAAGCATCTAATTATCTGGGGATTGTCTGGAGCGATTAAGAAAAAACAATATACATAAATTATAAAAAGGAATGAGCTAAAAGAGGCTAAAAATCTCTATACAGTTCATGGGACGGGCAGAGTTGTGTGTTTCTGTTTGGATTTGTCATTACAAGCCTCCTCTTTCCCATTACACAATCATTTGAGCCACTATTACTTAAAATAATTGATTACTGTTGCTTTAAATATCTTAGCAAAAAAAGTTCTGCCACGCCAGATGGGTGGGTTCATATGCTTAAGACATGACATGTGTGAATCAGAGTGGACTGCACATATTGAAGTTTTGCCGTACATGCTCCACAACCAGCGATCTTAAGAGTAATTCGGAGTTTAATACAATCAACAAACAAACAAATCTCTCCAAAGACTTTTAAAATCTTGACTTATTTTCTTTTTTTCTGTGCAACTAGTAACAAGGAAATCACCGAGGAGTTGTAGACTGTGTGCCAAGTGGAGACAAACATGTCGGGGAAAAGGTAAATAATATGAATGCTACTGCTGCCATAAAGTAATGTTTAGTGATAGGTGTAACGCTTTCAGCTTGTAAAGATTTTCTGTGTATTATTTTTGAAAATCTACTGTACTTAAATGAAAAACCTAGAATAATAATTAATTATAATAATTAAAGGTGTAAGCAGCATTGGACGGGACCTCGCCATCAACGCACGTGCAAAAGCTTTCATAGTGAGACTCTTCACAGCGAAACCTGGAAATTCAGCGCCACGCTACGGACACGCCGTTTGACGCACAGTAGATAGATAGATAGATAGATAGATAGATAGACTTTATTAATCCCTGAAGGGAAATTGGGTCGTCATAGCAGCCAGGTACATTAAAATACAATAAAATACAATAGAATAAGATACAACAATAGAATAAAATACTTAGAAAAGTTGCAAGATGGTGGTAATAGTACTGATGACATGATGGTAGTGTTATTGTTAATAACAGTAGCCTATATAGTAATAACAGTATATAATGTTAATATTAATAATATTTATAATAATATAATAATAATAATCTGTATATATAATATGATTGAACAGATATACATGTATACACATAGATGTACATTAATATTGATATAATGTAAACATGTGTCATATATTCAGCCTGTGCAAGGTGTGCATACATACATACTGTAATATATATAGGCCTACACAATATATATCTAATATGTACACATATATATATACAAGATATGATATGATAAATAGCATATGTATAATAGATACTTGACTATACAGGAAGATATACATACAATAGATTATATCTTATATATTTTTATATAATAATAATAGTAATATTAGTAATAATTGTAATATATAATAATAATAATAATAATAATAATAATAGTAGGCTAATAACAATATAATATTAATATAATAATAATATATTGTATAAATATGATATATAATATCAACATGGTTTATATTAACACATATCACATATGATATGAAATATATGTTCCACAGGAAGAATGCTGGAAATGGCATCACAGTTTCACATTCGATTCAAAATGGCCAACTTTGACGGCATGCCATGGACACGCCCTTCGACGCAGTCACAAAATAGCACAAATTTTAATCAGCAATTTTTTTTTACTGTACTGACCAATTTTGAAGCAGATCTGATAAGTCAACTATGAGGAGTTTGTTCAAATACAGGGCGAAAAATGTATCAAAAATGACTTGATATATATGCCTGTAAATTTTCATTCTAGTCCCCTAAACAGGACACCAGGGCTGTTTTTTTTTAAGTTTGTAGGGGGCGCTATTGAGCCATTTTGACACACCCACAGGCAACATTCATTTGAAATGTAAAATGCTGCCATGTGGGACATGTGTGCCAAGTCTTATGAGGTGTTGAGCCTGTTTAGCCGGCACAAAATGCGATTAAATGTTAAAACAACAAGGTGATGCTCGCCGTTTCGCTACGGCAACACGGTTCAATAAAAAAATTCATAAGATTCCCAAGAGGTCATTGGCAACACTTTAAGGCTCTTCTGACCAAATTTCAGCTAGATGTGTTCAATCTGCTGGGAGAAATACATTAAAGTGTAATAAATTCCACCACTAGGTGGCGTTCTCACTATCAGTGAATTTAATCACATGGATGAGTTCAGGGACTCACATCAGAAGTGAAGTTTGGAGCCGATTGGACAATGTACACTCAAGTTATAACAAACTCGTGTGTTCTGGCGGTACATCACAGTCAACACATATCATCAACAGTGTGTTTTGCATTTCATAAGTAAATTTCAAATGGATCTGATCATCCTGCTTGGAGTAGAACATGAAAACATAAAACGTGATACTTCCTGTTGCGACTAGGTGGCGCTCTCACTATTACTGAATATGATCACATAGACGTGTTCAGGGCGGGACTCTTATCAGACATGTGAAGTTTCGCTGCAGTCGGATTATGTACGCAGAAGTTATGACAACTTTTTGTCATAACGTTTTCATGGTGAAGGATCGAAATTGGACGCCACAGGACGTCCACACTGTTCGAAGGAATGTCGTAAATAGCGCAACTTTTAATCATAAATGTCTTTAGATGGCTGTGTCCAAGTGTGTAGCTGATCCAATAAATCCCCTACATGCAATGCAACGTCGAAAAAATGGCCAGAAATGACCACAAAATCCAAAATGGCCGACTTTGAGGTTTGAGGTATGGGTCCAAGAGGCTTTTCTGCTTCTTTTATCACGATACACATGAGTACCGGTTTTTGTACATGTCGGCCTTACAGGTCTCGGAGGCTGATTGGGGGGAGCTATTCAGAATTGAAAATATGTACTTGGAAGTTTGTAAAGAATTGTTATCTGTGTCTAGATGACACATTGAACCTGTACAATTTTTTAAGGTGCATTATCAATGCTTTGTTTAAATTTCAAATTCACTTAGAAGTATGCAACAATACTAAAAAGAAAAGAAAATATTAATGTCAATAAAAGAGTAGAATAATAATCATATATGATGTCAGTATCTTCACTGTAGCTTTAAAACTGAGACCAATACAACCTCTGAAAGACGGTTACCTCAGGCGCCTTCTCTGGACACACCCCTGCTGCGGGTATGAGACAATGGGTCTAAGAAGCTAAAGTAGATTCTGCCAACTGTTTCATAGTACAGTACATATAACATTTATTTCTGGATATATATTTATTTATCCCATTTTATTGTTTTACTAACTTCACCATAATAACATTATTTTGACATGTCAAAACATGACAGTACGGAAGCGTGTTGCATTCACTTGAAAAAAAAATCGACATACTTCGAACTCCCATGGACCTATGGTGACTCCTGCCCGCACATACATGCCCCATCTTCAACTATCTACCGTACCGGTCAATTTTGCTATGTATACATTACTATGTCTAGCAGATCTGAATGGGCTTTCCTTCTGAACAAGTCCTCAGGTGCCTGCGTAGAGTTAGTCTGAAAAACAGAAAAAAAAATGTATTCAAGTGAATGCAATACGCTTCTGTATGACAGAGATTAATCAATGGACAACATTTTCTTCCAGAAAGGATCTAGAGGAGGCCTTGTGCCACTACACCACAAATACAGTCACCTTCATTGACACTGTGAGAAGATTCTGTGAGAGGATGCCTAAATGGATGGATGCAAGGAAGACAGAATTGATCCAGATGAAGGACATCAAAGACAGGGCTGACAAAATTGACCTGAACTTTGACCATGTAACCAAGTCAGGGACCAAAGGTAAAGCCTTTGGGGAATACATGAAGAGCAAGGTGACCCAGGTGACTGCAGACAGCAGGCGTGCAGAGCTGGAGAAGGAGCTGGCTGCTCTGCTGAAGGACACTCTGGGAGGCCTGGAGAAGCTTGACTGCTTCCTGGATTCAGTGGAGAAGCTGGCGGTCACCTCCCTTCATGTGTTCACAGAGAACCAGGTGTTGCATCTACCAGAAGGGATCAGCCTTAAAGATGTTCAGGTTGTCATCACTGCTGCACGGCTAATCTGCCCTCTCCTCCTCGAGTTTAAAAGAGATGCAAATGTCTTCTTCATTGCCAGACTTCAGAATGTGGAAGTGCTAGCATATCAGCTGGACAAATACATTCAGACCACCCAGGAAATCTGTGAGAAGCTGGAGAAAAGGTTTTTAGCTCTTATTATTATGTTATTTTCAATTGGCCAAAAATTAAAGCCACAAGCAGTGACAAGTGAGTTTTATGCTGCACAGAGCCAAGCAAAGTCAAAGTGAGACCAATCACACTTGCTGCGGCTCAAGGGTAGAGCAGGTTGTCCTCTAATCGGAACGTTGTTGGTTTGATCCTTTGCTCCTAACTCCGCATGTCAAAGTGTCCTTCTGCAAGATACTGAATCCCAAATTGCTCCCCCGATGCTATGCATCGGTGTGTGAATGTGAATGAATGAGTTAGTTTCCGTTTGATGGGTAATTGTGCCATGTAGTGTAAAAGCGCTTTGAGTGGTCAAAACAAAGGCGCTTTACAAGACCAAAGCCTGCAGTGGTTCAATAGTTGCGCCCTCCAATCCAATCGAGAGTCCTGCCTGAGTTGTAACCGATGAATTGTCTCTGTTTTCAGCTCTTGAAGCAAATACTTAGACATTTGTTAATAGTTTTGCTACAATCATGTTTAAATGTCATCGAGTTTTGTGAAATGCTGTTGTGCACATCATTTCTAGTTTTTGCGTCAGGTTTCATGTTTCTTGCTTAGTCCAGTTCGTGGCAATTCAAGCCAAACTGGCACAAATGCAATAGGGCTCTAACTTAAGTAGAAAAAACAAAGGTTCTTTACACAAAATAAATTATAATTGATTGTTTCCTTTTTAGTCAGAAACCCCTGATAATGTCTAAACAAACTATGGTAGACCTTGGTGTGGATTTGTCTGAAGATGACACACAACGGATACTTTGTCACATAAATGAGCTTGTTGGATATAGGTAAGTATTAACTCTCTATGGTTTGTTTGGGGCCAGATATACATATATATGGTTTTCACATATATATATATATATATATATATATATATATATATATATATATATATTATAGAGAGTATTATAAGAGTTTTACATACAGGATATATTAAGAGATTGTTCCCTTTTTAGACTACTTGTTCAGAGAATGACAACAAAAACTGTGGCTGACCTTGATGTGGATTTGTCTGAAGAAGATGTACAAAGGATTCTTTGTCATATTAATCAGCTTGATAAAATCAGGTAAGTATTATCCATGTATGTTTGGTTTGGGTCCAAGTATATATATGTAATCATACACTCACTGACCATTTTATTAGGTACACCTGTGAAATCCAATGCATTCAAATAAATAACTCTGCCATGAATTCTACTTTTATGATGAATTTTATATATATTTAATTTTTTATACATTTATATTATATTATTATCATATTATAATATATTTTGTTTTTGTTGACACTGATCAAAAAGGTGATAATTATATTTAATGTTTATTATTGAGGTCATAGTGGTTGGTGGTATATTGGAGTGCATTATATTAAAATGGTGTTTCTATTTTTTTCCCTTCTAAAGTTTGTAAATGGGATGGACAAAATATTAGAAATACAGCAGTACAGTACAAAACCATAATCCATTAATTCCATTATTTCACAGACTTCAGTCTGAAAGTTGAATGATGAAAATATTGAGACAACATAACAAATTAAGTACATACAGACTTTTAGATGGACACAAACGTAAAATATGAATTAAATGAAGAGATAAGAAATATCAAACATCTCGGCAGATGGTTCAAAGCTTGAACTGGATTAAAAAATTCAGTTAAATAACAAATGTGGTGGATCAGTAAACAAACTCCAATATTTAATATACCTGTATTTTTCAGTATAACTGTTTTAATATTTTCCATGGAGGAATTTTATCTTATTTTGAGGTAATTTATACACGTGTAGATTTCTTAAATGCACCTGGAGGAGTGTACACACACACTGTTGTATCCATGCTGACGTCTTTTATCTAGTGACGTGGGCATGATGTAAACATACCGCAGCTCGACATATGGCACATGAGTGCTCTTTGTATGTTTGGCATGATTGAAAACCTTATTGGCAATATTAAAGACAAAATTAGATTATTTTTTATTTACACAGTTTATTCTCACAGCTCTTGCTCTGTAGTGCTGTGGGATCTATACAAAGAATGCAGTTATATGGTGAGATGCAGTATAATGCGCTGTCATGTTGTGTGTGATAAATAATAATTTATAGGATCATTTAAATTCAAAGTGTTGTAACAAAAGTACGAGTAAATAATGATAACAAAAAAATAGGTAATCCTAACACTGATCCATACATAAATGCGAAGATTATAAAAGGAATATAAAATGATTCAAATCTACAAAATTAATAAACAGTTACGGTATGTTAAACAATTTACATATCTAAAGGAACACTATAAGGTTTCAAAATCTGTGGAAGCATGGATTTCTCATTTTGGCTCCTTGCATCTCTCTCCCCTCCTTGCGGAGATGGTCTAAGGGAGCCATCAGTGGGAGAACTGAAGATGATGTTCCAGGGGCAGATGTAACAGAATGTTAACATAATGTTTGTTTGTTTGCTGTTTGTTTGCCAACCAGGAAATTCCACAGGGCACCTTTAATATTGAGGGTTTGTTCAACTCAATAATTTTAAAGCCATATTATGTTTATACAGAATGTTAATGTTGGTTGGTCTTGAATACATATTTAATCTTTAATGCTTTGTGGATTATCCAGATTAATAATATCAAACAAAGAGGTAATTGAAAGATGGCCTAAAAGAGGCAAAAATCATCTCCAAAGACCTGAGGCTGCTTGCAGAAACACATTTATATATTCCACATAATAATGGTTAAATAATGTAATGTGTAAATGTATTAATTAATTATTTAATTTTGTCTCACCTCTTTATCAGGTTGGACCAGCACTTCAGGATGGTGTTCTTGTTCCAGGAGGAATCATGTTCTAGATTCATAAATGAGTTCACAGAGCGAAAGCCCAGGATGCTGGAGTTTCTAAAAGACCTGGAAGAGTGTGCTGTTCAGCTAGACAGGATGAACAAGGGGGCAAAGATCTCCAGTGTGGCAGGCAGCTCAGTGGGGGCAGTTGGAGGTGTGCTTTCCATTGTTGGTTTGGCATTAATCCCTGTAACAGCAGGAGTGTCTCTAGCTCTGACGATGACTGGGGTAGGGCTGGGAATTACCAGCGGAGTCAACAGTGCTGTCACCACTGCCACAGAGATTGGAGTAAACCGTACACAGCAAAAGAAAGCCAGTGAAGTCTTCAAGAGCTTCATGGAGGATGTGCAGACTCTCCAGGATTCTTTGGAGGAGGTGACCAAAAGGGAAACAAACCCGATAGATGTGGCTGTGGGAGTTGGCAAGGTGCTTTGTAAAGTTGGTGTTGTTGGAAAAGGCATTGATTCACTTGTTGATTTGGGCTCTGCTGTTAAAGTGTTGAAAAGTGAGGAGCTGCTTACAAGTGCTGGCAAGGTGGTGGTCCAGGAAGGTAAAGCATTACGTAACGTTCCCAGGGTGGCCTCAGACATCCCAGATATCGGTCAGGCAGCAGTCAAAGGGCCTCTTGCCCTCTCCAAGTCAGCCAGGGCAGGTTTTATCGCAGTCAATGCTCTTTTCCTTGGGATGGATATCTTCTTCATCTGCAAGGACAGCATCAGTCTATACAAAGGCAGTGAGACTCAATTATCACAGCTCATCAGAGCCAGAGCTGCACTCTGGAGCTCAGAGATAGACTCATGGCAGAAGATCCATGACTCCCTGAGCGAAGGTCTGGTGAGATCAGGGAAAAACCAAATTATCATGGAGACGCCATTTTATCCGGAGATGGAGACGAAGAAGAACCAGAGAACCAAACCAAAGAGAACCAGAAATAGAAATTCCATCTGATGAAGTGGATGAGGACGAAAAACTGAAACTGAAAGAAAAGTATTGTGTAATACAGTAGTACTCTTTGAGGAGAGATTACTGTGTGCCTTTTGCCAACTTTAACACTATGATCAGATATGAGATAATTTGATATGATCGAACCATGTGTGAAAATGCAACTCTGCTTATAGCTCACTGTTCAGCATCAAACATGTAACAATGTATCTTTGAGGGTTTCTTAATGATCTGTAATTTCAATGACATATATTGATTGACCTGATATATGGACTGTGTGTTTCTATCTTGACTGTATTCAAGAACCCTTTGCCCGTTGCAGAACATAATGTATATAGGTATCATTTAGTAATCCCTGCTTTACCTGACCTGGGTAAGGTGACCAACTTTACCGTCTCTGCTGACATCAGAGAAAAAAAAACGAGCTGTCCTGGAGATGCATTTTCTTCCAGAGAGGGAGATGAAGGAACACAGAGACAAAATTAAATTTCTATCTGATGAATATCAGATAGTGGTCACTATATCTGTGGCAACTGCCAATAGCAGTAAAGCACTGATCAGCATCAAACAAGAGTCTATCTTTGATTAATATTAGCTCTATTTCTGATGACACATGATTTATTGAGTCCACATTTGAACTGAATCACATGGGCTATATGTTTTTGTTTGATCGAATTTATATTCTGCCATTATGAAGCTTGACTCGATGCATTAAATGTCATTCAGTTACTGAGAATAAAATTATGTGAAAAACTACTTTGGAACTGCAATGGGTTGCATTTTAAAATGATTAAATAAATGTTTTCCCATATACAAACATTTGTTGTCTTATGGAAAAATAAAATTCAGTGTGTAGTTTAGATTGTATGAGAATAATGTGAGATGTCACGTCTGCTTCATCTACCGTATCAGAACACAGAGATGCCAAATGTTTTTGTTTCAGAAACTGGAGCCAATTTTCTATTGCTGTGGTGTCAGTGGGGGTACCTGCTTTACCTGTCCTTGCAAAGTGTTATTTTTGTAATGTTTTCACATTTTACAATTAATCTTATATCTGTTTCCACTCATTTTATTTTAAGCACTTTTTTTTCTTGAATTGTATTAAATAAATGTATCTAAATTTAAGACACAGTTTGAGTTCCTTTATATGATATGTATCAGTAAGAATTAAGGTAAAATCACTTTTTGTAACTCTGATTTTTACAATTAATAAAGAGAATTCTTCCATCTCTTGTAAAATGTGGTTTGTTCATTATTTAGGCAAACAAGGTAAGATTGTGATTTTTGGGTATTAAGAAGAGGATTTGGTGCTCCTGGCAGCATGTGCTGTATCCTGCTATATTCTCATTTACTTTCATTTTCATTTAATTACAAAGATGAAGCTCGTATGAATATGCTTTAAACTCAGACTAGGGATAATCAAGAAAAACATTCCTACTTCAGCAAATGAAAGTGAAATCTGCCTTGAAGAGTAAAACTCTGTACATACATCATTCTGCACAGGGAAGTTCTAACAGTCAAGTAGAACAATAAAAATGTCACCTCAAGAACGGAAATGCAAGGAGAACTTTGTGCCTAAAGAGATCTCAATCTTAACCAGAAGGAAGCTCCAGAGACTGGATCAGCTTGATGATAGCATTAATTTCAATACCCCAGGAACTGATGTCTTTTTTTTTTTTAATGTGCAGATGGCAAATAATGTCAGCAAGCTGCTGACAACTGTCATTCTTACACAATATCTGCGCAAGTTCTCCTTTTTAATGGACGCTCCAGCCAAACAGTGAAGATGGCATGTGAAAGAGAGCGGCCCTGCTTGGCCTCATGGCACAAAGTAAATGTGGTGATGAAAAACTAATCAATGTTCTGTACATAAGGATTCATCCAGGTCCATTCTATGTGGTCAAATGCTCCCTTAACCTCAACTGCTCCAGCGAAACTGTTCAGTGGACTGAGGCTGTACTGGGTAGCTTCCAGGTATGAATCTATGCTGTGGAAAGACTGGAAATACAGGGCTCTATTTTAACTTGTATTATTGATGTTTTATAGGTCACCCAGAATTTTCTTTGGATCTCCCTTAACTTGAAAAACTGTGACATCCTCAACCCTAATCTCTAGTTTATAGGCCGAGAGGCATTTTATATATGAGTAGATGTCCTATCAAACCAGTTACAGGGTCCCTGAGTCACAAATGGTCAGACATTTGTCTGATTTCCTCCAGACAGCTGTTCCAAACAGCAAATATAAGAAAGGGCACATTTACAACTGTCACTCTGGAAGCAAACATCTGCTTTACAGGCAATACATTTTCATATCTAAAAAAAACTGATAACAATTAATAAATGCCTGTATTGACCCTGACTTTCAGTGGGTCAACTCAGGACATTACTTTCATTTTTACTTTTGTCTTAAACACACTGACTACTAGTTCCTCTTTTGTAAATTCCCTTTAACACTCCTGGAAACACTACATTCATTTTCATTTGGGCGTAGCCTAAAGTAAGAGAAAGCAAGGACAGCTAGGAGGGAGGAGAGGGGAAAAAATGGGAAAACCAGAAAACATTTTCTCCATAAAATATGATCCAGTTTCACTAGAATCTGCCACATAGTTGGTGGTGTGTTACCAAGATGATGACCATGGTAACAATCATTCCTGCCTAGCATCAGTATGTTAATAATGTTATTGCATTTGCTTGATTTAACTTATATTCAGCCACTATGAAGCTTGAGAATTTTGTTTCAGAAACTGGAGCCAGTTTTCCATAGCTGTGGTGTCAGTGGGGGTAGCAGCTTTACCTGTCCTTGCAAAGTGTTATTTTTGTAATGTTTTCATTTTACAATCAAACCTAAAAACTCTGTACATACATCATTCTGCAAAGACCCCTTTACACTTTGGCTTTTTCTACCACTGAGGTGCCCTTGAGCAAGGCCCTTAACCCCAACTGCTCCGGTGGAACTGCTCAGTGGCCAGCAGATCAGACTGTGGTTGTGTGGTTTATAGGCCTAGAGGCAATTCATATATAAGATTATATGTCTCGCTGTCTGTCACAATCAAACCAGTTACATGGTCCCTATTACATGTGCTCAGGTATTTGTCTGTGTTACGACCTCAAATGTGAAATCCAGGGGTGAGAGGAGCAACAATTAATGAATAACCCAGGAATATAGAAAAATGGAAAAACTGAATAATATGTACCAACAAAACAATCTATTAATCAGGTTAATGTCTTACTTACAAATTAAAAGCTCAAGGTTTCAACAGAAATATACTTCTTAAAACAGAAAGTGAAAATAGCGTTTCTCTCTCAGGGGAAGGTGACCTTAAGTGTTTATTTGCTTCATGGTTTTTGTTTCAGTAATGGCACACACGCACACACAGACGACGTACAGCACAACACAACTCTGTTTCGCAGTTTGCTTGCTGTTGTCCTTGTTTTAAAGCTGGTTGGACTGATTGATGAAGTATTGTCGGAGGGGAGGGCGATACCTGGAACAGGGCACACAGAACAGGGCAGAAGCAAAACAAAACACCACACTATACTCGTAACACCCCCTCCCATAAGAGCAAACCATTAGTTTGCTAAAGGGGCTTAACAAAACATAGCTTTAAAATGACACTAGCCCAATTGGAGAAAAGAAGTAGATACCTCTTCAAGTAGGTTATATGTTGAAACTAAAATTAAGTTGGCTTTACATTCAAAAACTTAAGTAGCTTTTACAAAGACCTGCCTTGCTACATCTAAATAATAATATGATGCAAAAAGTTGCCTTGATTTTTTAAAAAGTAAATCATGCAGAAAATTTTCATCAGTGTAAAGTCTAAAAGACCTTTGGGTGTAAAACTATATCAAATACCAACTGCAAATTAATGAACATGGGCTGTATGTTTTTGTTTGATTAGATTTATATTCTGCCACTATGAAGTTTGACTCGATGCATTATATGTCATTCAGTCACTAAGTTACAAGAATAAGATTATGTGAAAAATCCCTTCACCTTGGAACTGCAATGGGCTGCATTTTAAAATGATTCATTAATTTTTTTCCCATATACATTTACTGTAACAGAAAACAGAGAAGCCAAATGTTTTTGTTTCAGAAACAAGAGCCAGTTTTCCGTAGCTGTGGTGTCAGTGGGGGTACTTGTTTTACCTCAATACAGGCTTTGTCTGCCTGTATAGACCCTGACTTTCAGTGGGTCAACTAAGGACATTACTTTCATTTTTACTTTTGTCTTAAACACACTGACTACTGGTTCTTTGTTTGTAAATTCCCCTTAACATTCCTGGAAGCACTACATTCATTTTCATCTGGGCGCGGCCTAAAGTAGGAGAAAGCAAGGACAGCTAGGAGGGAGGAGAGGGGGAAAAAGGGGAAAACCAGAAAACATTTTCTCCATAAAATATGATCCAGTTTCACTAGAATCTGCCACATAGTTGGTGGTGTGTTACCAAGATGATGACCATAGTAACAATCATTCCTGCCTAGCATCAGTATGTTAATAATGTTATTGCATTTGCTTGATTTAACTTATATTCAGCCACTATGAAGCTTGAGAATTTTGTTTCAGAAACTGGAGCCAGTTTTCCATAGCTGTGGTGTCAGTGGGGGTAGCAGCTTTACCTGTCCTTGCAAAGTGTTATTTTTGTAATGTTTTCATTTTACAATCAAACCTAAAAACTCTGTACATACATCATTCTGCAAAGACCCCCTTTACACTTTGGCTTTTTCTACCACTGAGGTGCCCTTGAGCAAGGCCATTAACCCCAACTGCTTCGGTGGAACTGCTCAGTGGCCAGCAGATCAGACTGTGGTTGTGTGGTTTATAGGCCTAGAGGCAATTCATATATAAGATTATATGTCTCGCTGTCTGTCACAATCAAACCAGTTACATGGTCCCTATTACATGTGCTCAGGCATTTGTCTGTGTTACAACCTCAAATGTGAAATCCAGGGGTGAGAGGAGCAACAATTAATGAATAACCCAGGAAAAGAGAAAAATGGAAAAACTGAATAATATGTACCAACAAAACTATCTATTAATCAGGTTAATGTCTTAATTACAAATGAAAAGCTCAAGGTTTCAACAGAAATATACTTTCTTAAAACAGAAAGTGAAAATAATATTTCTCTCTCAGGGGAGGCTGACCTTAAGTGTTTATTTGCTTCATGGTTTTTGTTTCAGTAATAGCACACACGCACACACAGACGACGTACAGCACAACACAACTCTGTTTCGCAGTTTGCTTGCTGTTGTCCTTGTTTTAAAGCTGGTTGGACTGATTGATGAAGTATTGTCGGAGGGGAGGGCGATACCTGGAACAGGGCACACAGAACAGGGCAGAAGCAAAACAAAACACCACACTATACTCGTAACACCCCCTCCCATAAGAGCAAACCATTAGTTTGCTAAAGGGGCTTAACAAAACATAGCTTTAAAATGACACTAGCCCAATTGTAGAAAAGAAGTAGATACCTCTTCAAGTAAGTTATATGTTGAAACTAAAATTAAGTTGGCTTTACATTCAAAAACTTAAGTAGCTTTTACAAAGACCTGCCTTGCTACATCTAAATAATAATATGATGCAAAAAGTTGCCTTGATTTTTTAAAAAGTAAATCATGCAGAAACTTTTCATCAGTGTAAAGTCTAAAAGACCTTTGGGTGTAAAACTATATCAAATACCAACTGCAAATTAACGAAGAGTAAACAATTATCTCTGAATTCAAAACTAAGGTCTATAAAGTAAATATTACATATTGCTAGATGGTACTTTACATCTACAATGTTTGGTCAGGTGTACCACAGTAGCTTGTGCTTTACTTTTTGTAACATCAGTATCCAGCTGTTATCACTCTATTAACTATGTAGTAATTAGCTGCCAATCATTTTTTAAACTACCTGGTAACATGACATAGCACTCTGCTTTTCTTTTGTCTTCTTCCAGATTGAAGAAAATTAAGTTTGGGTGGTCTGAGTAGGTGAACAAATGACGCCCCATGAAGATGCTTTACCATCAAATGAGAACTCTAACTGACCATCTCCACCAGCAGCATGCCTTTCTGTGCTTTGTTATCAGAGACAGACTGGCCTGGTACAATGGTTGCTCTCATCCAACGCCTCAAAGAGCTGGAAAGAAGGCTACATCATGCCACTGTGTTGTTCCACCAATATGTGCCAGACATTGTACCTGCAACACACACTTACATCACCCCAGACAACCCCTTTTTGTCTCAGGCATGTCAAGCATACAGACGCTGAAATACAATGATGATGGTGATTATTTCTGCTTACTGATTTTAATGAGCAATGTGAGCAAGTTTGAATGTTTTGGTATGTATTGTTCAATATGTCAGTGCGACCCGAGATTGATCAAACTTAGACAATTTAGGTTGTTTGTGTGTTTTCCATCATAGGTGGTTAGGATGCAATTGAAATTCTTTAAAATAACATTAAAATAAAAGTGCCCTTTTTAGCCAGAGATTCCCAAGATACACAAAACATCAAAAGGATAAAAAAAATAAGAAAGTCCAAAGGGACAAATGGACGTGAAATAAGTTGTACATTGCATTCACAATGGTCTTAAGGTCTTAAAAAGTCTTAAATCTAACTTGTGGAAACTGTAGAAAGCCAACTACAATAACCTAAGAATCCCTGTTCCATGCTGTTAATTTAGGTGGGAAAATGTCTACTCAGACATTTTTTCAATGAGAATTTAAATCTATATAGTGACTCATCTTAATGCCTATTGGTAACCCATCACTGGATGGCACTTGAACCAAATCAAATCAGTTGTACTCCCTCGTGTGGTGTAATTACGGTATTCACTAACTTTGGTAAATTAGTTGCACAGGTAACATCATTATCAATAATCCTGTGAGTTAAACACATTTTATTCTGTAAAACTCTGTCTGAACTATCTTGACCCAAAAAAACCTGGTTTAAACTTGCTCTTTTTGAACAATAAACACTGTTTTTGTAGAAGTTGTTGTGTCAGCGACTTTCTTAAGCCTTAGTACTCTAGGTATATTGGTGAATAACTTTATAATTAACACTAACCATATTAATGTACACTATTTCTTTGTAAAAATTGACACATTTGTAGATTAAGGTTACTGATACATTCAATGTCAGTTTGTAAAAGTGAAAATGAACATACAGCTGTGTTGACTACAAATAAAAATTTTTATAAAAAAGTAAATAACTTAATAAAAAATCATTCTAAAATGACTTTACATTTATGAGATTGTTTCCACCAACTTGTTGGCCAGCATATTTTTTATACTTTAGCAGCATAAACTTTAGACTAAATACACTTCTGAACTGCTGACCACTGGAGTTCTGGCGAAAATCTCGCATGAACGCCAAAAGTCCCAAAAAGAAGAAAAAAAACTGCACCACAAACACTTTTATTCACCATTCCTCCACTTCTTTTGTGTATGTTACAACAGGTCTCCCTCAGGAGACACAGAAATGACTTCATCAGTCACTTAAAGCTTTGGGTCTTATCATCAACATCTATATTTCTGGTAGTCGTTGAACAGGAAACAGGAAACCAGCACAGGCGCGCAGTCGATACTGTGCTGTTATAAAACTCAGTTGGTAAAACTCAGCGAGTGAGTTGAGCAGGTGACGTGGAGAAAGGAGAACAAAACCAAACACACTTGTGCATACTTGCCGAAGTTTTGTCCACAATTGTTGATTGAGGTATATCAGCAGGCAAAAACATGTTTTGATGATCTTTGCCACAATAAAAAAAAAACAGATTTCTAATCTTGATTGGATTTATTTAAATTCTAACCACACAGGTAATCGATGAAGCCCAAATAAGGATCTGAAGACAACATACAGAGAGGAGGAAACATGTCTACAGCCAGGTAAGGAGTTTGAACCTTTGGGCTGCACAGAAAATGAGAGAAAAGCTAATAGTAACTGTAAAGTGTTAAATAAGGTAGCGGACAGATATTGGGATGTCAGAAACTCCAATAAAGAACACAATAACTTAATAATATGATATTCAATGAATCCGACCTTTTAGTGTGTTTTGTAACCCTCAGTGCACACTTACATACCTGATCCTAGAAATTAATGTTGTATCTTAAAAACAATGGCAACAAAAAGAGAAATAAGCAGCTCTTAGCTTCGGTTATGTCAGTAAAGACAATTATTCATTGTGAATCATCGTAAAATAATTTCAGTTTAAAATCTATCATATTGCAAACTATTGGGCCCAAAGAATATGTGGAACACTATTTAATCACTATTGGACTCATTATACCTGTTGATCTACTCATTTTGCGACACCATTTGTGCTCTGGTGACATCTGCTGGTCAGATCTTGTAAACGCGACAATTACTAAAACTCATATGACCATGAATTGAACCATTGTTCCAAACCTTTGTGGCCTGTGGATCCTAAAACAAAACAATATTACTAGTTGGAAATTACTAGAAAATAGATAGATCTGAATTTATTCCATTTGATGTCCCATATTCTATTTTATGTAAATAGAAAGGACAATAAAGTAACCTGAATAATTTCATACCATTTGTATCATTAAATCAGTCAAACAGCAAAGATTAAAGGATTTTCAGTTTTTAAAGTAGTTTTACTGCTCTTCATTCCTGTCAATCATCATCTCTCTTGTGACCTCTTGGAGGGATTCTGACCCCCAGGTTGGGAACTACTGATGTATGTAATAGGCCTTCATATGTGGGTGGGCTTTGTGGTTTGAATCCTTAATGTATCATTTGTTTATAAATACTGTCGGCTATGTGTGACAATTAGTTTATCTTATATACAGTATTTATGTCCTTTTTGTGCACTCATATATAGAATTTAAAGAGACAGCCAACATTATCAGGTCTGGTCTGAACACAAAATGTGTACCAGATGCATAAAAGGGATAGGCTAACACTAGGACACTTAGTTTTTGTGTATTTTGTTTCTCTTTGTGCTATTTTTTTTGTCTCTTTGTACCTCCTCAATCATTTTGTTCCTTCTTTTAAATGTTCACGCATTTCTCTGTAGTCATTTTGTGTCTCTTCATAGTTGATTTATGTCTTTTTGCATCTCTTTGTAGACGTTCTGTATCTTTTTCAGTTTCAGTTTTTCAGTCTTGCAATGTGAGACTAACTGTGAGACATAATATCGTCCAGAATTTGTTTTCAAATCTCACAAACTGGATGTCGTCTTGTCTTGCAGAAAGGAGCTACAGGAGGCCTTGTGCCACTACACCGAAGATACTCTAATCTACATTGACACTGTGAGAGGATTCTGTGAGAGTACCTCTAAATGGATGATTGGGAGGGAGTCAGAGTTGGACATGATGAGAGACATGAAGGACAGGGCTGACAAAATTGACCTGAACTTTAACCATGTAACCAAGTCAGAGACCAAAGGTAAAGCCTTTTGGGAATATATGAAGAGCAAGGTGACCCAGGTGACTGCAGAGAGCAGGCGTGCAGAGCTGGAGAAGGAGCTGGCTGCTGTGCTGAAGGACACTCTGGGAGGCCTGGAGAAGCTTGACTGCTTCCTGGATTCAGTGGAGAAGCTGGCGGTCACCTCCCTTCATGTGTTCACAGAGAACCAGGTGTTGCATCTACCAGAAGGGATCAGCCTTGAAAATGTTCAGGTTGTCATCACTGCTGCACGGCTAATCTGCCCTCTCCTCCTCGAGTTTAAAAGAGATGCCAGTGTCTTCTTCCTTCCCAGACTTCAGAATGTGGAAGTGCTAGCATATCAGCTGGACAAATACATTCAGACCACCCAGGAAATCTGTGAGAAGCTGGAGAAAAGGTAAACTTTTTCAAAATAATATTCAGATTTTGCAAAATAAAAACATCTATTTTAGGAAGTAAATGTAACTGTGTCTTCCACAGCTCCTTCTGTGAGTTTGACCTGAAGATGATTATGAAAACTGTGGTAGACCTCGATGTGGATTTGTCCGAAGATGACATACAAAGGATGTTGTATCACATTAAGCAGCTTGATGATATCAGGTAAGCACATCTTTCTTATCTTAATTTATTTATATTTTGAAAGCACTTTATTTTTCTGTGTGATTTGTATATTTTATGCACCAATGCACCAGGACACATTCCTCGTAGGTGTAAAAACCTACTTGGTAATAAACATAATTCTGATTCTCATTCTGATTCTGACATTAAGCCAAGATGATGACAATCATTCCTGCCTAGAATCAGTATGTTAACATTGTTATTGTTAACATGTTAACATGTTGACGTTAGCATTTAGCTCAAAGCATAGACTTTAAATGTACTGAAACTAAATTAAATTCGTGGCATTGGGCTTTCCCAGCAGGAATTAAGACCTCAGTATAATTAGTAATTTATTTTATTTTATGAAATATTGTTGCCACATTGGCTTATCTTTGTTTTATGTGAATGTTATTGCTCCTTATAGCATCCTAGTGTCTGTTCAAAACGGATTTTTTAAGTAACCTGCTCATCTTTTGGATATCTCATCTTATTCATTCTTTCTTAATTTTTTCTTTTCTTCATATCAGGATGAACCAAAACTTCAGGATGGTGTTCTTGTTCCAGGGGGAATCATGTTCTGGCTTCATCACTGAGTTCACAGAGCGAGAGCACAGGATGCTGGGGTTTCTAAAAGACCTGGAAGAGAGTGCTGTTCAGCTAGACAGGATGAATAAGGGGGCAAAGATCTCCAGTGTGGCAGGCAGCTCAGTGGGGGCAGTTGGAGGTGTGCTTTCCATTGTTGGTTTGGCATTAATCCCTGTAACAGCAGGAGTGTCTCTAGCTCTGACGATGACTGGGGTAGGGCTGGGAGTTACCAGCGGAGTCAACAGTCTTGTTACCACTGCCACAGAGATTGGAGTAAACCGTACACAGCAAAAGAAAGCCAGTGAAGTCTTCAAGAGCTTCATGGAGGATGTGCAGACTCTCCAGGATTGTCTGGAGGAGGTGACCAAAAGGGAAACAAACCCGATAGATGTGGCTGTGGGAGTCGGCAAGGTGCTTTGTAAAGCTGGTGTTGTTGGGAAAGGCATTGATTCACTTGTTGATGCTGCCTCTGCTGTTAAGATGTTGAAAAGTGAGGAGCTGCTTACAAGTGCTGGCAAGGTGGTGGTCCAGGAAGGTAAAGCATTACGTAACGTTCCCAGGGTGGCCTCAGACATCCCAGATGTTGGTCAAGCAGCAGTCAAAGGGCCTCTTGCCCTCTCCAAGTCAGCCAGGGCAGGTCTCATCGCAGTCAATGCTCTTTTCCTTGGAATGGATATCTTCTTCATCTGTAAGGACAGCATCAGTCTGTACAAAGGCAGTGAGACTGAATTCTCACAGCTCATCAGAGCCAGAGCTGCACTCTGGAGCTCAGAGATGGACTCATGGCAGAAGATCCATGACTCCCTGAGCAAAGGTCTGCTGACATCAGAGAAAAAACAAGCTGTGCTGGAGTCGCCATTTTATCCAGGGAGAGAGATCTAGAAACAAAAAGAAACAGAAATAGTAATTTCATGTGACAAAGTGGTCGAAACATGAAATAAAATACATAGTATTGATAAATAATAGCGCTCTGTCAGACTACTTAATTTGCGGCAACACTCGCAGAGCGAAATCCCGCTAATGTTTGAATTATGTCTAAATCCATTTTATATCAATCATATATGATTAAACATTGCATACAACAGAAAATCACTGATCATCCTTAACTACACTTTACAGTAGGTCGCTGGTAGTTTAACCATTTGAATCACTGTGTAGCTGATTTACTTTTTTGCTTTTTTGCCTAATTGCTATTGATAAACAAATGTTCAGGGAAGTTGTTCAACCCTATTTTAGAAGTTACCTGGCAAACTGTAATCCTGCTAAAACCCTCACTTAGACTCTAGTTTCTGGTTGTTAAAAATCAAATGTGACATTTCTTGCACTTTCCCATGAATAGTGAGGTATTTTAATGCTTTGGTTCATGTAAGACCTGTGGACAAGTTGCCACTTTTAGCTTTAGTTAACCAAACTAGAGTTCACCCTGGAGCTAGATATATTTTAAGATTAAATTGTATTACCAATGAAGTGCCTACTATGTTTTTATCGTCAGACACTGAAGTCAAATTATACCAGTGTTTTGTTGAATTATTAAAAATGGTGTACCTGTCTTGTCTTTTTTTTAAATGTTCAATGCTTTAATTTTATAATGTAATCTTGCTTCATTATCTGAGCATATACTTTGGCATTAACAATAATAAACATATTTCATTAAGTAACCGCTGAAATAAACTGTGGTGTGATTCTTTTATGTTTCAAAGCCACTATCTTTGGATTAGGACCTTCATAAATTTGGTAGGGGAATAATGGGGACCCTCATACACACTCATTAAATGGTTCAAGGTTTGTCACAACACAGGTTTGCACAGTTTGGGATAACATTGATGTGGGGGATAGTAGCAGCCAAAAAAAAGTATACTTTTAGTCAGAAAAATGGTTCATTGAATGAGTTTTGTCATTCAAATGAAGTAGCTACGGTAAGTGTTGTGGACATTTGGGCACCTTTGATAATTTGGTTGGATTTTTATTTTGTTTTGGTTGCAATGAATTTGGTTACTTATTTTGACCGGTCCACCTTACATCTATGAACTCTAGATGCAGTAGGAGACAACAGACGACAGTTCTTAATTTGTGTAAATTTCACAGTTTTACAAATTTTTATACTATACTGTATAAAAGCCCCACATGAGCACTTTCAACTGGTTTTCTCAGTTTGTCTCTACATGATGTATAAATAAATTTAATGTTGCTCCAGTTCCAGAGGGGTTTTTAAACACTTTATTATATTTCAAGCTTACTGTTGGTGGCAGTATATACCCAGCAGTCAGTATTTCCCTTACAGGAAGAAACCAACAGCCAATAACATTCACAATCCAAGTCCAGAGTCCAGCTAGTGTACCTGTGAGGTACAGGTTTCTGCTCTAATCTAGTGCCACATGCAAACATTTGTCTGTGTGATTCAGAAGTAACATGGAACAGATCACCGACTATCTCTGCAGGTATAAAAACTACAACTTCCCCATTGGACTCATTACTGCAGAGTATATTGATTCACTCCAGAGCTTTGAAATTCGAGATAATGACATATTCCTTGTCACTTATCCAAAGTCAGGTCAGTGAGACAAACCCTTTTGTATTTTCATTTACAGTTTTGTCCATTGCTGAGAACAGGTTATGTCTCATAACTTATGTCCCCCCACAGGAACTATATGGACTCAGCAGATCATCATCTCCATCTGTGAGTTAGACGGAGGTCTGAATGAATATCCAAACAACTCGGAGCAGATGCCGTGGCTTGAGTACCCAGAGGGTCGAGATTACTATCTGCGACCCTCTCCACGGCTCTTCACCTCTCACCTCACCCCGACTCTCCTGCCTCTGGGACTGAAGGACAAGAAGGCAAAGGTCAGTATTTTATGGAAGCTCAATTTTACCAGGTAAATAAAGGTTTGTTAAAATATAGAGAGAAAGTTTTAAATGATACATCCGAATATAAAGTACATAGATATTGTGGTGAATCACAATTATGTGTAGGGTTGCAAATAATCTTCTACACTACCATAAATGCTCATCTGCTCATTATTTGTTGCGATTAATGGATTAATCTATGAAGTGTCAGAAAATGCCTACAATTATTTCCCAGAGATTATTTTTGTTCCACCAACAGACCAAACCCCAAAGATATTCAATTTACTATAACATAACACAGGGAAAAGCAGGAAATCCTCACATCTGAGCAGCTGGAATGATCAGCATGTTTTTTATTCCTAGCAGGAATGAGTTTCCATATTCACTGTGTGCCTATAAACTACTAATTAAGGTGCAATAAAATAGTGAATTATTTGAATGAAGTTTGGCATAGACAAGACAATAGTATTGGTTTCAGCTCTGGGCTGATTGTTGTTTGTTTTTTATGTCAGATTATCTATGTGATGCGGAATCCAAAGGACATCATCGTCTCCTATTACCACTTCAGTGCTGTCATCAAGGACCTGGAGACGCCAAAGAGTTTTGAACACTTTTTTGAGGACTATATGACGGGCAACGGTGAGGTACTTCAGGGTCTGGATAATGATTATGATCACCACATAGAGTTAAAAGCAGATTTGACAGAAATATTTGAAAGACTTTGTAATTTTATGTTAAAAAGTCTGGGTTGTGTTCATGTTGACATATATAGAGGACTTTGTTACGAATATTTCATCAACAATTTAGTAATAAGAACTGTTTCAAATTAAAAATCTTTTTCAGCAAAGTACACTTTTACAATTAAGTATTTGTTCTTTCAATGCTGACTGGTGTAATGTACACCAGCACTTTTCTGTTGCATTCAGGTCAGTAGATTTTGCAAACATTACTCTACACATGCATGTAGAAGGGAAAAATTACAAATTATTTCTGTGATGTTACCCAAAGTGGTGGACTGACCGTCCCTGGCGGGGATAACTGTTGAACTTGAACTTTTGCTTTCTTTATACAATGTTAGTTATATTTGCATTTGGGATAAACATATTCATTAGACACTTAATTTTCAATGAAAATGTTAAATTAAGGGATACATTACTCTGTTTTACAGTTAACTCATCATCCTGGTTTGACCACATCAGGGAGTGGCATTCAAAGAAAGACCAGTACAACATCCTCTTCCTGACCTACGAGGACATGAGTTTGGTAAGATGTGTTTTTTCCCTGTGGTTGTTCAGCATTTTCATGTACATGTAAATTTTTAAGAATACGTGTCTGTGTTTTAACTTGTTCTATGTTGGGCTTCTGTTTCTCTTTTAGGACCTGAAGACAGCGGTAACTAAGATCTGCACTTTTTTAGGGAAAAACCTGAGTGAAGCAGCCATTGAGCAAGTTGTAGAAAAATCTACATTCAAGACCATGAAGAAAGACTTGAAAGCAAACTACAAGTTTCTGCCAGAAACGATGCTGAAGGGAGACTTCATGCGCAAAGGTAACGTAACATAACTGTTGCTCATGTGCAGAAACGTGTAAACGAGATACTTGGTCTAGTTTTTTTCTTTTTATTACAGGTAAGATCGGTGACTGGAAGAACACCTTAACTGCAGCTCAGAGTGAAAGAGTTGATCAACTGCTTCAGGAGAGACTCGGTGATTTGTCTCTGAAGTTCATCTGGGAATAAGCAGAGCAACCACGCCAACAATAACAGGCTCACATGTCCTACTTTACTGACAGCACATACAGTAGCTGCTAATGTGTAAACTGCATCACAAAAAGCACCATTTACTCATGTTTGGGGAAAAATGAACACACAGAAAACACTAATAAAGTCAGTTGGTTAATCTGTCGTCTTTATTGAATGTCAAAAGGAATTAAATTGTTTCTTTATGTATGGTGAAGGCCCTCTGGCCACTGGAGCCAACTCAACACTTTATGAGTTATTCGGCCAGTTCATGATTTTTTCTCTACAAACAGCAACTAAATGCAAAATTAAAATATGATTCAAATATTATAACTGTAGGATTTAATGTTCAAAGTTGTTGAGCATTAATTATAAAATACACTACCTGCAAGACTGTCATTGTCATACATTAGGAAAGGTCATCCCATACAGCTATAGACTGTCAGTGATACACTTAAAGCAACATCAAAGACAAAAAGGGATCGAGTTGCATTTGGCGAGATTCTCCAACACAGTATCAGAACAGCTGTCATTACGCGCGGCTTTGGCGACTTATAGCACCCGTACCAATTCAATTCAATTCAATTCAATTTTATTTGTATAGCGCCAATTCATAACAGAAGTTATCTCAGGACACTTTTCAAATAGAGCAGGTCTAGACCGAACTCTTTAACATTAATTACAGAGACCCAACAGTACCACCATGAGCAAGCACTTGGCGACAAGGGCAAGGAAAAACTGCCTGTTAAAAGGCAGAAACCTAGGACAGATCCTCCGGCTCTAGGTGGGTGGTCGTCTGTCTCGACCAGTTGGGGTGAGAGAGAGAGAGAGAGAGAGAGAGAGAGAGAGAGAGAGAGAGAGAGAGAGAGGCAGAGAGAGAGAGAGCGAGAGACAGACAGACAGACAGGTGCACAGCAACAACAGTATTGGCAATGGCAGTCAAGCAGGACCATGGCAGGAGGCTCCACCAGGATCCATGAGAACCTGTGAGACGAGAAAGCACAAGAACTCCGGGGAAGAAGTAGAGTTAGTAACATGCATTAATGGGACATGATCTCATCACATGCACCTATAAACCAACGTGGTGAGATTTCAATCAATATTATTATTTCACGTCAGAGGGATGATCAATCATTAATCTATACAGCTCATACTCAAACAGACTTTACAAAGTGCTTCATAATTCAGCATCAAATAAAAGATCATTAACAGGGACATGATGGCGAATGTAAATAAAAAAAGAATAATAAAAGTAATTGACTCTTAAATTTTATATTAAAGCAATTGGTTACAAGCATATTTATGCGAAAAATAAGTAAAATTTCCCTTAAGTAGTTGCATATTTCTCCTTTCTCATATCGTTTGGCTTAGTGTTGGTGGTTTCTGTGGTTCCAGTCTTTTGATTCCAATAAAGTATAAATTCATTAGAACTGTGTGGTACTGTAAAATTAGTCAAAACAGGGCTGCCACGGGAAGGCTCAGTACCGCTAACCCTTTTTATTTTTTTGTGTTTTATGTTTTTATATTTTTTTTATAATGCGTTTTGGTTTTTTTGCCATTTTGTTTTTTATACTTTTTTAATACTTTTCTTATTTATACATATCTTTTTATATTTTCTTCAGTTGTTTCCTCTTATTCTGGTTTATTTTTTATACTTTTTTGCACTGTGACCTTCACTAGATTTACCATTAGTCGTCACACTCTTCCTCCCATAGAGGTTGATTATAGTGATTCTCACAATTCCCAACTTGACATGGTCCACAAGCAGGCATGCATGGTAGTCTATATGCCCTGCAACTGCACCGTTGTGTCCGGCAGACAGTTGTGCAATTACAGTGGATCATCTGCAGGAGGCTTTCTGGGGCAGCAGTCTTACTGGTCATAACTGTCAGGAACCGGTTGTCCACCAGTTTCCAACCCCAATCCACTGTGTTCATGTCACCTTCCTTTCCAATCCACACCATGATCTGGAAGTAAACTCTTTGGCAGTGGTATTTGGTTGAGGACTCTGTTGGAGGCAGACGTTCTGGGGTAACAAATGATTTGGCGGTAACGATTTTCTTGCTAAAAAGGTTGTAGCGCAAAGAGGCAAGTGAATCGGTACTCTTTCCGCCAAACAACACTGCCATTGCCTTGGTCCCATGGTCTTCTATGACATTCCTTGCTTGATGTTGGAGCAGAAACGCATTTGCACAGGACTGGATGGTTGATTCACAATTCACAAGTTTCTGGAATGCTGTCTGTTTGCCAACACTAAAAATAGTTGTATCACATCCTGTGAAGGCCTGAATAAACAGCAACTGGGAACACAAGTCACTAGCCAGGACTTGTTTCATCTCACTGATGTTGTACACTTTAGTAGCTTTGGACTTTATTGTTCGTCCCAGCATAGTAGAGGAGAAGAATGAGTAAGTCTGTATCCTCCCCTATTGAGGTTGTGGGCTGATGTTCTATGGCCTTGACTGCAGCTTTCACAATGTCCACGTCTGCATCACCTAATGCATTGACAACAGTGCAGCCCTTCTTCTCCAGCTCCTCGGTCATAAGATTGATAAGTCCTTGTTTGTTGCAAGATCTGGAAAGGAAATCATCCTTTCTTCCCACAAACTCAGTCTCTGCATTGAAGTTAACGATGGGGTCAGTGTTTTCACCACGTCTCTGATGCTTATTGTCTTTGATTGAAGGACCTTCGCTATAACCATCAAAAATTACTGTTGCTGTACCATAATGGCATATGGTAAAGCCTGCATATGACTGTGCAATGGCACCGTAACTGTCACCCTTTTTCCATGCCAAGCAGTGAACCAGGGAGCCACCGTCAAGGACATAATGCTCAGTTGGTGGGATGGAATCCAGGACAGTTTTGTTAGATTTCTTGCTTGAGAACTCAGTGACTGCCTGGGCTAGTTGGGGCTTGTTGGCTTTACGGAGGATTTCCTTGCCTTCGAACAGGACTGCAGGAAATGAGCAGAGCTCATGGCTCATTACATCTTCCAGTGAAAACTGTCCAGTTTTCGATAAGATCAGGAACCGATGGAACAGCAAAGCAGGATCAATGGTTCGGTATTGGGCAACTTTGATGGTGGAGTCATCTGCAACAACATTTCAATGAGGCAAGCAATATCAAATGTCAGTATTCTCTTCCCCCATCTTCTGAATTGCCAAAAATTGTGAATTTAGTTTTGTTGGGTTTAGTAAAATGCCACCTTTTATACTCAAAAACATCTATAGAGGATGCATTACAAATGTATTACCTTATTCAAATTGAAATTAGTGATCATTTTAGAGGGTTCACACACAGGCCTCTGTTCAGGCTAATTCAGAGTTGTTTATGATCAAAAGTTATACAACTCCAATTTAAGTTACTTTTGGGAGCAATAACTTTTACATTGAATGTCAAGTCTGTGTTTTAGCAAAAGAAAGGGTATGTGTCCAAAAACACGTACTGAGTAGGAGTTACATGACATAGGCTAAATCGTGTACATCTCTGGTTCACCCCAAACAAAGATAAAACCTTACAGTAATCTCACAAAATCATGTATTCCATAAGTATGTAATCTTGTCAGTGCAATTCAGACAAGTCCAATGGATTCATAGACCCAGAAAACATGGGGTTACACACCAAGATTACTTGGCTAGGTCAAATATCTGTCTGCATACTGTTTTGGGTCAGCACAACTCCCCAGTAGAAGCTCTTAGATTTTTCTTTAAAGTCACACTCCACAGCAGTGTCAATAAACTTGATTTGGTTTATCTTTTTATGCCTGTAAATCACTAATCTTCATCATTTCATGGTTTTACTAATTTCTTTAAAAAATATGGACAGTTCCAGAGGGGTTTTTAAACACTGTTATATTTCAAGCTTACTGTTGGTGGCAGTATATACCCAGCAGTCAGTATTTCCCTTACAGGAAGAAGCCAACAGCCAATAACATTCACAATCCAGTGTGCAAGTCCAGAGTCCAGCTACTACACATGTGACCATATGAATACATTTCTCTGCTTTTTAACATGGAACAGATCACCAACCATCTCGTCAGGTACAAAAACTACAACTTTGGCATTGGACTCACAACTGCAGAGCACATTGATTCACTCCAGAGCTTTGAAATTCGAGATGATGACATATTCCTTGTCACTTATCCAAAGTCAGGTCAGTGAGACAAACCTTTTGTATTTGCATTTAAAGTTTTGTCCATTGCTGAGAACTGGTGATGTCTCATAACTTATGTCCCCCCACAGGAACTATATGGACTCAGCAGATCATCATCTCCATCTGTGAGTTACACGGAGGTCTGAATGAATATCCAAACAACTTGGAGCAGATGCCGTGGCTTGAGTACACAGAGGGTCGAGGTGATTACTCTCTACGACCATCTCCACGGCTCTTCGCCTCTCACCTCACCCCGGCTCTCCTGCCTCTGGGACTGAAGGACAAGAAGGCAAAGGTCAGTATTTTATGGAAGCTAATAAATATACAGAGAAAGTTATAAATAATTAATCTGAATATACGTATAAAAGTATATTGTAAACTGAATTTATGAGTGGAGTTGGCAAATAATTAATATAATTAATTTTAAAAAATGCATTAATTATTTTCTCTATTGATCGTTTCGTTATGAAGTGTCAGAGAATGCCCACAATAATTTCCCAGACCTCAAGGTAACATTTTAATTCAAGTCCAAAACCCAAAGATATTAAAACATTTTTAATGTAAGACAGGGAAAAGCAGGAAATCCTTGTATGAGAAGTTGCAGATGTTGTCTGTCAAGGTAGAAACGGGGCTGCAGTAGCTCGGTCTCTAGGAGGGTGGCCGGTTGAAATCCAACACGGACCACAGTATGGAGTGTGGACTAGTAACTGGTGAGGAGGCAGGTCACCTCCTGGTAACTGGTGAGGAGGCAGGTCACCTCCTGCTCACTGCCAAGGTGCCCTAAAGGCCCTGAACCCTCCAGGTGTTGCTATGTGGCAGCCCATCTCTCCGCATTTACATTCTTATATGTGTCATTGTATTTGGTCAAAATTACAATAGTTCAACATTTGTCAAAAATTAGGATACAAATTTAATTTAATAAAATCTTTCTTTTTCCTGGCAGCAATGGGCTTCCATATTTAAAGTGCCTATGAGCTACTAATTAAGGTGCCATAAAATAGTGAATTATTTGAATGGAGTTTGGCATAGACAAGAGAATAGTATTGGTTTCAGCTCTGGGCTGATTGTTGTTTTTTATGTCAGATTATCTATGTGATGCGGAATCCAAAGGACAACATTGTCTCCTATTACCACTTCAGTGCTGCCATCAAGGACCTGGAGACGCCCAAGAGTTTTGAGCACTTTTTTGAGGACTATATGACGGGCAATGGTGAGGAACTTCAGGGTCTGGATAATGATCATGATCACCACATAGAGTTCAGTGCAGATTTTGACAGAAATATTCAAAAGATTTTTACATGTTATGCTAAAAAGTCTGGGTTATGTTCATTGATATATACAGAGCACTTTATTATGAACATTTCATCAACAATTTAGTAATGAGAACTTTTTTGAGGAGTATTTGATGGGCAACAGTGAGGTACTTCAGGATCTGGATGATGATAATGCTCATACGATTTAAATAACTATCTAATTGTGAAGACTTGACAGAAAGATAGGAAATACTTTTTAATTTTATGTTAAAGTCTGGATTGTGTTCATGTTGACAGATACAGAACACATGAACATTATCATCAACAATTCAAAAAACAAAACTATTTGAAATTAAAAATAATTTCAAATCTAAGTACTGGTTCTCTACATTATAGTGTAATATACACCATCTCTTTTCTGTTGGGTCAGTAGATTTAGCAAATCTGCATATATATTACTCTCAAAAGACGTTCTTCCCTTTACTACAGTTCAATGTGTGAGCGTCACTGTGCAGAATGATGTATGTGCAGAGGGACAGGGCCTATGAGCATGATCAGTTTGGATGTCAACCCAGGTGCAGTATGCAACTCATAGTGTGCTCCACCAGTGCACATACACTGAGAATGGACTTTATATTGAAGTAGGGCAAGTTCCCCAGGGGGAAATGAACAAAATTCATAGATTCTCAAATTTTTAATGAGGTAGTAAATGCATTTTTAGGGGTTTTAATGTGGAAATTATACTTTTGTTGGGGGGTCTTAATGCATGTTTGGACGGGACCTGATACAATATTATTATTTTACAGTTGGAGCATCATCCTGGTTTGACCACATCAGGGAATGGCATTCAAAGAGAGACCAGTACAACGTCCTCTTCCTGACCTATGAGGACATGATTTTGGTAAGATGTGATTTTTTTTCTGCTGCATTTATTAAGCATCTTCATGTAGTTTAGACTGCAGAAGGGTGTGGGGGAACGGAGGGAACACAATTCAAATGTATTAAATACTAAAAGGGCATGTTGAAATTCTAATATAAAGAATAGTATGTGTCTGTTAAAACTTGTTCTCTGTTGGGCTTCTGTTTCTCTTTTAGGACCTGAAGACAGCGGTAACTAAGATATGCACATTCTTAGGGAAAAACCTGAGTGAAGCAGCCATTGAGCAAGTTGTAGAAAAATCTACATTCAAGACCATGAAGAAAGACTCGAAAGCAAACTACAAGTTTCTGCCAGAAACGAGGCTGATGGGAGACTTCATGCGCAAAGGTAACGTAACATAACTGTTGCTCATGTGCAGAAACGTGTAAACAGATACTTGGTCTAGTTTTTGTTTTTTTATCAATACAGGTAAGATCGGTGACTGGAAGAACACCTTAACTGCAGCTCAGAGTGAAAGAGTCGATCAACTACTTCAGGAGAGACTCGGTGATTTGTCTCTGAAGTTCATCTGGGAATAAGCAGAGCAACCACACCAACAATAACAGACTCACATGTTCTACTTTACTGACAGCACATACAGTAGCTGCTAATGTGTAAACTGCATCACAAAAAGCACCATTTAAATGCTTTCTGACTCATGTTTGGAAAAAAAGAACACACAAGAGCAGAAGACACTAATAAAGTCAGTTGGTTAATCTGTTGTCTTTATTGAATGTCAAAAGGAATTAAATTGTTTCTTTATGTATGGTGAAGGCCCTTTGGCCACTGGAGCTGACTCCACACTTTATGAGTTATTATGATAACTGAGTAAACCTGCTTCTTGGAACATACCCCTGAATTTATATTAAGACAAGAATAATAATTAGTTTTACTTCTGAAATGTATTATGAAAGTGAATTTGGGCCATTAAATCTTGATTTGTTTTAAAGCTTGGGGCCAGTACATGATTTTTTTCTCTACAAACAGCAACTAAATGCAAAATTAAAATATGATTCAAATATTATATATGTAGGATTTAATGTTCAAGGTTGTTGAGCATTAATTATAAAATACACTACCTGCAAGACTGTCATTGTCATACATTAGGAAAGGCCATCCCATACAGCTATAGATTGTCAGTGATACACTTTAACTCTTAGTTTCAGTGGATGTAACAGGAAAGTCTGCACACCAGTTCATCTCTCATCTGCAGTTTGTGTTTCCTCACATCGTCAACTGTCAGCTGACATTAGCTACCAGCAGGTGGAGGCAGACTGGACCTGAGTCCACACTCTGTTCAGTCGACTCCAGCGGCTTTACCTCTTCAGTCAGAGATAAAGGTGTTCCGCGTTCAGTCTTTTTTTCAGGTTGTTCCTTTCAGATGCTGCGTGAGCGCCTGATTCTGTATATAAATCTCAGTCATTGTGGAAATGAGGGCGCCCTTAACATCCGTTTGAATATCGATACTTGTGCCCACTGTATCGCTCATTTGTGCAATTAATGGAACAATGAAAGGACATGATGGCGAATGTAAATAAAAAAAAGAATAATAAAAGTAATTCACTCATAAATAATTTAAAATTAAGTTTATGAATGCGGCTATTTTACAGAACGCTGTGTAGACTGCAAAGTAATAAACTTTTCTCGACTTATATCTGTCCATCTCATCATTTCAGCCGCAGTTATCTCTTGAAAACTGTGTGCGCCTGGTCTGTAGTACGCATGGTTTCTGTCCTGTAAAGTTTACAGTGTAAACTGCAGCAGGTGAGCTCTTATGTTAATTATATTGTTATGTAATTTAAGGATGGAAAATATCTGTTTGTCATCTTTAAAAACAACAACATGGTATCCAATGTTACCGAAACATGATTTATTTAACTCACAAACCAGGCTGCTGGACTCTCACCTTCTTCATCCTCATCAGATGTATGTGATGACTCCTGGTGGTGGCGCTGTCTTGGGGAGAGACTCTCTGGGCTTTCGCGGGGTTTGGTTGTGCGTTGGAAAGACACTTGGGGTGAACTCGTGGTGATTGGTGCACTGGGCTGTGTGTGGGTGTTTTCCACCTGTCTCCTCACAGTTGACGGGGAAACTGCAGCGCAGGTGTGCAGCGCCTGTTGACCGAGAGAGAGGAGCTCACAGACGATGTGCCTGAGAGGCAGAATGGGTGTAAAGTGAAGACGCCGGACTATGGCCGGGTCGAAAGCAAAGTGAAACCCGGGAGAACAGTCCAGTGTCCCAGTGCAAAAAGAGAGGACACCGAGCTCTGCACAGTCCGCTGCAGGAGAGACGCTCAGTGGGGCGTGCACTGGAGCCCTCCTCCAGTTAAGTCCCACTTCATATTTTTAAGCTGTTGGAGACGTGAGGAGCATCATAAAAGTTATGTAAGCTACTTCCTTTGTTTTCGTTTGATTTTTGTTTATTTGCGTGGATTTTTAGTTTCTTTTGGCTGCAGTGAATTTAAATCATTATTTTGACTCACCCCTATCAGTAAAGCTTGGCTGTTCTTTCTTACATAAACTCTTAATGCAGTAAGAGACTACAGATAAGTCTGTTGATTGCTTTCCAACTCTGTATTCGCCAGTTGGAGACGAAGCAGCAGGAGAGACTGAGAGCAACCAATTGCAGCTTGTAGCTATATGGGACAGTTTACTCTGTACCACTGGGGAATTTCCTTTCCCTTGACGGTATTTTATTCCTTTTTAGAGACTGTGATTTAGATTTGGTCTTTAAATTATGTTTTAAACTGGTTCTCAATCTGTGTATTTAAATTGGTTTTTATTTTGTCTTTTAATTATTAAATAGTGTTTAACCAAATATATGTCTGCATACTGTTTTGGTTCAGCACAACTCCCCAGTAGAAACTCTTAGATTTTTCTTTAAAGTCACAGTCCAAACCGGTGTCAATAAACTTGATTTTGTCTAGCTTTTTATGCCTGTAAATCACTGATAATATTCATCATTTCATGGTTTTACCAATTTCTTTCAAAAATATGGACAGTTCCAGAGGGGTTTTTAAACACTGTTATATTTCAAGCTTACTGTTGGTGGCAGTATATACCCAGCAGTCAGTATTTCTCTAACAGGAAGAAGCCGACAGCCAATAACATGCACAATCCAGTGTACAAGTCCAGAGTCCAGCTACTGCACCTGTTACCTGTGACCATATGAATACATTTCTCTAATTTGTCTGTGTGATTCAGAAGTAACAGAAACATGGAACAGATCACCGACTATCTCGTCAGGTACAAAAACTACAACTTCCCCATTGGACTCACTACTGCAGAGTATATTGATTCACTCCAGAGCTTTGAAATTCGAGATAATGACATATTCCTTGTCACTTATCCAAAGTCAGGTCAGTGAGACAAACCCTTTTGTATTTGCATTTACAGTTTTGTCCATTGCTGAGAACAGGTTATGTCTCATAACTTATGTCCCCCCACAGGAACTATATGGACTCAGCAGATCATCATCTCCATCTGTGAGTTAGACGGAGGTCTAAATGAATATCCAAACAACTGGGAGCAGATGCCGTGGCTTGAGTACCCAGAGGGTCGAGATTACTATCTGCGACCGTCTCCACGGCTCTTCGCCTCTCACCTCACCCCGACTCTCCTGCCTCTGGGACTGAAGGACAAGAAGGCAAAGGTCAGTATTTTATGGAAGCCAAAAAATATACAGAGAAAGTTATAAATAATTAATCTGAATATACGTATTAAAGTATATTGTAAATTGAATTTATGAGTGGAGTTGGCAAATAATTCATGTGCAGATTATGTTCTCAATTATTTTGTTATAAAGTGTCAGAAAATGCCCACAATAATTTCCCAGACCTCAAGTTAACATTTTAAATTCAAGTCCAAAACCCAAAGATATTAAAACATTTTTAATGTAAGACAGGGAAAAGCAGGAATTCCTTGTATGAGAAGTTGCAGATTCATTTTCTGTCAGTCGACTGATTCGTTTATTTCCCTTGCTCCTCCTGTCCACAAAGTGTCCGTGGACAAGACACTGAACCCTAAGTTGAGTGTGAATGAAAGGCCAGTTGTAAAGCACTTTGTCTGTCAAGGTAGAAACGGGGCTGCAGTAGCTCACTCTCTAGGGACTTGGCTTGGGAACCGGAGGGGGGCCGGTTGAAGTCCAACACAGTACGGAGTGTGGACTGGTAACTGGTGAGGTGCCAGTTACCTCCTGCCAAGCTGCCAAGCTGCCCTAAAGGGCCATGAACACTGCAGGTGTTGCTATGTTGCAGCCCATCTCTCCACATTTACATTTCTGTGTGTGTGTGTGTGTGTGTGTGTGTGTGTGTGTGTGTGTGTGTGTGTGTGTGTGTGTGTGAGAGAGAGAGAGAGTGACTGTATTTGGGCAAAATTACACTGAACAAAATTATAAACGCAACACTTTTGTTTTTGCCCCCATTCATCATGAGCTGAACTCAAAGATCTAAGACTTTCTCTATGTGCACAAAAGGCCTATTTCTCTCAAATATTGTTCACAAATCTGTCAACATCTGTTAGTGAGCACTTCTCCTTTGCTGAGATAATCCATCCACCTCACAGGTGTGGTAGATGCTGATAGCTGGCCACAAAAAAGGCCACTCGAAAATGTGCAGTTCCATCACACAGCACAATGCCAGAGATCTCGATGAAGTTTTGAGGGAGCGTGCAATTGGCACGCTGACTGCAGGAATGTCCACCAGAGCTGTTGCCCGTGAATTGAATGTTCATTTCTCTACCATAAGCTGTCTCCAAAGGCGTTTCAGAGAATTTGGCAGTACATCCAACCGGCCTCACAACCGCAGACCACGTGTAACCACACCAGCCCAGGACCTCCACATCCAGCATCTTCACCTCCAAGATCGTCTGAGACCAGCCACCCGGACAGCTGCTGCAACAATCGGTTTGCATAACCAAAGAATTTCTGCACAAACTGTCAGGAACCGTCTCAGGGAAGCTCATCTGCATGCTCGTCATCCTCATCGGGGTCTTGACCTGACTGCAGTTCGTCGTTGTAACCGACTTGAGTGGGCAAATGCTCACTGGCGTCTGGCACTTTGGAGAGGTGTTCTCTTCATGGATGAATCCCGGTTTTCACTGTATAGGGCAGATGGCAGACGTGTATGGCGTTGTGTGGGTGAGCGGTTTGCAGATGTCAACGTTGTGGATCGAGTGGCCCATGGTGGCGGTGGGGTTATGGTATGGGCAGGCGTGTGTTATGGACAACGAACACAGGTGCATTTTATTGATGGCATTTTGAATGCACATCACGTGATGAGATCCTGAGGCCCATTGTTGTGCCATTCATCCACGACCATCACCTCATGTGACCTACCTTGCAACATGGGGCCATGCATTATCATGCTGCAAGGATCTGTACACAATTCCTGGAAGCTGAAAACATCCCAGTTCTTGCATGACCAGCATACTCACCGGACATGTCACTCATTGAGCATGTTTGGGATGCTCTGGATCGGCGTATAGGACAGGTGTTCCAGGTCCTGCCAATATCCAGCAACTTCGCACAGCCATTGAAGAGGAATGGACCAACAATCCACAGGCCACAATCAACAACCTGATCAACTCTATGCGAAGGAGATGTGGTGCAATTGCGTGACGCAAATGGTGGTCAAACCAGATACTGACTGGTTTCCGGAGCCCGCCGGACCCCCCCAATACAGTGAAACTGCACATTTTCGAGTGGCCTTTTATTGTGGCCAGCCTAAGGCACACCTGTGCAATACCCATGCTGTCTGATTAGCATCTTGATATACCACACCTGTGAGGTGGATGGATTATCTCAGCAAAGGAGAAGTGCTCACTAACAGATTTTGACAGATTTGTGAACAATATTTGAGAGAAATAGGCCTTTTGTGCACATAGAGAAAGTCTTACATCTTTGAGTTCAGCTCACGATGAATGGGGGCAAAAACAAAAGTGTTTTATGAGCTACTAATTAAGGTGTCATAAAATAGTGAATTATTTGAATGAAGTTTGGCATAGACAAGAGAATAGTATTGGTTTCAGCTCTGGGCTGATTATTGTTTGTTTTTTATCTCAGATTATCTATGTGATGCGGAATCCAAAGGACAACATTGTGTCCTATTACCACTTCAGTGCTGCCATCAAGGACCTGGAGACGCCCAAGAGTTTTGAGCACTTTTTTGAGGACTATATGACAGGCAATGGTGAGGAACTGGATAATGATCATGATCACCACATAGAGTTCAGTGCAGATTTTGACAGAAATATTCAAAAGATTTTTAAATTTTTTATTTAATTTTAATTAAATTTTTTAATTTTATGTTAAAGTCTGGATTGTGTTCATATTGACAGATATAGAACACATGAACATTATCATCAACAATTCAAAAATCAAAACTATTTGAAATTAAAAATCATTTCAAATATTTGGCCAACGACACAGGTAAGAACTGGTTGTCTCAATGCTGAGTTATAGTGTAATATACACCATCTCTTTTCTGTTGGGTCAGTAGATTTTGCAAATCTGCAGATATATTACTCTTGACTATTTAGTAAGTCCCCCTCTACTCATAAGACGTTCTTCCCTTTACTACAGTTCAATGTGTGAGCGTCACTGTGCAAATTGATGTATGTGCAGAGGGACAGGGCCTATGAGCATGATCAGTTTGGATGTCAACCCAGGTGCAGTATGCAACTCATAGTGTGCTCCACCAGTGCACATACACTGAGAATGGACTTTTTATTGAAGTAGGGCAAGTTCCCCAGGGGGAAATGAACATAATTCATAGATTGTAGAGGTAGTAAATGCATTTTTAGGGGTTTTAATGTGGAAATTATACTTTTGTCGGGGGGTCTTAATGCATGTTTGGACGAGACCTTTAAATTCTGATACATTATTATTTCACAGTTAACTCCTCATCCTGGTTTGACCACATCAGGGAGTGGCATTCAAAGAGAGACCAGTACAACGTCCTCTTCCTGACCTATGAGGACATGATTTTGGTAAGATGTGATTTTTTTCCTGCTGCAGTTATTCAGCATCTACATGTGGCTTAGACTGCAGAAGGGTGTGGGGGAACGGAGGGAACACAATTCAAATGCATTAAATACTATGAATTACAAAGAACATTTAAATTCTAATATAAAGAATAGTCTGTGTTAAAACTTGTTCTCTGTTGGGCTTCTTTTTCTCTTTTAGGACCTGAAGACAGCGGTAACTAAGATATGCACTTTTTTAGGGAAAAACCTGAGTGAAGCAGCCATTGAGCAAGTTGTGGAAAAGTCTACATTCAAGACCATGAAGAAAGACTCGAAAGCAAACTACAAGTTTCTGCCAGAAACGAGGCTGAGGGGAGACTTCATGCGCAAAGGTAACGTAACATAACTGTTGCTCGTGCAGAAACATGTAAACAGATACTTGGTCTAGTTTTTGTTTTTTTATCAATACAGGTAAGATCGGTGACTGGAAGAACACCTTAACTGCAGCTCAGAGTGAAAGAGTCGATCAACTTCTTCAGGAGAGACTAGGTGATTTGTCTCTGAAGTTCAACTGGGAATAAGCAGAGCAACCAGTAGCTGCTAATGTGTAAACTGCATCACAAAAAGCTCCATTTAAATGCTTTCTGACTCATGTTTGGACAGACAGACAGACACACCAGGAAAAAATGAACACAAGAGCAGAAAACACTAACTCAGTTGGCCAATCTGTCGTCTTTATTGAATGTCAAAAGGAATTAAATTGTGTTTCTTTATGTATGGTGAAGGCCCTTTGGTCACTGGAGCCGATTCCACACTTCAATTCTCTTCATCTAGAAAGAGGAAAGAAAACAAGATTCACATCAAACAAGATATCAGTCAAGTGTGACATGTAAACCCAGAAAATCTCCTCTTACATCAGTAATGTAGCTGCTGACACATTGCATGTTGTAATAACACAATTTTCATAATGTCGCCATTTTACTGCATTTGACATCTCCCAGCTCTAATGTGAATAGTAGTTTAATGTAATTGATGGAAAATCTGTTTGCCATCTTTAAAAACATGTTCAACCGTTTTTAATTTATCTCAAACTGTAAATGTACATTAAAGAACTTAACACGTGGAGTAAAACAACTCAATCTCACCTTCTTCCTCCTCATCCTCTTCATCTTCTTCTTCCTCCTCCTCTTCATCAGAGCTGAAGGTTCCATCAGGCAGGCTGTACACCCGAATCACTTGCTGTAGAGACAGAATATCGACCCATGAGCTCAACAATTCACAACCGCCTTTAAAACAGCATGTTTTTATGAATCCCTGCAGCACACGGCGTGATTAGACAGTGACGGCTCACCTTGTTGGGGTCCTTGAGGATGAGGTACTTGCCCTCGTCCAGCTTGCGGCAGATATCGATGACGCAGCGGAGGATTCCCCAGGCGTTCTCCATGCTCAGGTTGATCTGGCTGGCGAACTCGTTGGGCTTGAACTGCTGGGTGCCCAGGATGACGTGACGAGCAGAGTCCTTCACGTGGTATCGAGACACGTACCTACAGAACACAGTCATTTAGTCTTCAGTCAGTCAAGCTTTAACAAACTAGTACTGCTCTGTTACAATTTGTGCTTGTCTTTATCAAGGCAAAGTACAGACATAAATAAGTTTGCTCCAGGCTGTGTGTTTGTTGATTTTGATAAACCTGGAACAGATAAGTTATCAAGATACATCAGTTTCTCAGAGAAACCTAAAAGTAACTATTTTGCATTTTAATGTTTATTCGTTACATCCCCACCGTGAAACAGCCTTAATACAACAGTCCTGCAATAAATAAGTGATCTTCAGTAATTTTGCTGAATATTCTCAGAGCCTCAGTCGTACCTGTTTGCATATTGTTGGTCACACTACGGTAGAAAGTTAAATGCTAAACATTATGATGTGGCCTCCGTCTGCACATCTCCTGTATTCTTCCATATATATTCAGTCTGACAGATTGTGTGTGAGTTCCTCACCCCAGTTTGAGGTACTCTGATCCAGCCAGCATGGCGCAGCAGGTCCAGCGGGCCAATTTGTAGCTGTTATTCTTCAGCTCAGTGGCCAGGACGGCTCCCCTCTGAGAGTCCAGCTTCTGACGCCAGTCCACCCCGTTACAATACTGAGGATTAAACAGAGCAACAACAGCTTTAACAATTCAACTGATACTAAAGCTAAAAGGGTCCATGTAGGATTAAAGCACATACTCAATCCACACTTAAAATCTTCAACACAAGCTGAAAAAGGAATTTTTAATAAACTTTTTATGGTTATTCTTATTCTATATGTCCTAAACATATTTTCTGGGACTGGCACAGTCTAATAGGAACTTTCCATTGTGACAACAAAAGCAGTCTCGTTGGTCTTTTGATCATTAAGTGATTTACTGTGTGTCCGTTGGGGAGATTTGCTGCCGCTGTGTCTGTTTGATCAAGGTAAAAAATTAATATTTACTCTGAGTCTCTATTTGCTGAGGTCAGGATTCCTCCAAAACAAACAAACAGAACAACAAAGAATATGGGCCACTGGATATTTACCTTTTAAAAATAGTGCGATGTTGTGAACTCAAAAAGATTTTGTTAAGTTCCGTTAAGATAATAATTTAAGAAATAAAAACGACATTTGCACAAACTAAACGTTAAAAGATCGTGTTTTCTGGTTAATATCACAATGTTCCCCCTCATGCTTTCCCTTACCCTGGAGTCCCACTCGTTCAGGGTCTTGACATTAATGAAGGACACTTCTCCGTTGGCACCGGTCATCACTCCATCGTGCTCGCAGCGGACGATCAGATCGATGTCTTCCCCAAGCTTCCAGTGACGGTACCTAAAACACAAACACAAACCATCAGACTGAGAGGAAGCAGTTTAACATCCAATCACACCGAAATATGCTTGTGTATGAACATCAGTTTTATTAATGTTACAACAGCCTTTAAGTAACTGCCCCCTTCTAAATCCTTTGTACAGGCTTGCAGATGTCCTGATGATAATGGACATAACTATAAAGCAACCAGCAGGGTTCAGTGTCTCACCTGTAGGCTACAGACGCCACCTCACTCTTGTCCATATCTTCCTCCACAAATGGGTTGGAGTTAGGAAACTTGTGCCGCTCTCCACCCTGAGGGAAAGAAAACAAACATTACACATCTTCACTAAATTAACACATTTAGAAAGCTTTCTGTCTAAGAGTGCTCAAAGAAAGATAAGTAATGTGTGACTTGATACCACAGACAAACGTGTATGTATGCCTGGAAAATCTGGAAACAGAAGGAAACAGCTAGCTGGCGAGGGGTAGGGGGTGTAGGGGCTTAAATTGTGCGCATTCTTACCATGCGTAAACACTGCTGGCTGAAGTTGTGGTTGATGTATGTGGCCTCCATGGCCAGGTTACGAGGTGAGTTGAAGGAGTTGCCTTCATCCTGCGGGGGCTCGTTGGCAGTCTCACTCACGGTCAGCAAATCTATAAAGAGAAGGTACAACAAATGTTAAAGCAACACAACAGGGAGGTAACATGTAAAGCTCCTGCGTGAAGGCAGCAGTGATTATCATCAGATTCTAGTAAAGGGCCGGTTTCACAAAGAGAGACAACAGACCAGTCTAAAATCTCTCTGTGGAACCGGCCCCTGGGGTTAGAAGATCTCTTAAATCCTCACCAAAGTCAGAGTTGTCTCTCTTGTCGAAGAACAGCTTGTTGCCCACTCTCTGCACAATGATGTCCCAGGAGTTGACTGAGCGTGTGCAGCACATCAAGGTGGCCAAGATGGCATCAGTGGCAAACACATTACCCTGAGTCTTAGCCAACTGCAGAGAGAACAAAAAGAAAAAACGGGTTTCCAAAGAATCCAAACTACAAACTCCAGACTGTCCTTATTGTGTGAACCAGAACAGCTCATTATGGAAAATAACCTTGCGAATGACGGGATCGTCAGTGGTAGTGACGGTGTGGAAGATCCTCTTGATGCTTTTGAGCTGCTTCTCATTGCGAGTGGTGATTCGGTCAAAGGCTTTATCGTAGTACTCCAAAGCACCACAGCACTCACTGCAGGCAACAGGAAATAAACATTGGTCTCTTTCTGCATTTCCCCTCCCGTTAAACACGTTTAACGAGTGATGACGAAGAGCAGGTCCGTCGCACTTACATGTCAAGAGGGTCAGCCACCTCCATGTATCTCATCTTCATCAGTCTGGGGAAGTCCATCTCCTCCTTCACCTCCCAGTCGCTCCTCACCTCCACTGACGAGTCTCTGGGCTTCAGCTGGGCCTTAAAGAAAATGGACACGGGGGGGGGAGGGGACAGGGAGAAAGGGGGAGAAGGGAGAAAGGTAGAACAAACAGAAACATCCAAGTTAACAAAAAAATATATAAAGAAGATTCAAATACACAACGGATTCAAGAATACACCCACAAAACAAACTTTTGGTGTTTCATCCATATTTATAAACATGTTATCCCCGAAGATTCATGTCTTGTTTATCCAGTAAACAGCTGTAAATTATTTGTATTATCTTGATTAATCCTTTGGTCAATAAAATATAAGATAATAGTTTAAAAGGCCTATTATATTATAAAGATAAAAAATGTTTCCGTCATATATCACAAAGAAAAACCAGAATAAAGATCAATTAAGCGACCCGAACCTGGGATTTTTGGTCCCACTTCTGACGGACACCAAACTGCTTTTGGAACTTTTTCTGCAGGCGCATACGATCCCTGAAAGACACAAACGTGAGGTTGAACTGAAGTGTTTACGATGTGACGAGCTGTCAACACAAAATGTGCAGACGTGACTTTTTTCTTCTCTTGTGGCGACAGAATCTCACCTCTCCTTTTGCTTGGCACTCTTAGGAAGCGTCTGCATGTTGAACTGAGTCAGGTTCCTACGGTCCTTGTCCCTGCGCAGGTTCCTCTGTGGAAACAAACATCACGTTACGTAAAAAACAGAACCCGAAACATCTTAATTAACTGATGTTTGAGGCAAAAGGAGACGCTCAGTGTGTCTGTGGGCTTCTGTACCTGAGCAAACCTCATGCGGTTCCTCTGGTAGGCGGTCTTCTGCGTCTTGGCGGTGTCCACCAGCTGGAAGCTCGTCTCATCCTCCTCATGAAAGTAGGCGTACTGGCTACCGCCTCCAAACTGAGAGGAATACTTATCTGAAAAACAAAATGAACACATATTTATAAGAAATCAACTTGACAACAGGTAATGATCAGTGTTTCTTTAATTTAAACAACTAATGAGGTTTAAAAGATGTCAACAACAAACCATAACCAGAATATAAGTTTCAACTTGCTGTTAAAATACTTTGAATTACATGTAAATAAATGTTTGTCTGTTGTTTTAGGACGTTTAAAAGCAGGAAACGTCAGATTCTGATATATTCATAGTGATTGATCGATCGATCGGGTGCACAGCGGTCTCACTCACTCGTGTATCTCTTGTCTTGATAAGTCGCTCCAGTCCAGTCCGCAACCTGACAATGAGAACACACAACATAAGACAACGTATAATAACTTTATAATAACTTTATAAAGCACATAACGTGAGGAACACAAACCTTTCCCAGGCGGTCTCCTTTGCTGAAAGGCTGGTAGGGCATGTCTTTAAACTTCTCTGGGACCGCACACGGACCCCATCCGGACGGGTTGTCCTGGATCACCGGGGCGTTGAACTTGGCCATGGCCTGAAAGTCAGAGCGAAGAACACAAGACTCGGGTGACTGAACAGTGAAGTACGACCAGAACAAACCCAGTACGACCAGAACAAACCCAGTACGACCAGAACAAACCCAGTACGACCAGAACAAACCCAGCCAGAACAAACCCAGTACGACCAGAACAAACCCAGAACAAACCCAGTACGACCAGAACAAACCCAGTACGACCAGGCCTGAACTGAAAAGGGTTGCACACAGTCTGCACATGCGCAGGGTCTCAGCCAATAAGCAGCACTGATTTCTGCAGCCACGCACTCACAGGAAGATGCGCAGATCAGTTTGCGCAGTGGGCTAGTCATCATCGATCCCTGAGCATCCCTTTAATTATCGATTACCTATCGCTGTTACTCATTGAATCCGTCAGCAAAGCGGGAAAATATAACCCCAGTCGCACAATATCGACCCGAGCTCACAATCAGTTCACCAATACCGAATCAATGACGTGATATCGATCCAGAAGAACCGTCGGCTAACGGTGGCTAATGCTAACGCTCGCCGCCTCGCCAGGTGGCCGCGCTAGCCAATGCTAAGCTAACTGGTTGTCAGGGCGACGGACAGTCACGCGGGCCTCGCGACGATCCCGATTCTAACTCGAGTTAAAACTTCAGTTTCTCTTCGGTCCGTAATGTTCTCCTGACAGCTTACCGGGGACGGTGTGACGCGCTGGCGGGTCTTTTAGTCCGACCGGTTCCGTGAACGGTGCAAATCCACGACCGAGAGCCGGCGTGACAGGAAGTGACGAACTGTCGTAAAGCGGAAAGTCAAAAAGTTGATTTTCAGTTTTTTTTTTTTTTTTTTACTTTGAAAGGGTTTACCGGAAGTCTGCGCAACTACACCGTTTTATCTTCATTGTTCGGGTTGGTGTTATAATATTATACATTATTAAAGTATTATACTATGCTATGCTAATGTTGATATTGTTATGAACATGTATAATCATATATATCGTATACACTGCCCTCCGGTGGCCACGGCGCGCAACTACGTCTCACTATTCTGCGTTTTATTTTGATGGTGTTAAACGGAAGTATCACACTATGCTATTATGGCTAACTTGATGTTGTAATTACACACCGCGGCCGCCAGAGGGCAGAAATTCCCACATAAAATACAAATAAAAGAAACGCAGCAAACTACTTTCTTTTAACATTTTGCTGTGAAGAAATAAAGTTATTTATCATTTATACACTTAAGTTAAGTTGAGTGCTCATCCAGTGACTATCAGTTAACAGTATTAACGTTACAGTTACAAGTATCTTTGTTAGCTGAGGCAAAAGACCTGTAATGTAGACTAATAGTTTTATCTCAGGTCAGACAGTGCTCCACACCAAACTAGAACAACAACAGCAAGGGGACCAAAATTGAGAGAACAATGAAAATTATAAATCTATGATTGTTATTATACGTATCTGATTTTTTTTCCCTCCGTTTTATTTTGAAAGAGTCCAACGGAAGTGCTACAATATCATTATGTCTAACTTGACTTCGCTGATGTAATTCCTCACTACGGCCACTGGAGGGCGGCAACTACTCGTGATTGTACACCAAAACTCTGCGTTCTTTTAAATATTAACACTAATAAAACGTTTCTTGTGCTGATATTAACAACAGTTATACTGACATTAACTCTGTGTGTGTGTGTGTGTGTGTGAGCCACTAGTTTAAATGTAGGAGTTGCAGTTCCTCACAATAATAATATAAAAATAATAATAATAATAATAATAATAATAATAACAGCAACAACATAAATAATAAATAATAAAGTTAAGTCAAATAGCACTTCAGTTCCAATTACTATAAAAAAATACAGTTTAAATTTAGATAAAATAGTAAAAACAAAGAACAAAATAACAATATATAAACGTACATTCCTGCATTCATACCAAGATGTACACAGTGTCTCTAATATGATATCATGCTGTAACAAAGGCATTTGTATTATACTATATTCAACGCAGTGAAATAAGACAGGGAACATATATTGTAGTTTAATATTAATTTGCTATTTTAAATAGAAAATCAGACTGTAAATGAAACCAAGTGACATTTAATGTAAAATAATATTAATTGTTTATGAAAAAATAAGAAAATGACATTTTCATTCTGTTGTTAAACATATAATAAATGTGCAAATAGGTGCTATCAAACTATAGAATAACTACAGGAACACCAGTGTGCATACAGTGCACAGCCAACAGACTGGTCCAATATGTACTTATATATTTTAAATATATATAATTAATACTTACATTACATATATTTATATGGTTTTATCCATTATCCTTTTTTTCTCATTCTCTCCTATTATTATGATGTATTGCACAACCTTGAGAGTATGTTTTCAAAGTAAGAGCATTATTTCAAACGTACATATTGCAGGAACACTGAAGACGTAATTACAGTTATTAATAACCTACTACAGAACAATGTTGAAACTAAATAATGCAATTTCCTATTAGATCTTTTACTTTACGTAATCATCTTGTTCATGGTCGAGGAATGTGGGTTTTCTTTGAGTACACGCTCAAATTAGAGATAGCAGGTTGGACTGTGGGAGTTTGGAGAGGTTTATGTGGCTCCCCCGATTTAAGTACCAAACATGGTTGCATCGCTCGTCGTGTACTGTTGGTTTGAGCATCGAAGAGTAAAATGAGCAGCCTGTGGATGGATATTCGCTTTCTGAGTGTTTTTGAGATGTATTTCTGCTTTATTTTCCCTCCACTTGTTCTACACATGAAATATGAAGTCAGGACATAAACAAAGCTTCATTCATTATGAGTCAGTGAGTTTTCATTTACCTTCTGAATGCCACGTTGTAGAGATAATAACTTCACTCACACACACTCACAGCAGTGTGACACACTGATCTCCTCTGCTGTCACACATCAGGACTCGAGTGTGTTTTCTTAATGAGTCTCTGGAGGTAATTAAGATGTTATTCACACACTGCAAAGGTCAGGAAATCTGATTAATACGGATAAAAGTTGGCCGCCTGTGTGATGGATGTCAGTCACACATATTTCATCGACGTCGGCTGTCAGCTGATGATTGATGCTGCTGTCTTTTCAACATCTGCATTAAATAAGGTAGAAACAAGGTACCTGTACATATCCCCTTTGTGCCTGCGTCAGCGTTGTGGTTGTCTGCCAGAAGATGTCATACATTGACTGTTTATCCAGTCTGAAGCCACAAAAACAGGTTTACAAAGTCCTATTACAGGGTAAGAACAACAGAACACCAAGAACCATCATTAACAATATATAGAATAAACACTAAGCACTTTGAAACAATAAATAAAATAACAATAAAACCACAGTGGAAACAAAAAGTTAGAAAAAACGGGTCACAGACTATAAAAGTGTGTTTTAAGAAGAGACTTAAAAGAGGTGATAGAATTCGCCATCCTGATCTCCTCTGGAAGGCTGTTTCGCAGTTTGGGGGCTCTGATGGCAAAAGCTCTGTCACCTTTGTTCTTTAATCTGGTTTTGGAAACCAGGAGAGAAGCATTAGAGGACCTCAGGGCCGGTGGAGGCCCATGGGGGATTAAAAGGTCTGAGATATAGATCGGGGTTAGCCCATTTCATGCCTTAAAAGTGATCATTAGAATTTAAAATCTAAAACTAACAGGCAGCCGGTGCAGAGATGAAAGGATCGGTGCAATGTGTAAAAATCCTGGCAGCTGTGTTTTGAATCAGCTGTGAGGAGGAGAGAGACTTTTTACTGCAGATGGAGAAAAAAGGGAGTTACAGTAATCTGGGCGAGATGAAATAAAAGCATGAATGACTGTTTCCAGATTTTTAAGTTGAGAGAAGTATGAGAGTGTGACAGATTTGATGTGTTTGCTGTTAGTGTGTTCTCCACTGTGAAGTAATAAAACTGGAGCATGTTTCTAATTTAAGTGTTGCAACAAAAAGCAGAATCTTTTTCTAGAGTTTAGTTGAAGGAATTTTTGGCCCATCCATTTATTAATGTCCTTCAGACAGTTTATGAGAGAACGAATTTCATTTAAGACAATGTGGTCACAGCTGAGGTAGATCTGGGTGTCGTCTGCATAGAAATCTAACGAGATATTCTAATGGCAGCATGTAAATGGTAAATAAAATCGGGCCAAGCACAGAACCCTGAGGAACCCCACAATGCAGCATAGAGGAAGACCTGGCTTCTTTAATAGCCACAGAGAAAGTCGTGCCAGTGAGGTAGGACGTAAACCATTTAAGGTCTGTGTCACGAGGATCCCTGATCGCTTTAAAAACAAATGGAAGTGCCAACAGGCCTAAATCAACACTGAATGCTGATGTTATTTTTATTTAAAAAAGCAGCTTCCCCTTCCCAGGAGTCTAAAAATGAGGAGGAGAGGCTTCAATTAGAGGAGTAAAATCTTCTGGTTGTACTCATGATTCTGTTATCATAAAAATATCTGGGTTAAAAATAATTCATTACACACAAATGACTAATTACAGTCTTGAATATATCAGGAGACGTACGGCGACAGGGAATGTAAATGAGGTTGGAAGCTGTGACCGTACGAGGAGATGAATCACTGAGGATCTGCGCCTTCTGTTTCTGGTCACAACAGGAAAATGACTTTTTAACGTCTCGCTGTTGAAACACTGAATTGTGGACAGGGTCATGCTGAGGTGAATAAAATTAGAAACCAGTTGCTTGGATCCTTTATTTGTTTGGCTGGAGGCCGTCCAACTCGTAGAGGGCTTGCTTAGTCCAGAAATAATCAAAGTTACTGATAAAATCATACCCAGCTGCCAGGCAGACATTTTGTATCCACTGGTGGAGACTAAACAGACAAAAGTCAAGCTGAGCTAACGTTAGCAGCAGCTCGGCTCGCAGCCCGTCTGGAACGTCCTTTAAACAGCGTGGGAGAAACGCTGATTTTTAAGGTGGAACTGCTTGATTCAGTGTTTTCAGTGGGGTTGTTTGGAGAGGAGGAGACTGCAATGATGGCAAAGATAACAACTCCCATGATCCCACGCTGCCTCACGATGTTTCGATGTGAGAGACCCCCTAGTGGCTGTACATTGAATTCAGATGAATGCAGGACGTTTCCTTCTAGTTATTTCACCGTGCGGTATTTGACTTACTTACTACTTTACTTCGATAAAGGATCTGAGTACTTCTTCCACCACAGAACAGCCTATAATCTCTGTGAGATATTGAACAGCACCAAGAGCGAGTTCTGCCATTTGAAATGTTCTCCGCGCTGCAGCATCACCTGGCAGCTGCTCTGTGAGTCATTTCAAACGTCCTTCAGGGATCTTTGGAGCAGCGCTGACAGCAGATGGTAAACACAGTGTCTCATATTCATTATGAATCTTGGTGGGGATATGACTGATTATTTCTGTCGACTTGATAGAATATTTTTTCTTCCTCATATTGACTTCAATGTGCGCAGGTGGGCAGTAACACGATTACTGCAGTACAGTTTCGATGCACTGGTTCTTAACACTACTTAAAATATGTACATTCATGTATTCATGGTCCCCAGAGGATGAATCTTAATGCTTTTCCTCTGTAGCGCCACCATGAGGTCAATATTTGTAGCTTTGAACTAAAAAATGTTGGATGAACTGCTGTAATGTTTCCTTTAGTGCCGCCATCAGTAGCCCAGAACGGACAAACCAAACACTGACTCTAGATTGGGCCTTTCATGTTTTTCAAGTTCTGTGGCCAACGTAGTTTCTCTTACACACTTTACAGCCCGTTCCTATTCCCAGGTTGTCAAACACAGATGTGAGTGGTGTTCAGTTGGTGACAAACAAGTCAGTCTGGTGAAAGACTGACTCACCTTTTACTTAAAGAGCCCCTCCAGACCTGTATAAAGACATGCATTCAAATAGTCCGCTTGGAACAATAAGGTGTGTCGGGTATGTATAAAAAAAGTTTAATACTCGACCACGACTGACTCCCAAACTATTTGTGATGTCACAAATCATGCTTATAGGCCCCGCCCCTTAAAAATCTGATTTTCTATGAGCTCAGAGAAACTTTCCACATGTGAAAACATAATTTTAGTTTCAGACTCTGCACATACATCATTGTGCACAGTCAAACGTCACCCTGTAGGAACAAGAAGAAAACAGAAAAAGGGGCACTTCAATTTATTTCTATCGCGGTTGTGGCTCAGGAGGTAGAGCGGGTCGGCCGTGGCGGTTTGATCAACGACTCCTCCCTCTGCACGATGAAGCGTCCTTGAGCAAGAAACTGAACCCTAAATTGCTCCCGACGCTGTGCCATCTGTGTGTGAATGTGATTAGTTTGTTTCTGATGAGCAGTTGGTACGTTGCATGGCAGCCTCTGGCATCAGAGCACGAATGTGTGAGAATGGATGAATATGTAGAGTAAAGCACTTTGCGTGGTTTGGAAGACTAGAAAGGTCCTATAATAAGTGCAGTACATTTACTGTCCATTTAATTCAAATTTCTAAGGTATCTTGAAGAATATCAGTTGATATAACTACAAAATCTGAGTTTTTTCTGCTTTTTTTTAAAGTGTGAACTTTTGAATTGTTTCCCTTCAAAACAAAACATTTGTGTCATCGGTTGTGTTGGCTGGCAGTTCACTCAATCAGTTTTTTGATTGCTGTGTGTCAATTTGCATTGATTATATTGAACTGAAAACAGTTGTTTTCATGTATTTAAGCCTTTGGCCCTTTGCATCTTCTCATGAGCGAAAACATGTTTTATCAGTGTTAATATAAGGTCTTTATTTGTATTTTTTAATTAACTCAGCGCGCAATCACAAACACTTTATCTTTCCTGACTACTTGTTGCAGTTGCCAGCACCTCCAGCTCAGCTGCTCTTTTCTTCTTCAGTGATTTTTTATTATTATATTTAATTATCCAGTAATTTGCAACAACAAAAGAAGATTTTGTGCAGCAGAATCCTGTAATCTTGTGCCCTTTTAACATTTATGGTGTTGGTTGGAAACTAATAAGCTGGAGTATCTTCATTAAACATATATTTTTTAATCAAAAATGTCAGACTTTCTGTGTGCCCCCTATAGTTCTGTGAACTTTTTCCGTGGGCGGTGTAATTGCTTGTTTGAATGTATTTGTTTCACTCAGTGTTTTCTCGTGGCTTTCTGTTTCTTTAACGCTATCTGACAGTTAATTAATGATCAGGAGAAAATTGCTGTGAACACCTGTGTTCAATCAAAGAGACCCCTCCTCACTCACAAAGGCTGATTGATTGCAGTTAGCTCTATTAATAGTAGAAAGAGGGGGAGGGCATCAAACATGGGAGAATAGGGAGAGCGAGCGTTCACCATTTCGTTTAGTTTCTTTATATTAAGAAGAGCGTTATACACTGAGAACATTGTAAAGCAGTTATGTAGTATTATATATATATATATTTTATAATCCATGATGGTCAAACCATTTTAACTTGACTCTAAAGGGCAGATAGTTTAATGTAAAATAATGTATTTACAACGTGTGCATTATTGATTATTGATAAGTGAGCTCTAGAGGTGCTGTTATTTGGACAGTGCTTCAAGTCTTTGTGCTACGCTAAGGTCCAGTGTGTGACATTCAGGAAGCTATATTGACAGAAATGGGATATAATATTCAAAGGTATGTTTTCATTAGTGTACTGTAATGACCTTAGAAAGAGCCGGTTTTCTACAGTGGCCCAGAAAGGACAAACCAAACACTAGAACTGTAGTGTTTCCTACAGGCTTGGAAGGCGAGCAGTATTCAGTTGGTTGCAATCTGCAACTTAACTGCCAGATGCCGCTATATCCTACACACTGGTCCTTTAAATTTGAATATTGGGTATTTTTTATTGGTGGGTTGTTTACCTACAATAATGAAGATAATTAAGACAAAAGTCAACAGTTTTGCTGAAACACATCACATTTATTTTTTCATATTTAAAATCAAAATGTTTAACTCAGTGACATTATGGCACAAAATATTGAAGCTGAAGCAGCACTATTCGAACGAAAACAAACATAATTTACAAATCCACACCAACCTGCATCCAGCAGAACTATGTTGTACATTTTACCCTGATGGATTGAATTCATCGCAAACAATTTGACGAGAGGAGATGTAAAACATGTTTTATCCTTTGATGAGGTTCATGTCCCTTTGGGAAACTGTTCCTGCACTTAAATCAACACCAACACTTAACGCTAAAGTGACGGTTGATTTTTGAAAACACAAAGTAATAAAGGCTCCCACTCAGTTAGCATTACCAGAGGGATGATTTTACAACTCTTTATGCATCCTGATGACACTACACGTTGCTCTGTATGCATGGTGAAATATGCAACAGAATCGTGTGACTGAGATATTTAATCCGACCCAAAAGGGAAGCATTAAGGTGTGGACCTTGTTGTGCTCATCCTCTTGAGCTGATGGCAGTGTTTGCACAGGGTTTCCATAGTTGCTCCTGCCAAAAAAAGTGAATAATAGGCTATTAGAGTTAACTTGAGTCTTGTCCATATTGTATGTGGGTGAGAGCCTGTGGGCAGAGAATCACACTGAGTCATAGCGAAGCCTCCAGCAGAGCCGTTCAACTGACTATCGCCCCTCCGTGTACAGTAAGCACAGGTGGGTTATCACTGAGGGGAGTCTGGGATCACACAGGCAGGCAGCTCGAAACAACAATATTTTTAGCCGAACACACACTTGCACAAACACTAGTAAACAGCTTACTCATACGGAGAGAAGCAAACACACACAGCCCTCCGCAGCTCTACTCAACCCTGAACAAATCTCCGCTCTCATCAAACTGCAACCCCCAGGGGCCGGGCAAATAAAGTATCAGCCAGGCAAATCCCTTTTTAATGTGCCTTTAATGATGGTTTTATGTTCCTCTGAGGATCTTTGCAGAAGAGTGTACGTGGGCGTGTGGGCTGAAGACCAGCTGAGAGGAGCAACACCACAGAAATACCAACAGGAGCATCGTATCGTTGTGTTTACAGTCAGCTAAATATAACGTGGCTGCTATCAGCGTGTGGTCGCACTCATGAATGAACGGCTGTGAGGTGAGTTTTTGATGAATGATGGGGTGTTGTTGCCTCATCTGCCGTTTTAGAATCTGTTTTTTACCTGCACATTTATTTCAGTGGTGCTCATCAGTGGTAGAAAGCACACACAGTAAAATGGGTCAAAACAAGTCGTGGAAAAAGTCTTTCTTAAGTAAAAGTAGCAATACGACAGCATAGAAATATCCTACATTCAAAATGTTACTAGTTTAAAAGTACAAAAGTGACAGCATTAAAATATATTTAAAGTACCAGAACTAAAATAACTAATTTTACACGATGGTACATTTCTGAATATTGTGTTCAATTAGTCCTTCCAGGATTTTACTGCCATTTTTTTGGGATTGATTTGGGTTTTTTTTCTAATGAAATTTAGGGATAAAGTGAAAATTGCAAAAAATACAGTAGTTGTGTTTTTGTTTTTTTTTCTTTTTGTATAATTGAGTCTTGAGCCTCGAGCCCCTAGCCTCCAGACTACATGAAGAGCAGCGACAGAGGTCTGGTCAGCTCACAGCTTTCTAACTCCGCAACTCCAGATTTTTTTTATTTTCAAACTTGTAGTGTTCAGCCCCAACCGATGCTGACTCAAGTGACATCACTTGAGACTATTTATCAGATTTCACACAGCTGAATGCTAACATATGTAGAAGTACTCCCCGACACCTGGAAACACAGTTTGATGTAAAATCAGTAGAGTCAACAAGAGGTCGTTATGAATTCAGAGCTTCTGTCCAGAGTTATCACAAACAAACATTATGCTTTCAGGAAATAGTGCATATTTCTATTTTCTACTATAGCTTAAGAGACAAAGTAAATCCTTCACCACAATTTCAGCTACAGTAAGTTCATGTTCCATATCATCATCATCATCATCATGGCATTGTGATTTAAGACAGTTCCCCTTTAAGTGTTTGAGCATTATTTGAGCTACTGCATATTCATTGTATATTAATCAGGTGTCAGATGAGTTGGGTTGATTTGACAGTGTGTTGTTAACCATATAGGGCTGCTGTAGTCTCAAGTCTGCTCTACAACGTCTATACAGTGTACACTGTATAGACGTTGTAGAGCAGTGTCTGAATTGAACAACAAATCAGCACAACCCTGCCCCTAACGATAACAACTAACCCTAATTTGTTTTCTCAGCGTCAAGCTGGATTTACAAGACCCTGGCTCCGGCAATTTTTTCTAATTCTAACCATCTCTCTTTTCAATGCCGAATGCTTACTAACCAAGCCAACAAAGGCAACGAACACTAGCAAATCAGAGGCACGGTGGGGTGGGTCTTAGCAGAATTCCAGTCGGGAAAAAAGAGTCAAGCGTTACGCGAGTGTTTAGGGGTACGTGCCTTGACTGATCAGGAGGTGGCATTATGCAATAAGTAGTAAGGGTACTCATCTAGAGAAAAATCAGAAGTGCCGGTACTCCATTTCAGTTCTTGAGTATGTCTGA